>NC_142586.1:114595406-114933652 GCF_965207765.1 Zootoca vivipara
AGTCGTTACTCTAGAGTAGCCGCAACAACCTGTGACAATGGCCAAATGGGATTTGAAATCTGGGCCGGATCTACACTGATACTTAAAATGCTATAAAAAATTGTAAAAACTCCCAATGCAATTTACCATTCCCTTTGGATTTTAGCTCTACAGCACCATCTGGTGTCACATGTTCATAGCACATTTATAACACTATAATTGACCAGTGTAGTGAGTTCCTGGTCTCCCAGGTTTTTCTTTGACACTTAAACCACTACACCACCACGGGCTGAAAACGCTTCCTTTCTTCAGCATTTTATTTATCATTTGAGCATTATCTTTATTCTTTCTGGGTTGTTTTTTTAAATATATATATATATATGTTATTAAGATGATTTCAGTTATAAGAAATAAAGTGATACAGAAAGAAGAAAGAAAAGTGAGAGGGAGAAAAACAACAACAAAGATACACATAAAAGTGAAAATATGCACACACACACACACACACACACACACACACACACAAACAATATAAGACACTCCCATACATTCTTGTATAAATTGTTTTTTCTTTCTTTCTGTGACATATGATCTGGGATAGCTCAGCTGGTAGAGTTGTTGCTGTTTAGTCGTTTAGTCGTGTCCGACTCTTCGGGACCCCATGGACCAGAGCACGCCAGGCACTCCTGTCTTCCACTGCCTCCCGCAGTTTGGTCAAACTCATGTTGGTAGCTTCAAGAACACTGTCCAGCCATCTCATCCTCTGTCGTCCCCTTCTCCTAGTGCCCTCCATCTTTCCCAACATCAGGGTCTTTTCCAGGGAGTCTTCTCTTCTCATGAGGTGGCCAAAGTATTGGAGCCTCAGCTTCACGATCTGTCCTTCCAGTGAGCACTCAGGGCTGATTTCCTTAAGAATGGATAGGTTTGATCTTCTTACAGTCCATGGGACTCTCAAGAGTCTCCTCCAGCACCATAAGTATGAGACTCTTAATCTCAGTGTTGTGCGTTCAATCCCTATGTCGGGAAAAAGATTCCTGCATCACGGGGGGGGGGGGGTTGGTCCCTTCCGACTCTACAATTCTATGATATGATATGATATGAAGCCTTTTTGATTTGTTTTAAAGCTCTTTTATTTAAAGCACTTCTGCAGTGCAGTTTCCAAACCAGTTCAAATTGGTTGACAGCACTGGAAAAAGAGAGTTTGTCCTGGCCCTCATTCCTCCTGGGCAAAGGAATCAGACTGCCAGCTTGGATTCTGCCAAAGGCTTTCATGAGCAAATCATATTGATACATAGGCAGGGCACAGGTTACAAAGTGCCGCATGTGCATAAGAGGTATGGATAAAAGGCTAAGTTCATGCCAAGTCATTGATTCAGCAAGCAACATGGCCCCTGGACCTTTCTTTCGAAGGGTGGAGCAGGCACAGCTCTCAGCTTGGCAAGTGACATAGAGAATTTTGAGAAACCAAGAAACAGGGTGGCGCTTCTGCACAGAAGGTCCCAGTCAGGGCTTTTTTTTCAGCCAAAACTGAGTTCCGGCACCTTTCAGGTACAGTAGGTGCCATTGCCATTATAGGAGAACAAGGGAGATGTTCTAGAAAAATAGCACTGCCTCTCACTTACCTACCGCACCTTGTCTTCTTCTTCTTCTTCTTCTTCTTCTTCTTCTTCTTCTTCTTCTTCTTCTTCTTCTTCTTCTTCTTCTTCTTCTTCTTCGGCAATCACTTACAGTCTTCCATAAACACAGACTTAATGGTGTGTTCTTAGGTGATGTGGAGGCCAATTCTGGATCCACACATCCTTCCACCGTGGGGACATAGGTTTCCGGGCAGGAGTTGATCATGGTGAGGGTTTGCCAAACATGCCTTCCTCTTAGCTGGTTTCTTTGTCCTGAGTTCAAGCGTCTTCAAAGTTCATGACACCTTTAGTAAAGGCTGTTCTCCAACTGGAGCGCTCACAGGTCAGAGTTTCCCAGTAGTCAGTGTTTATACTACATTTTTTTTTAAAAAAAAATGCCTTGAGAGGGTCTTTGAACCTCTTCTGTTGACCACCAGCATTACGCTTTCCATTTTTAAGTTCAGAATAGAGTAGTTTCTTTGGAAGACGATCATCAGGGATCCAAGCAACATGATAAGTCCAACGAAGTTGGTCTTGAAGAATCATTGCTTCGACACTGGTGATCTTTGCTTCTTTCAGTACACTGGCATTAGTTCGCCTGTCTTCCCAAATGATATGTAAACATTTTCAGAGACACCGTTGATAGAATGTTTTGAGGAGTTGGAGATGGCATTTATAAGTGGTCCATATTTCAGAAGCATACACAGGAGTGGTGCTAGGGCTTTTTGCACCCTAGAGAAAAACACCTTCTGGCGCCCCCTGGGCGCATGTGTCATGACGCATGCGTCATGACGCACGCACACACACCGCTGATGCCCCTGCGTCCCCTCCATTGGCAGGAGGAGCACGGGCCAAGGGGGGAGCTCAGCGCCCTCCCGCCTGTGGAGGGGACGCTTTGAGTTCCTCGGCGGCGGCGGCTGCAGTGAGCGAGCGGCGGCAGCAGCGCCCATAGCTGAAGGCTTCAGCTGCGGGCGCTGCTGCCGCTTGCTCGCTGCAGCCGCTGGGGAACTCACAGTGTCCCCTCCGTGGGCGGGAGGGCGCTGAGCTCTCCTTTTGGCTCACGCTCCTCCCGCCTGTGGAGGGGACGCTGGGGGCTCCTCAGTGAGCAGGCGGGCGGGCAGGCAGGCGGGCGGGTGGCGGCGGCGGCAGCGCCCATAGCTGAAGGCTTCGGCTGCGGGCGCTTGCCGCCACTACCGCCGCCACTCACTCGCTGTGGCTGCCGCCGCTGGGGAACTCTCGGTGTCCCCTCCATAGGCGGGAGGAACGCGAGCGTGCGCCTTGGAAGGGCGGAGGTGGCGCGGGGGTTTTGCGGGGCAGGCTCGGCAGCGCCCCCTCCATTTTTGCGCCCTAGGCAATGGCCTAGTCCACCTAAATGGACGCACCGGACCTGAGCATACAGTAAGGATGGTAGTACAATAGCTTTGTCCTACTGGATTTCAGCACCTTGTGTGCCTTGCCTAACTAACCAATCTGATGTCTGGATTAAAGACCAAACTGGGAGTTCAAGTTCTTTGCCCAGCAGTGAGGGCCAGCAGAAAAGGCAACACACACATTTCCCATCAGATCTGCTGCTGCTACCCAAAATTTTCAACAATACAAAAATGTATTTACCAGTTGTTGATGGTGGAATGATCCTTGGGGCCTCTCCTGCCAGCTCCAGAATATGGAGTTCTTTCAGGAAGTTGGCTTTTGCATGTCAAAGGGAGTACCTTGAACTGGGCTTACTGACTAATTTGTAGCCTGCACAGCTGCCTTGGGAGCAGTGTTATATCGACTGATTGGGTGATGATATTGAAATAGACCACACTTCCATAAAAATACAGCAAGGTGGCATGCAGCATGCAAAATTACAATAAGTGCAATAAAAACTTAAGTACAGTCGTACCTTGGAAGTCCCCGAACGTTTTGGCTCCCGAACATTGCAAACCTGGAAGTGAGTGTTCCAGTTTGTGAACTATTTTTGGAAGCCGAACGTCGACAGGGCTTCCGTGGCTTCTGATGGGATGCAGGAGCACTTTAGGTTTTTAACATTTTGGAAGTCGAACAGAGTTCCGTAACAGTTCCCGTTTGACTTCCAAGGTACAACTGTATAAAAACATCAATTAAAAACCTGTTGGTAAAAAGAAATTCACATTGCAAAAGCCTGCCTTGTAGAATCATAGAAGTGTAGAGTGAGAACGGACCCAGACGAACATCTTTCTCAACCCCCTGCAATGCAGAAATATGCAGTTGTCCCTTATGGGGATCAATCCTGCAACTTTGACCTTATCAGCACCGTTGTTAGACACTCGGATAGAAAAGCTAGGAGTCAAATAGCTCCTGGGATCTGGGTTGTAGACACCAAAAGAGAATGTCTAGTCACCACTGGGGGGGGAGGTTAAGCAACACTTTTAAAATGATTTTGATAAGCATGAATTAATATGCGGTTCACCTAAGTGACACATTGTTAATATCACCTTTTTAAACAAATTGTTCATACATGTTTAATGGTTTACAATAAAAAAATATTGGTGCCTTACTTCAGTTTTCAAAACACTCTACTCTTTATTGCTAAACTCCTTAACATATTATCTGTCCTTAACATATACTTGGAGGCTTCAAAGCACACGTTTCAGTAATCCTTGAGGATCAACCAGGCGCAAAATATGGCACCCAAACTTTTTAAGGTGCTCGCACATGGAGAATCTTTAGGCGCAAAATGTGCCTGGTGCCCTGCTACTTTAGAACCCTGATCAGCACCATGGTCTAACGATCTGAGCTATCCAGGCCCTCAGGGCCGGCTCTAAGGCAAGGCTGGGTGGTGCAGGGTGCCAGGCCGTCGGGACGCCAGGGGGGCGCCGTGCGGCTGTGCCTGCTGCAGCACTGCTGCGCGCTGTGCCCGCCAGACAGCCATGGTGGGAAATGGGGCGGGGGGGGGGGCTCCGGAGCGATCTTCACGCCAGGGCGCCCAATATGCTTAAGACGGCCCTGCAGGCCCTGAACCCATCTGAATAGGGTTTCTTTTTATTTTAAGGAGCATCTAAAAGAAGGCACAGATTATTCTTCCTGAGCCCTTACTGGCACTGAGTTCCAAAGGTTACATCCTGGCACATTAAAAGGCTGACTGAACCTCAGTGTCAGGGTGCTGTTCCCGGCTGGTTGCCCAGGAACATATAAAGATAAGGGAAAGTTTCTTACAGTCCTTTTTTATTTCAATCTTTATAGAGAGAGGCTACAGAACCCGGCCTCTTGGATAATACTGTTGTCCTGAGTGAATCCCAACACTCTGTCTCTCCCACTTCCTCATTTGTCATTCTCGTCTCCTCTACGGGTGCTGCTACGTGCCCTCTGTCTTTGAGCTCTTTGCTCTCCTACTTTTAAGACTTGCCAGGTTGTTACTTATCTCCTTGACTAGGGGGGTCACATAACTCCACATCCTCCAACATTTCTCTAATGAAAATAACCACACAGTAACGTCTTAAGGGTATCCAGCGCCGTGGTTCAAAAATTCTCCGGCACACCGCCCCCACGGCAGCAGTAGCGCGCAGCTGAGGGGCGGAGATGGAGGGTGGCGGAGCCTGGATGGCGTACACCACCTTGCAGGGGGCTGGCCTGGGCGCAGAGCCCACCTCCCGCAGAGGGTGCTGCTCGGCTTCTCGCCCTGGACCGGCCCCTCCTTGGCGCCTCCCTCCAGCGGCCGCTCCGGGACGCGGCGGTGGCGCGCAGCCATTGAGCTTCCTCCATAAAGCAGAATCAGCGAGACTCCTGCCTAGAGTGGCAGCAGGCGCATGGTGCCACTCTAGGCAGGAGTCTCGCTGATTCTGCTTCATGGAGGAAGCTCAATAGTTGCACGCTACTGCCACCATGGGGGTGCAGGGGCGCCAGCAGCAGCTGCTCCCAGACACCAGCCGTTCGGCACCCCTGGTGGCCAGGCGCTCTGGCACCTTGCGCCACCCAGCCCGAGCCTAGAGACGGCCCTGCTACCACACCCTCCAAGATTTCTCCAATGAAAATAGCAACGTCCTAAGGAAAATTGGAACATTCTGGGATCAAATCAGAAACCCGGACCGCTTCTGTATATCTGGGACTGTCCCTGGAAAATGGGGACACTTGGAAGGTCTCTCATAGTGTCGATGTATGGATTCATTCATGGCTCTGACTCAAGGTTAACCTCACTTTTGCGTTCCTCCCCACGTGGCCAGAGCCATTGTTCTGTTGGAATGCCACAACAGGTCAGCATACCCTTTCAGGGATCTCTTTTCTCATTGTCCAGGCTCCCGCCTCAAACGCCTGCAGCTTTGTAAGAAGAGTATCAGACCAAAGGCCTGTGGCATGGGTGAGGAACCTCAAACCCAGGGGCCAAAAGCAGCTCTCTCTATGGGGCCCTTGGGGGACTTTGCAGGCCACACTCCTCAGCACGCCTGCTTCTTGAATGCTTTTGCTTCAAAACGAGCTTAAACTGTGATTATTCCTCTTCCTTGCCTATATGGACGATGGATGGAGAGGTGTGTATTTGGCATCTGTGCGTAGAAATTTCTTGCTTTTTGATGGGTGGAATGGAAACTCCTTTATAAAAGGTAGAAGCCACACCATTTGTTCCACTCATTGTTGCCGCTGGTGTTTATTTCAGATAACTGATACACCACTTAATTGCAAAAAATAAAACCGTAAAGTCAAGAAAAGCCATACTTTAAAACATACGTGTGGGCCCTCAGATAATTGCCCCTGAAGGAACATGGCTTTCAGGCTAAAAAGGGGTCTCCATCCTTGGCCTATAAGAACATAAGAATAGCCTGCTAAATCAGGCCCAAAGCATCCTGTTTTCCACAACCAGATACCTCTGTGAAGCCCACAAAGGATCTTAGGGCAACCGTGCTCTCCCTACTTGTATTAAACATAAGAATATAAGAAGAGCCTGCTGGATCAGGCCAATCGTCCCTCCGGTCCAGCATCCTGTTCTTACAATAGCCAAGCCAATCCCTGTAGGAAACCCTCAAGCACGTTTTGAGCATCCTCTCCCCTCCTGTGCTTTCCAGCAACTGGCATTCAGAACTATTGCTGCCCCCAGCCAAGGAGGCGGAGCACAGCCATCATGGCTGGCAGCCGTTGTTAAGACTTACCCCCATGAATTGGTCCAATCCTCTTTCTTTCTTTCTTTCTTTCTTTGCAGGGTGGGTGACACCTGGTTTGAGAGCAGTACATGTGAAAAGGACCTAGGAGTCTTGGTAGACCACAAACTTGACATGAGTCAACAGTGTGATGCAGCAGCTAAAAAAGCCAATGCAATTCTGGGCTGCATCAATAGGAGTATAGCATCTAGATAAAGGGAAGTAATAGTACCACTGTATTCTGCTCTGGTCAGACCTCACCTGGAGTACTGTGTCCAATTCTGGGCACCACAGTCCAAGAAGGATACTGACTAGCTGGAACGTGTCCAGAAGAGGGCAACCAAATTGGTCAAAGGCCTGGAAACGATGCCTTATGAGGAACAGCTTAGGGAGCTGGGTATGTTTAGCCTGGAGAAGGTTAAGGGGTGATATGATAGCCATGTTCAAATATATGAAAGGATGCCACATGGAGGAGGGAGAAAGGTTGTTTTCTGCTGCTCCAGAGAAGCAGACACGGAGCAATGGATTCAAGCTACAGTACAAGAAAGAAGATTCCACCTAAACATTAGGAAGAACTTCCTGACAGTAAGAGCTGTTCGGCAGTGGAATTTGCTGCCAAGGAGTGTGGTGGAGTCTTCTTCTTTGGAGGTCTTTAAGCGGAGGCTTGACGGCCATCTGTCAGGAATGCTTTGATGGTGTTTCCTGCTTGGCAGGGGGCTGGACTGGATGGCCCTTGTGGTCTCTTCCAACTCTATGATTCTATGATTCTTTCTTTCTTTTTTATTTCTATGCTTATTATATACAGACACAAAAACAATATTGAAAAAGGGGAGGGGTGGTCCAATCCTCTTCCAAAGCCATCCAAGTTGGTGGCCATCACTGCCACCCAGGGAAGCAAGTTCCATAGTTTGACTGTGCAGTGTGTGAAGAAGGGTTTCCTTTTATCTGTCCCGAATCTTCCAACATTCAGCTTTGTTGGAGTTCCACAAATTCTAGTGTTACGAGGGAGGGCAAAAAACTTCCCACTCTCAACTTTCTCCATGGCATGCATAATTTAAGTTTGCCAAAATAATAATAATTAATGAATCCGGGGACAGTTTTCAACTTCCTTCTAAATAGATGGATTTTGTCCAGGGACTGATTTGTAAATCCGGGGACTGTCCCCGGGAAACGGGGACGTCTGGCAACCTTAGCATAATTGGAGTCCCTTCTAGCTCTACAATTCTGTGATTCTATGTTTAACACACAGGTGGAAGAACTTGAACGCCCAGCATTTTTCCAAACAAGCACCCTTAGCAGAACTAGAAAAGAGTACACAGAACTGGCAAGAGCAAGGTGATAGCAAAGGAAATATATACAGTATTCCCTCTATATGGCAAACTTGGGAAGAAACATGCCAGTTTCAACAGACACATTGCCTGCACAGTCTCCAAGTTGCCCTGAATCCATTTGGGGGCGACTTGAAGGGACACCACTAAGCTTCAGACAAGCCCTGAATCTTCTGAATCAGTAGAACTGCCCAGTTCAGCGCAGGACTTGGGCATTCATCTTTCCTAGGTCTCAGACAGTCTATCACAACAGGGTACAGCCTCCGAGGTTGGATGGGAAAGGGACGAAGCTTACCTTTTGCCCCTCCTGAAATAGCCCCACACAGCTGCCAAGGTGGTTCGCAAGGGCTGTGGGAGGTTAGGATCCCTCTGGCCCGCTGGCTAGATCCAGTTCTTCAATCCTGGCCTAAAAAGAAAGATTTGGAGGCACCATAACACTGAGCCTCCCAAGCCTATTCTGGCTAAATGACCCAGGATGATATTTATTACATTTATATGTTATAGGAATTCTGTGGTCTCAAATAGAGAATAAATGTTGATAATTGTAAACTCACATACATAAGTGTATAAACCACATGTCTAAAATAGTACAGGAGAGCAATCCAAAAGAATCTCAATATTTCCTCTGCCTCCTTAATCCCCCTTCCCTGAGAACAGGTAGGCAGATAGGGATCAGGGGAAGTTCCTGAAGGGATTCCTCTCCTATATCTATGAACATCCTTGCTATTAATTGTCATTGTTTGCCCAGATGCTCTGCATTGAGGGATGTCTGACAGGCATCCTGATTGTCTCATCAAATGCTAATGTTTTGCATAAACTGTGTCTGGAACTATTTAACTATTCCTGCTAAATCCTCAGGAATATCACACCTTGGCCTGCCTGAGCCACAGTAACCCCACCTTATGTGTGATGTAATTTCTGACTGTTTGTAGAGGGGGGTGGCCTTCTTCTCCACACCAAAATGCAAACCCTTAAAAGAGATGTTTCTTCATGGTTCGAGGTCTCTTTTGCCTCCTTGCAAGGAGGGGAGGGAACTCTGCTGCAACAGAAAAATAAAGATCTGCCCTGCTTTCACTGCATCCTGCCGCCATCCATTCATCTCTGACCAAGCATGAACTTAGGGGGCTCAGCCCCTTAGGGAGTTGGGCAGCAAAAGCCAAACACCCCTATTTTTTCCTATATCAGATATATCCCAACTTCTTCTCCAAGGAGCTCAAGGTGACGTATATGGCTCTCCTCCTCATTTCATCCCCACAACAACCCTGTGAGGTAGGTTAGGCGGAGAGGCAGTGACTGGCACAATGTCACTCAGTGGGCTTTGAACCCTGGCCTCCATTGTCCTAGCCTGGTACACTAACCAGAACCCTACACCGGCTATGACCAAAGGTACTGTTTTCCTGAAAAAACATAGGGAGCTGCCATATACCAAGTCCAACCATAGATCTATCAGATTTAGTTTTGTTTACACTGACTGGCAGCAGCTCTCCAGGATTTTTAGAAAGGGTTCCCTCCCAGTCCTCCTTGGAGATGCCAAGGAATGAACTGGTTGTGTGTGTCTTCTGTGTTCAAAGTTTTTGCTCTGCCTCTGAGCTACAGCTGATCTCTCGGATGTCCTGTCTAGCTGTTCTCTTCTTTTCGTTATTCAGTTATCTTTCCAGCGCCGAGGGCCTTCTGGAGGTTCCCTCGCTACGAGAAGCCAAGTTACAGGGAACCAGGCAGAGGGCCTTCTCGGTAGTGGCACCCACCCTGTGGAACGCCCTCCCACCAGAGGTCAAAGAGAACAACAATTACCAGACCTTTAGAAGGCATCTCAAGGCAGCCCTGTTTAGGGAAGCTTTTAATGTTTGATGGATTTCTGTATTTTAATATTTTGTTGGAAGCTGCCCAGAGTGGCTGGGGGAACCCGGCCAGATGGGCGGGGTATAAATAATAAATTATTATTATTATTACTTCCAGATTGTCATCTCACCCACCCACCCTCCACAACTGGCTTCCCCCTGCTTGACTTCCCCCAACATTTTACTCCTCTCTTTTCCCTGGTGATGATGACCCTTTCGATGTGCAGAAAAACTTGGCCAGTGGGAATAGCCACCCTACCCACACCATATCACAAGCTGATTTTGAAGACCACTCCTCAGTTTCAAAAGGCAGTTGCCACAGTTCATGGGGTGAGAGCTTTGAGAAACAACGCTACCTTGTGCATGCAGTGACCAATTGCCTGACTCTTAGGGCGAAGTGTCTTGGAACTTATTAGAGTAATGATTTAGCCCGCTGAAAAATCAAGAAGCTGGTTTTCAAGTTTCGAAAACTCACAAATTTTGAACTTCTCTGTCATTCCATCCCAGGTTCTCTTTCTGCCTGAGTTTTCAGTGGCTACTCAGCATTAAGGCAAAGCATTCTGGGTGATGCTCTGACACCCCCGTCTTTCATTTCATGTTAAAGGGGGGGAAATGTCCGGGTCTTTCTGGCTCCTTGATCTTCTTCAAAGAGTTTAATCTTGATCTCCATCTTTCCCTCCCATTGTTCTCTTTTGAAGAGAACTTGACATTTTTGATCTTGCAGGTGATTAAGGCCGTGCTTATGCCCTTCACCACTTGGAGTCCTCAGAGCCGGATACGGCAGCAAGTTCCGGCACTGAGCGCCAAACTGACTCCACTTGGTAAGAAGTGGTAGCAGCCGTCCATTCTTCCTGCACTCACAAATAACATCCATGGAGGGTAGAACTGTCCATGAGGTTCCTCTCTGGGTCAGGATGGCTCGACAGTGTTCCAAAGGAACAATGCCTCTGAGGCCTACGCCTCCAAGCTCCTCCTCCTCGATTCATCGCTTCCTCCATAAATACCAAGGCTCCAGACCCTGCTCTCCATCCGATCTTCCGAGAGACCTTCTCCACCATCGGATCATCTGACATTGGGACTCCAAGAGTGAGATCCAAGCCAGGCACCCACCATGAAGGCCATCTTCCTTGCCCTTGTGGGGCTCCTCTTCGTCGTAGCCTCTGAAGGTAATGGCATTCAGATTCTTGAAGTGGGAGAGACGGGCTGGATTAGATGGCTCCAGAGAACCCTTCCCCCCTGAAGGTTGTGTTCTACCTTAAGAAATGGAACTAAGGGTGTCTTCCTTAGTTAAGGGGTTTAGACAAATTAGTGGAGGATGAAACCTTGCATGCGCTCCATTGGGGCATCTGGTTGGCCACTGTGAGGACAGGATACTAGACTAGGTGGGCTTTTGACTCTTGTTATGTTCTCATGTACCCTATGATGACCTCTGTAGAAGGGGAGATACAATTGCTGTGAGCTTGAGATGAGTTATTTTGCTACCCCCTCAGTGCCTTTGGAAGAGCCACTGATGGTATATTCTCTTGGTCAGTGTTGTGGGGAGAACAGTCATAACAAAACCCTAGAGATTAGGAAGAAAATGGGAGCAAGGTCTTGAGTTGAGAGTAGGGATGGAAGAACCTGTCCATTTCAGTTTTTCTCCATTTCTATCCTCCCCTCAAAAAATCTCAAATTCTGCACATTTCTACAGCAACCTGTGGGTTTTTTTAAAAAAAATAAAATAAAATTCTCATGAAGCTATTTCATGAGATGTGGTTGTTAGAGTGATGGACTCTAGGACTTAGGAGAGTTGGCTTCAAATTCCCATTCAGCCATGAAGCTCACTGGGTGACCTTGAGCCATTTTTGGTATGCCATATTTATTATACTGTACTGAACATAGCACTTCGAAAGCACAAAGTGCAAGTAGATAAATAGGTACCACTCCGACGGGAAGGTAAACGGCGTTTCTGTGCGCTGCTCTGGTTCGCCAGAAGCGGCTTAGTCATGCTGGCCACATGACCCAGAAGTTGTACGCCGTCTCCCTCGGCCAGTAAAGCGAGATGAGCGCCACAGCCCCAGAGTTGTCCACGACTGTACCTAATGTTCAGGGGTCCCTTTACCTTTACACATTTTTTTCAAGTAGTTTTCCTTAATATAACAAATTTTGTATGCTTAAAAATGAATTAATTTAAGCACTTTTAGGCACACTTTTCTCTAATGTAAGCATTTTTGGGCACATCATTTGGAGAAATTAAGAGACATGTGAATTCCGAAGGATAGGTTTTTTGTTTGTTTGTGAAATGAGAATTAGCCCGCTTCTCAATAGATAGGAAACAAGATCAGGTTTCTCCCCATTCTGAGTCGAGTGTGAGTAGCATTGCACTGAGTATACCTGTGATTCTTTGCTCCCATTCCCACCCCAATGATTGACATGGGAAAAGGGATTGCTCAGACTGAGCAAAATGAAGAGAGCTGTATGTTATTGGTGGCGTCACAAGCACTAGCCAGTAGGTAGCTGGAACATTTATGTATATACCTTATCAGGCTGCATGTCTTGGGACTTTAAAGGACGTATCTAATGAGCTTAACAATCAACCCTTCTGCCTCAGGGAACATTGAGTATATATGACATGAGTTTCAAACAGATACCGTATTTTTCCATGTATAAGACTATGTTTTTTGCTTTTTAAAAATAGTAAAAAAAATGAGGGCCGTCTTATAGACAGACGGTTAATGGACAGGGGTTCAGGTTCTGGCTCTGATGTGGGCGACCCTGGGCCGGGCTCGGCCTCGGGTTCTTGAAATATGGCAACCCTAACTTTGGGCAACCTCTGCACAAAGAAGCTCAAAGTTGTTCTGCTTGATGTTTAAAATATTGATTTCTTAATTTTGAGTTCAAAAAAATAGGGGTCGTCTTATACATGGGGGCATCTTATACACGGAACATTGCCTTTGAAATTAACTTTGACGTGATTTTTTTAAATAAAAAAAAACACAAACAAAAGCAAAGCACATTATTTTTAGGACCCACCGAAATGTGACATACTGGTCTGCCAAGTGTCAGTCCTTGGGATCAAGAAAGTTTCATTGCAATTTTCTTTCAAGATCAAATCAATATGATGATGATGATGATGATGATGATGATGATGATGATTTATTTGTACCCTGCCCATCCGGCTGGGTCTCCCCAGCCACTCTGGGCAGCTTCCAACAAAGATTAAAAATACATTAAAATGTCACACATTAAAAACTGAAGGGCTGCCTTCAGATGTCTTTCTTCTAAAAGTCATATAGTTGTCTATTTTCTTGAGATCTGATGGGAGGGCATTCCACAGGGCGGGTGCCACCACTGAGAAGGCCCTCTGCCTGGTTCCCTGTAGCTTTGCTTCTTGCAGCGAGGGAACCGCCAGAAAGCCCTCGGCGATGGACCTCAGTGTCCAGGCTGAGCGATGGGGGTGGAGGTGCTCATTTTGATCTGTTGTCGCAGGTCCCCTAAAAGGCATGGGGCCCATAGGCCTATTTAAAATGTATTTTTAAATGTATTTTTAATTTTTGTTGGAACTGCCCAGAGGGGGTTCCTGGGGGAGGCCCACATCTATGAAGTTCCCCTCTCTCCTGGGATCAGTGACAACAGAGGCCCTTCCCCCTCAGTGGCCAGGTAAAATAGATACGTTGGCATGTTTTTCACTCTCAACTAACTCTGGTCTCCCTCTTCGGCAGGCACCAAGCGGCACTGCAACCAACGCTGTTACGGAGAATGCCGCAAGAGCTGCCCGTACGGCTGGATTCCTACATCAAACTGCGCATGCGCACACACGTCGAACATCTGCTGTCTTCCACCACCACCACCGCCACCACCACCGCCACCGCCTCCACCACCGCCGCCTCCACCACCTCCGCCTCCGCCGCCTCCACCGCCACGTCCTAAATATCATCCACCACCTCCCAAATATCACCCACCACCGCCACCACCCCCACCACCTCCTCCTCCTCCTCCTCCACCACCACCGCCACCACCACCTCCCCCTCATCGCAAATGGTACCAGCCGCCACCCCCTCCTCCTCCCCCACCTCCCCCACCTCCACCTCCCCCACCTCCTCGCCCACCTCCTCATCGTAAATGGTATCCTCCTCCACCTCCTCCTCCTCCACCTCCTCCTCCACCTCCACCCCCACCCCCACCTCCTCCCCCACCTCCGCCCTCTAAATATCACTGGTGATAACAGTAGAGAGCCTGAGCGCCCGGGAAAAGAAGGAAGAGTAGCGTCGAGTTCAAAAGCCATCTCATCAGCATTTGGGAAAAAAGGAAAAAGAAACCCAGTTTTGTTCGCTTCTTCTTATAAAATAGAATAAATAAAAATGTAGACCTTGTCAATTGTACCTTTCGTTCATTTACCCCCCCTAGAGTGGATTTTGGACGGCGAGACCTCGGGTTGGTCTACCATGCACGGTGGGGTTCTTCTCTATGGCGTCGGCTACTTCTCTAGCACATTCGGAGTAGCCATAGCAAGGGCCTCATCCACTTAGAAGGCAACTGCGTGGGGTTGGTGGTCAGGTCACCGAAGGTTGCGGGTGGCAACACAACCTGAAGTCCTAAAAAGCCAGGGTTTGTTGCCCTTAATAATAATACAGTGGTACCTGGGGTTATAGACGCTTCAGGTTACAGACTCCACTAACCCAGAAATAACCCAGAAAGGTTAAGAATTCTGCTTCAGGGTGAGAACAGAAATTGCGCGGCGGCGGTGCAGCGGCAGCAGCGGGAGGCCCCATTAGCTAAAGTGGTACCTCAGGTTAAGAACAGTTTCAGGTTAAGAACGGACCTCCAGAACGAATTAAGTTCTTGACCCGAGGTAACACTGTATACTATTTATACCCCACACATCTGGCTGGGTTTCCCCAGCCACTCTGGGTGGCTGCCAACAGAATATTAAAAGCACGACAAGACATTGAACATTGAAAACTTCCCTAAATAGGGCTGTCTTCATATGTTTTCTAAAAGTCTGATACAGTAGTTGTTTATTTACTCAACATCTGATGGGAGGGCATTCCACAGGGCGGGTGCCACTACTGAGAAGGCCCTCTGCCTGGTTCCCTGTAACCTCACTTCTAGCAGTGAGGGAACCGCCAGAAGGCTCTCGGAGCTGGACCTCAGTGTCCGGGCTGAACGATGGGGGTGGATATGCACCTACACTTTGATTTGTGCTAAGAAATGTACCGGGAGCCAATGTACAGTAGGTCTTCCAGGTAGCTTAGACTGAGACTGAGTGACTGGCCCAAGTGAGCTTCACAGTCAAGTGGGGGGGATTTGAACCCTGATCTTCCAGGTCTTTGTCCAGCAATCTAACCGCTATGTCACTCTGGCTCTCCCCATATGTGCTTGAATCCCTCTTGCAAAATACTGACAGTTGAAGAGGCCTCCTCAATGCCTTCAAAAACCTCACACCTCACCTCCACTCAGAAGTGGTACTGCCCACAATCCCTGCCATCTCTGCTTCTGTGTCCTGGCCTCTGATTCCCCATCCGAACTGCTTGCCTTTCTTCCTCCCTGTCCCTCCCTCTGCCATTTGCCTCCTAGGCTGCATCTCCTCCGCTGCACGCTTTTCAGTTGCAATTCTCCTTCCTCCTGGAACGCAGCAGGGAAATGTTTCTCCCTCCCGCATTAATTGCTAGCGTCCCCCTTTTGTGATATTCCCCAGCTCTGACGTCGCTCTTTGCCAAAGCAGATTAGAACAAGGCTTTCTCAAAGCCCACAACCTCCCCGCAGCAGTGCCCGGCGGCAGAAGAAGCCGAGCGCGATCTCTCCTGAAAGCACCTTGTTAGCGACCCACTTTGGCACGGGCCGGGAGGCAGGTGAGGAGCAACTGGGCCGCGAGTGGGGGACAAAGCTACCTCTCCAGCCTGCCTCGGGACATTGGTTTGGACGCTGGCAGGAGATCAGATTGCCTTTATTGCATACACCCTTGTGCAATTTTTTTAAAAATAGATCTTTATTCAAATAGTTTCAAAAAATACAAAATCAAACACACAAAAACAGAAAGTACATTAAAAATTCAAAAAAAGACAAGAATAAAGTGACAAAAAAGGAATACATATTCAATCATGTATCAACTCATTGATACATAAGCTCGAAAAGAAAAAGAGCTTATATACTCACTTTAATAATTAGAAAACCACTAAAACAAGCAAAAAAAAGAAAAGGAAAGGAAAAGGGGGTAAAAGGTAAGAAAAAGAGAAAAGAAGGAAAAAAAGAAAAGAAAGAAGGGAGAGGGGGGGAAAAAAGGTATATTTAAAATTTTCTTCCTATTATTTGCGAAACGCGACCCTAAATGCATTATTTTTCCATTGCTGTATCTCTTACTTCCATACAAATTTTAGCAAATTTTAACAATTTAATAAATACTTTATGTCGATTTCTCCTCTTGTGATTTATTTACTCTAAGCACATCACTAAGTTGCATTCTAAGTTCTCTTTCTCCAAATAATCCTGTACATATCTCCATTCTTCCATGATTCTCTGCCTGGGTACGTCTCTAATTATAGCTGTCAATTTCACCATCTTCAAATATTCAATTAATTTTTCCTGCCAATCCTGAATTGTAGGTATTGCATCTCCTTTCCATCTCATACACCCTTGTGCAAATTAATTGAAACAAAGCATGTTTTCTTTCTTACTCACAATCCTGTACTCAAAACAAACCCGGAAAGTCAGTTGATGGTGTCGGAAGCCTGCAGCCAACAGAAGGAATGATATGCTCGCTACAATATATTGAGGTTCTATGAAAGATAGTTATTCTAGAGCTGGAAAAGATGTGTATCCTGACGGTACTGGGATATTGCAGCAGGACCTAGCCCCCTGTCACTCATCGAAAGTGGTGAAGAAATTCATGACAGAGCAGCAAATACAGGCACTTGATTGGCCAATGAATTCCCCGAACGTAAATCCCACTGAGAATTTGTGGGCTATATGCAAAAGTCGCCTCCTTGCTGTAGACTGTACAACTATGGAGAAGCTCATTCAGGTGCTGATTCAAGTGTGGTACAGGGATCCGAAAATCAACAGTGACTGTTTGAAACTAGTAGACTCCATGCCAAACCATGTTCAAATGCTGCTTAAAAATAGTGGAAGTCATATCTGTTACTAATGCACGTACAGTATATGCGAGTTTTGTACATGTAATTGTACATTTTGTACAAGTAACTGCATTGTTTGTTTCAATTAATTAGCACAAGGGTCTAGGATCTTCCTTCCCAAAGCTGGAGCGGTTAACAGCCATAAAGTAAGCCAGCCATGGTGACTGACTGAGGGCACTGTCAGAACTGCTGGGACAGGGCAAGGCTGGCACCAAGGACTCATTGGGTAGCTGCCAAGGCTCATAGCCAACATCTGAGCATATAGGAATGCATGTGGCAAGTATCAATGGAGAGATCTGTCACAATCCCATTGGCCACGCCACACACCGAAAGCACTATAATGAAGTTTTCAGTCATGGCTTCACCCCCCCCCCAAATATTCTGGGGACTGTAGTTTGTTAATGAAGGGATGTGAATAGATGGTAAGAGATGATATATTTATTAGATACTAGCTGGCCAGGCCACATGTTGCTATGGCTCACCCCTGTGATTCCCCCCACCCTGTCCCGATCCATGACCTATCCCGTCCCCCCCCTGCCCCCAACCCACACCCAGGCGAGTCGAGGTTTGGATCGGCGCGGGCGAAACCCATGGGGTAGGTGGAGGCTACAGAGCAGCTTAGGCCTGTGGCGGTGAGGCAAGGTAGGCCTGAGGCGTCGGGATTGGAGGGGTGGTTGGGGAGGCGGCCTGTTCCCTGGGCTGGGCGTGGTAGGATCGGTGGCGGAGGGTCCTGGGAGACGTCGGGATCAGCGGGGGTGGAATCCGTGGGGTGGGTGGAGGTGTTCAGTGGGCTTGTTCGGGGTGGGAGGAGGTCATGGGAGGTGGTGGAATCGGCGGGGGCATGATCCGTGGGGTGAGAGGTGTGTGGAGTGGGTTTGGTCGGGGCGGGAGGGGGTCGGTGGTATGTGATCTCCTGTGCCATCGCGGGTCCCTGGGGAACGGTCTGGTCTCGGGTGTGGGATCTCCGAGGTGGGCTTGGTTCCCTGAGGAGCGGAGTGGTCTCGGGGCAGTTTGCTTTCTCTTGGAGGCGTGGTCTCCGGGGCGTGAGGGATTGTGGGAGTATGTTTGTCCCTTGTTTGTTGGCTGTCCACTGGAGGGCGCAATAATTTTTTTTACCACAAATCCAGGTTTTTACCTGTGTTAGGTGTGTCAGCTGGTCAGTGTAAGTGCATGATTACCTGCTCTCATGTGACTCTGAGGTTGTGGCCAAATTTCAGGACGATCAGGTAAGTGCTTGTGGGAGAAAAGTGGGGAATAACACACATGCACCTTCACCATTTATATCTATAGATTATCCTTCCTTCCTCACGTTTGTGCATTCAGCAGAGTGCATTGCTTTGCAGCTTAAAAGGGAAGCTTAGATAGGCTAGTTTGCAGCCTTTTAGTTTAAGTAATCTAGGGTGCTTTGAGGCAGACTGGATTTTCCTGGTTGTTGTTGTTTAGTCGTTTAGTCGTGTCCGACTCTTCGTGACCCCATGGACCATAGCACGCCAGGCACTCCTGTCTTCCACTGCCTCCCGCAGTTTGGTCAAACTCATGTTGGTAGCTTCGAGAACACTGTCCAACCATCTTGTCCTCTGACGTCCTCTTCTCCTAGTGCCCTCAATCTTTCCCAACATCAGGGTCTTTTCCAAGGATTCTTCTCTTCTCATGAGGTGGCCAAAGTATTGGAGCCTCAGCTTCACGATCTGTCCTTCCAGGGAGCACTCAGGGCTGATTTCTTTAAGAATGGATAGGTTTGATCTTCTAGCAGTCCATGGGACTCTCAAGAGTCTCCTCCAGCACCATAATTCAAAAGCATCAATTCTTCGGTGATCAGCCTTCTTTATGGTCCAGCTCTCACTTCCATACATCACTACTGGGAAAACCATAGCTTTAACTATACGGACCTTTGTCGGCAAGGTGATGTCTCTGCTTTTTATGATGCTGTCTAGGTTTGTCATTGCTTTTCTCCCAAGAAGCAGGCGTCTTTTAATTTCGTGACTGCTGTCACCATCTGCAGTGATCAAGGAGCCCAAGAAGGTAAAATCTCTCACTGCCTCCATTTCTTCCCCTTCTATTTGCCAGGAGGTGATGGGACCAGTGGCCATGATCTTGGTTTTTTTGATGTTGAGCTTCAGACCATAATTTGCGCTCTCCTCTTTCACCCTCATTAAAAGGTTCTTTAATTCCTCCTCGCTTTCTGCCATCAAGGTTGTGTCATCTGCATATCTGAGGTTGTTGATATTTCTTCCGGCAATCTTAATTCCGGCTTGGGATTCATCTAGTCCAGCCTTTCGCATGATGAATTCTGCATATAAGTTAAATAAGCAGGGAGACAATATACAACCTTGTCGTACTCCTTTCCCAATTTTGAACCACTCAGTTGTTCCATATCCAGTTCTAACTGTAGCTTCTTGTCCCACATAGAGATTTCTCAGGAGACAGATGAGGTGATTAGGCACTCCCATTTCTTTAAGAACTTGCCATAGTTTGCTGTGGTCGACACAGTCAAAGGCTTTTGCATAGTCAATGAAGCAGAAGTAGACGTTTTTCTGGAACTCTCTAGCTTTCTCCATAATCCAGCGCATGTTTGCTATTTGGTCTCTGGTTCCTCTGCCCTTTTGAAATCCAGCTTGCACTTCTGGGAGTTCTCGGTCCACATACTGCCTAAGCCTGCCTTGTAGAATTTTAAGCATAACCTTACTAGCGTGTGAAATGAGCGCAATTGTGCGGTAGTTGGAGCATTCTTTGGCACTGCCCTTCTTTGGAATTGGGATGTAGACTGATCTTCTCCAATCCTCTGGCCATTGCTGAGTTTTCCAAACTTGCTGGCATATTGGGTGTAGCACCTTAACAGCATCATCTTTTAAAATTTTAAATAGTTCAGCTGGAATATCATCACTTCCACTGGCCTTGTTATTAGCAGTGCTTTCTAAGGCCCATTTGACTTCACTCTCCAAGATGTCTGGCTCAAGGTCAGCAACCACACTACCTGAGGTGTACGAAACCTCCATGTCTTTCTGGTATAATTCCTCTGTGTATTCTTGCCACCTCTTCTTGATGTCTTCTGCTTCTGTTAGGTCCTTACCACTTTTGTCCTTGATTATGGTAATCTTTGTACGAAATGTTCCTTTCATATCTCCAATTTTCTTGAACAGATCTCTGGTTTTCCCCATTCTATTGTTTTCCTCTATTTCTTTGCATTGCTCATTTAAGAAGACCCTCTTGTCTCTCCTTGCTGTTTTTTGGAAATCTGCATTCAGTTTCCTGTATCTTTCCCTATCTCCGTTGCATTTTGCTTGCCTCCTCTCCTCCGCTATTTGTAAGGCCTCGTTGGACAGCCATTTTGCTTTCTTGCATTTCCTTTTCCTTGGGATGGTTTTCGTTGCTGCCTCCTGTATAATGTTACGAGCCTCCATCCATAGTTCTTCAGGCACTCTGTCCACCAAATCTAAATCCTTAAACCTGTTCCTCACTTCCACTGTGTATTCATAAGGGATTTGATTCAGATTGTATCTTACTGGCCCAGTGGTTTTTCCTACTTTCTTCAGTTTAAGCTGGAATTTTGCTATAAGAAGCTGATGATCTGAGTTACAGTCAGCTCCAGGTCTTGTTTTTGCTGATTGTATAGAGCTTCTCCATCTTTGGCTGCAGAGAATATAATCAATCTGATTTCGATGCTGCCCATTTGGTGATATCCATGTGTAGAGTCGTCTCTTGTGTTGTTGGAAGAGAGTGTTTGTGATGACCAGCTTGTTCTCTTGACAGAACTCTATTAGCCTTTGCCCTGCTTCATTTTGAACTCCAAGGCCAAACTTGCCAGTTGTTCCTTTTATCTCTTGATTCCCTACTTTAGCATTCCAATCCCCTGTAATGAGAAGAACATCCTTCTTTGGTGTCATTTCTAGAAGGTGTTGTAGGTCTTCATAGAATTGGTCAATTTCACTTTCTTCAGCACCGGTAGTTGGTGCATAAACTTGGATTACTGTGATGTTAAAAGGTCTGCCTTGGATTCGTATCGAGATCATTCTGTCATTTTTGAGATTGCATCCCATTACAGCTTTTGCCACTCTTTTGTTGACTATGAGGGCCACTCCATTTCTACTACGGGATTCTTGCCCACAGTAGTAGATACGATAGTCACCCGAACTGAATTCGCCCATTCCCTTCCATTTTAGTTCACTGATGCCCAGGATGTCTATATTTATTCTTGTCATCTCATTTTTGACCACATCCAGCTTACCTCCACTCATGGTTCTTACATTCCAGGTTCCTATGCAATATTTTTCTTTACAGCATCGGACTTTCCTTTCGCTTCCAGGCATATCCGCAACTGAGCGTCCTTTCGGCTTTGGCCCAGCCGCTTCATCAGCTCTGAATCTACTTGTACTTGTCCTCCGCTCTTCCTCAGTAGCATGTTGGACGCCTTCCGACCTGAGGGGCTCATCTTCCAGCGTCATAACTTTTATATGCCTGTTGTCTTTGTCCATGGAGTTTTCTTGGCAGGGATACTGGAGTGGCTTGCCAGTTCCTTCTCCAGGTGGATCATGTTTAGTCAAAACTCTCCACTATGACCTGTCCATCTTGGGTGGCCCTGCATGGCATAGCTCATAGCTTCTCTGAGTTATTCAAGCCCCTTCGCCACGACAAGGCATTGATCCATGAAGGGGGGATTTTCCTGGTAGTTCCCCCTTTTCTCCTCCATAAAACAATAACCACACAAACAATCTTGCAAAAGGTGAAAAGAACATTTGCTTGCTCAGAATACGTGTTGAAGAGAAAGGAAATACAGCAGCTTTGTTCAGACAGGCTTAAAAATGCTAATTTGGTTTAAAAAAACTACTTTGGTCTAATAGAGTCTGAGCAATGGAGCTCAGACATGCAGATGTTCTACACTGCTGGAAGGAGGAGAAAGGGCAAAGAGCAAATAGCCTGGCCAGGTGAGGAGGTTTTATATAAGATCTGCGTTATTCCTGGAATGTGTGTTAAACCTGGCTTCTAAGTGAGAGTGTGGAATGCTGAGAAAAGCATGGTGAGAGCATGAAAACAGTTCGCATATGTGATTGGCGGGGACTTGTGGAATGTGCTGTTTAATATTGCCTGAATGGTTTGACTGTATTTATTGAACGTTTAAATCCATCTTTCTTTTGCATTGGTGCTTTGAGGGCTTATTGTGCAAAACGCTGTATTTAAACAAAACATAACACACAGCACTTCAGCTGAGTGACTTTGCCCATGATGTGCAAAAGTAGTTGCATAATGGATCAGACATTAGTCGGCGCATCACCTCAGCAAAGTGCATCCATTAACCAGCCACTGGGAAACTTCCCTGTGGAAATGGAATAGTCTTAGCTTGAAGTTCAAAGGCCCTCAGGATCGGGGATCGATGCAAGGTGGATGCAGAATCAGTCCCCCTTTTGTTCTCCGGAGGCTTGGAGGCAGTGGAACTTCCACTATCTCGCGCTCCGATCTAGTTGCAAAGCCTTTGAAGCAGGAGGCTTAATGAGTTCATGTGATGTCTAAAAAGGTAATGAGCAACAGGCTGCAATAACAAAAGAGTTCCTGTGACACATTAAAGACCGGCAGATTTATTGTGGCAGAAATAAGAGCTAACACTGCTAGTTACACGAGAGAGAGAGAGAGAGAGAGAGAGAGAGAGAGAGAGAGAGAGAGAGAGAGAGAGAGAGAGAGAGAGAGAGATCATGTATCCACAGAAGGATACAATGCCTGCAACAAAGTGTTGCAGTGCTGAGTACTCCTGCTCAGGGTGTCGTACACATCTTTCCACCACCCCTGCCTCCTCCGTCTTCTATTCTCCCTCCACATGCCTCTGTGTCTCCCACTTCCAGCCTGTGTCTAGCAGATGACTAACGGAGAAGCTAGATCTGTTGGGGAGTTAATGCCGTGAATGCCTCCCTTCTTATAGTCAGGATGTATAAATGCATATATGATTCACAAGACTGCTGTCATCCATGACCTAATCATGGATAGCGGACTTGACCTGCCATGTATAACAGAAACTTGGTTGGATGAAGCAGGTGGGCCTGTCCTTGCCGCTGCTTGTCCACCAGGTTTCTCTTATGCACAGCAACCCAAGTCATGTGGGTGGGGAGGGGGTGTTGCAGTGATTTTTAGAAAGTCATTAGCTTACACTAGGTGTCCTATTGGGAAGACCCAGGTTTCTGAGTGCATGTTCTAGAAGTTGGGCAATAGGGGCAGTACAGGAATTCTTTTGGTGTACCGACCTCCCCGCTGCACCAAGGATTCCCTGCCCGAGCTGCTTCAGGTCGTGGCGGATGTTCTCCTGGAGACACCTAGTTTGGTTGTCCCAGGGGACTTTCACATCCATGCCAACACGACCTTACAAGGGGCTGCTCAGGACTTTGTGGAAAGCATGGCCTCCATGGGGCTGTCCCTGTATAAGTTTGGCCCAACTCATAGTCGCGGACATGCCTTGGATCTGGTGTTCACCTCTATTGACGTGGGTGATCTGCCATTAAGTAAAAGTGAAACAAAAGAAGTGCCATGGTTGGATCACTTCCTGGTGCAACTGGACTTCTCCGCGAACCTTCCCCTCTGCAGTGAGGTTGGACCAATTCGGATGGTCTGCCCCCACCACTTAATGGATCCAAATGGTTTCCAGAGTGTGGTAGGGGATGCTTTATCCCATTTTGATGGCCTTTCATCTGATTCCCTGGTGGCCCACTGGAATACGGAGTTAACCAGGGCTATCAACTGTCTGGCCCTGAAGCAAGTATTGTCCCCCCTAACCTTGGTTCCCTAACCTGTGGGTGGCAGCGGCAATGTTGCTGGGGAAGGGTCTTCCCAGCAGGGAGAGGGAAGCTGGGGAAGGGACAGCAGCCGTGGCCATTTATTTTATTACTAGTGTATTTCAGCCCGTTCAATAACGGGCTCTAGAAAATTCTGGGGTTCGGAGAAGCGCTTGCGCAGCGCTTCTCCGAACCCTGGGACCTGTCATTGCTGTCGGCGGCAATGGGACAGGAACGGAGGAGGCGAAAGCGCTGCTTTCTCCTCCTCCGTTCCTCTCCCGCAGCCGCCGACAGCAAGGAGACCTCCCAGGGTTCGGAGAAGCGCTTGCGCAGCGCTTCTCCGAACCCTGGGACCTGTCATTGCTGTCGGCGGCAGGGGGACAGGAACGGAGGAGGAGAAAGCGCTGCTTTCTCCTCCTCCGTTCCTCTCCCGCAGCCGCCGACAGGAAGCAGACATCCCACGGTTCGGAGAAGCGCTTGTGCAGCGCTTCTCCGAACCCTGGGACCCGTCCTTGCTGTCGGCGGCAGGGGGACAGGAACGGAGGAGAGCTTTCTCCTCCTTCCTTCCTCTCCCCCAGCCGCCGACAGGAAGGACGCGTGCACTCTCTCCCCCCCCCGCCTCCTCCAACCGCCGCTCCTCTCACGGGCCAGGGAGGGTTGTGAGGAGGCCTTCGCCGGCCTCCACCCTCGCTTCCCTGACGTGCCCTGCAGTGAGGCAGTGTCCGGCGGAAGCGGCGGTTGGAGGAGGCAGAGGGGGGGGGAGAGTGCGCGCGCGCAGTCTCTGCTGTCCAATCCCTGTATCCCTGGGGCACATGCGCAGTACCCCAGGGACACACGGGACAGCTTGGACGCAGGGACAACTTGGACATTATTATATAGGATTGTTGATTTATTTCATGGAATTTGTACACCTCTTGTACAAAACCACCCTCAAAGTGGTTTAATTTTTCTTTTGAAATTTTGCACACATACGTCCCGATTTTGCGCCCCTCTGCCCCCCACCCCTTATGGTATGTCAATGGTAGAAACCCTTGTGTGGGTTGTCACTGAGGAACGAGGGGTACAGGAGAACTCTGGGCAGGATCTGCCTCTTCTAGAGTGATGGTCACTTAGATATGGCCTGAAGAATAAGAAGAGGTTGTTGAGGAGGGGGTAATGGATAAGAGTAGAGCAAGCTACAAGAGTGGAGAGGGAAGGAGGACTCCTGTATCCTCCAGCATGGGCCACAGAGCAGCACTCAGGTTAAAAGATCTGAGAAGATAACAACAGCTGGCAGTTTTAGGCCAGGAAAAAAAGAGGCTCACTCTCCTGGGCCGAGATCTAGCTCTGACACACCAGGGAAATTTGCTCCTTCGAAGAGTGTCTGTGCAGAACAGAGTCTGGTCGCTGCGAGTTAAAGAGAATATCTGAGTTCAGCCCCTGGCACGGACAATGGGCCCTTTCAACATGAATTCCTCAAAGTGCCCTTCACGTGGACGGTGCTACATGAATTAATAGTATTAGGATGAGGCCATCGCTCCGGGGATTTCCTGCAGCAAATTCCCGGGAGTTACATAACCGGTTCCACCAGCGTACAATGGACCACCCGCAAGATCTGTGTGGTGTGAAGCCACTCCACCAAGTTTGTCCACCGTGCAGTGACACTCTCTGATAATTACTCACACAAGCCTCATTTCGGGAAAGGGCCATAGTTCAGGAGCAGACATCTCCAGGTATGGCCCACAAAAAGTTGCTTGGAAGAAAATGCGGCCCCTCGGGCTGGAAAGGCTTCCTTGCCTCTGCTCTGGCAATTGGCAATCCAGGAGGATTCCCAGCCAAGAATCTGGACCAGTTCCCTACCTCCCACTACAGTAACACTTTTTGACAGGCTAACACAGAAGAGTGGGTGTTGATAGATTCCTACACAGTCGGAAGCAGCCATATGCTCCCAAAGTATTTATTATCCAAGGATCAGAATGGGAACATATTTTTTTTTTGAAATCTAAACACAACACACCCGATGCCAATGCTTTGTTGTGTTACAGGGCTCTGTGCCAGGCGATGTCCTCCAGTAGCTTTGGGGCTCCAGCTCCAATCCCAGTGGGAATTGTCATAAGACAACTTCTGGAGGGCTCTCCTTGGCTCCTCATCCTCCGTGCTGGGAAGAAAGATCTCTGGCAATAGGGTTGAGAATAATACCTTTGCAGAAATGAGCAGGGCAGTTTCTTCAGCCCGAAGGCCACATTCCCTGGTGGACAACTTTCTGGGGGCCACATGTCAGAGATGGGCAGAACCTGAGGGAGATATAGGCAGAGCGATAGGGAGGAGGACTCTTACCTTTCTGCAGAAGGCTACGTTACAGCCAATGCCTTGGAAATGGGTTTTTCCTGCTTTTTGCAAGCTGCCTGTCAAGGAAAAAGACAGAGATATAAATATGCTGTTGTTGGGCACCCATCTGTCTCGAGAGAAAATCGGGTGCACCTCTGGGCATGAAGTCAAACCGTTGGAGAATCACAGTGCCTCCTGTGGTTGCAGAGGCTGGTAACTTGTGACTGCAGCCTCCCAAGTTGTTTTTGCTGTGTTTGCAGCACCAAAGTGACCACTCTAGGGCGCGAGCCTCGGCAGTGAGTATGAAGGTCCTGGGCTGCCCACCTGACAAGACCCCCCCCTCTCAGCCTCGTTGGTGTGGTCCAAAGGCAAGCAGAGCAATACTTTTGGCTCCAGGTGGGCTGCAGGAATTGCTGGAAGGAGGCACACAAGGGGCCGTCCACCCGTCTTAGGGACTCCACTCCAGATTTGTGTAGGGTTTACTCCTTAGTCTTTTCTTCTCCTGAAGATGTCCCACAAAGCAATGGGTACAGATTGTCCCTCAGGGTTTACAACTGAAGCCTTTCTCATGAATGAGCTTTGCCAGAAGGTAGCAGAAGTTTAGGATCAGGGTTTTCCTCTCTTAGAAGGGCTACCTTCCCAGGTAGACCAGCCACATCTACTCCTCCCTACAGCATGTGCAGAAATGGTCTTCTTGACCATTGGACCCACTCTTGGTCTCATCTGCTCAATCCACTAGAGTCCATCTTCGCATGCATGGAAAATCCCTAACTCATTGAGGGTTTGAGACCTTTCAGCTACCTTCACCTGGTTTAGCCGGCCAGTCAAAGCCTTGGGTGTGGCCGCTGTCACATGCTGACATCTGCTAGGAGCCACAGGTGAGAGCTGAGTGCAGGATGGGGACCAAAGGTGGACAAAATACCACAGAAGGGACATGATGTGTCCCCTACCCTTCCCCTAACACACCATAAACCCAAAATGAATGAACGAACAAATGAGGCAATAATAATTCCACACATATATATCTCCATGCTCCGGTGCTCATGTTTATGCTCACTGGTTTCCCGCAGGTACCTGGTTGGCTACTGTGAGAACAGGATGCTGGAGTAGATAGTCCCCTTTGGCCTGATCCAGCAGGCAGGATCATTCTAATGACACCAAGTCAAGCAGAGCTAGGGGGAGACTTTGCTCCTGGGCCCAAAGTCCCCTTCCTTTTGATATGCAACACCCAGGTCTTAAACATCCGGAAGTGGATGGAAGTTTTCCAACTGGACAGGTTGGATGTGAGTTGACCCCCACCCCTCCCTCTACTTCCTTCTGTCTTGTGGTTAGTCTATTACACATCTCTATCTGGGAGGGGGAGACTCTTGAGAGTCCCATGGACTGCAAGAAGATCAAACCTATCCATTCTGAAGGAAATCAGCCCCAAGTGCTCACTGGAAGGACAGATCATGAAGCTGAGGCTCCAATACTTGGGCCACCTCATGAGAAGAAAAGACTCCCTGGAAAAGACCCTGATGTTGGGAAAGATGGAGGGCACAAGGAGAAGGGGACGACAGAAGACGAGATGGTTGGACAGTGTTCTCGAAGCTACGAACATGAGTTTAACCAAACTGCGGGAGGCAGTCAAAGACAGGAGTGCCTGGCGTGCTCTGGTCCATGGGGTCACGAAGAGTCGGACACGACTAAACAACAACAACAATCTGGTAGGGAGAGTGGGGGCTTGGAAAGGCTTAGAAATGATTTAGGGGCATTAGGGAGTCATTTCCAAAGGGGGAAGGGAGCGCCCTCCAGCCCCATGGAAGATTCAAAATAAGCCCCTTTGTTCCAGTCAAAAGCTGGGGTGGGTCAAATTTGACTCTTGCTCTCTTGTGGTCCTATGAGAGAGGGGCGTGTGAGAGAGCGAGAGAATCCCACCCCAAATCTGGCTTCCAGCTGACACCCTCCAGTCTTGTCATACAATTCAGGTAGGAAAACACATACGGTAGGAGTTAAGTCACGGGGAAAGGAGGCCTTTGAAGTGACTTATCTATGAGATTACAAACTGTTCATTGTATTAAGAAGGAAGAAAAGGGGGGGGGATCCACTTATTCTTCGGAAACGGGTTTAGCCGATTACTAGTAATAAGCGCATTAAGACATTTTCAATTTTATTTTATTTATTTTATTGGTTTTGATTTTTTTTTGCATTGTCTTTGACATTTTGGGTTACTAAAGGATTATATCCATAGGCTGTGGTAATCCTTGTCTATTTAGAAAATACATGGGCAACTCCCCAACCACCAAACATCTGCCCCCTTCTACAGCACATCTGTTAAGCTGGCAGATTTTGTGCATACTGTTCTTTGATGCCCAAGGGTTTAGTTTCCTCGAAATTGTCAAAACATGAAAAAAAAATCCCTCCTCTCCCTCCCTCCCTCCCTCTCTTCCACCAGGCTGTCGAGTCGGCAATTTTGTAGCTTAACGTTTATTTTATTTTATTTCGCCTAAGAGGGTTTAAAATATATAAAAAGCCCATCAGCTGATTTGGGCCCTGCAGCCTCCTTGTATACTGGCAAAATCGATGAATGCGTTTAAAAGGCCCCTTTTGTGAGTGTCGCTTAACAAACAACCCAGATTCTTAAAAGAGCGGAAGACACCCAAATTAGCACTGAACAGACATTAAATTGGTTGGTGTTGCTGTAGCACACAAAAAACAGCCAGCCCCTATTCTTAACGACTTACTAATTACCAGCAGTTTTTAATTATGGGGCGCGTTGGAGGCAGGAGAGAGTTTACAAACTTGCCATCCGCTCTAAACACCCATATGTGTCTCCCTCCCTCCCTTCTCACTTTCCCCCCAATTGTGCCAAGAGTGGAGCTGGGAAGGCCTGCGATTCTCGTTAATTAGATGGCAGCCACCTAAAAGCACACGCTTCGTCTATCGGAGGAATGACCCCCCCCCCCAGACTGCCAAATGGTCTCCTCAGTGACTGAACAGTCTGAACTACAGTAATGCTGGGAAATCTGGTAGTGGAGCAAGATGGGGGGGGGGGGAGAGGCGACTTTTACAGCTGGTGATCTATTTTTTTCCTTGATGATGATGATGATGGCGGTGATTAATTTATTTCTTCTATACCTTTCCTCATGATTGGAACTCAAGGCAGCTTCCAGATAAAAGCAAGAAGAACATCTAAAAACATTGGGGGGGGGAGAGAGAGAATTTATTTATTTATTTGCAAAATTAAACATTGATCGAATTAAAACTATATATATATATATATATATATATATATATATATATATATATATACACCAAATAGGTTCTTATGAAATCACTGAAGGTCTTGGTGTACCAAATATTTGCTTTTTGTTTTTCCTGTGCTAGAGGCTGCATCATTTTCAATTGGATTTTATTGCTTCCTTTAATTTTTGCATTGTATTGCAATTTGCATTCCTCATAACTTGTCTCAGTTTTCTGAGAGTTTCTATTGCTGCCTTAATAGTTTTAACTGTGTGTGTGTGTGTGTGTGTGTGTATGTATGAGTGTGTGTCTATGGATAACCCCACACAGAGAGTGACTCTGATAGAGCCTACAATCCCCATGGCAAGTTGCTCAAAAGTCTTTCAGTGCGGGTGATATTTTTCTTAATTTGGTGAATAAATCTCATCTGAACTGGTCCAGTAAAAACGCTTTTGCTGCGCTATACAGACCAGAAACAGTTCTCTTTGCAGAGCATTAAGCACAGCGGCTGGATTCTTCTTGTTGTAGAATTCTTGTAGCTTTGCAGCAGAAAACGACTCACCAAAGCTCAACTTTCGAAGACAGCTTTATTGCAGAAAAATAACAGAAACACCTCCAGAGCTTTCAGACATGACTGCTCCACACCCCACAGGCAAACAAAACAAACGCTCTATATATACTGAGCATCTTAACAACTTAACGACTTAACAACTTAAATCACATGACCTTGCTAATTTGCCAGCGTCTCAGGCTTAAAGTCCTAACACCCCCTCTCGCTGGCAAAAAAAAAAACAGTTCTACAAAGTTATTTCAGACCCATTCCTTCACAAAATTCTTCATGACGCTGAAACCCAAGCGGTTTTGTAAATCCATCGGCTAAATTTTCATGACTTGGACAGTAACTTAATTTAACAATTCCCGCTCTCACTGTTTGACAAACATTTTGAAATCTGATATCCAAATGTTTTGTATGACCTTTAAATTGACCATTCTGTGCTAATTTAAGACATGGCTGATTATCACCCCATATAGTGATGGGCGTGATAGACTTTTCACACATCTCTTGTGCCAGACATTTGTAAAATTCTAGATCTCTACATAACTCAGATAAGGCACAGAATTCGGCTTCTGTTGACGATAAAGTAATTAGGTTTTGCTTCTTCGAACGCCATCCAACCAGAGAGTTTCCAAATTTTACTACACAGCCAGACACTGATTTTCTATCCCTTAAATTTGCCCAATCGCTATCTGCCCAGCAAGTAAGCTGTGCTTGCCCTTCAGAAGACAATTCAAGGCAAAAATCTTTGGTGTATTGTAAATATCTTAAGACTCTTTGAATTCCTTTCCATGCATTTACACTAGGTTTTGAAGCTTCCCTGCTGAGTAAGTTAACAGCGTAAGCAATGTCTGGCCTACTCCATTGCGAAAGGTACAATAAGCTTCCCAGAGCTGATTGAAAGATTTCAGGACGTTTGAACTCAGCACTATCCTTGAATTCACTTTCTTTTACAAAACCCATTTCCATAGGTGTTCTAACACCTGCACATTCTGCCATGCCAAACTTTCCCAACATTTGCAATATTTTGCCTTTTTGATTCAGCAAGAAACTGCCATTTTGGTCCTATCTATCTGAACACCAAGATAGACCTTTACAGCACCAAGATTCTTAATTTTGAAGTGTTTACTTAACTGCTTGGCCAGCTTTTCCACCTGCTTTTGTGTCTTTGAAGTATAAATCAGGTCATCTACATAAACAAGCAAAGATTCTTGAGTGTCTCCTGAACCTCTGAAATATAAGCAGTTGTCAGCTTTACTCCTGCTAAAGCCAATGCTTACCAAAACATCATTTAGGAATTCATTCCAATTATGAGCTGACTGCTTGAGTCCATAAATAGACTTGTGTAACTTCCAAACTTGATTTGACCTATCACCTTTCAATCCTGGCGGTAGCTCCATATAAAGCTCTTCAGCTAGTCCTGAATGAAGATAAGCAGTTGAGACATCAAAGTGATTCACTTTGAATCCTCTCTGAGCAGCAACCGCTAGGAGTACACGTAGAGTTTCGCTCCTTGAAGTGGGCGCATAAATTTCGGAGTAGTGTACCCCTTTACTTTGTGAAAAACCCCGAGCTACAAGCCTCGCTTTGTACTCTGGTTTCCCTGTTACTGTTGTCTTTATCCTATACACCCACCGGCAACTTATTGCCTTGGTACCTTCTGGCAGTTTGGAGATGGAAAATACACCAAGCTCCTTCATAGAATTCAACTCTTTCTGCATAGCCTCATGCCACCTACTGGCCTCCTCCTTGGGTAATTGCTCTACCTCCTCAAAACTTTCAGGTTCGCAATTCGCCAATCCTACCCAAACACTAATGGCTTGATACCTTTCTGGAGGTTTTCCTTTGTTTGTACGTTTGGAACGCCTTGGCAGCTCCTGTGATGCTCCATCAGTTGCCCCCTCTGACCCAGAATCACTGGTTGTCACCTGTTTGTCACTAGCAGTTGAAGGACTTTCTGATTCTGACTTTACTTGTCTCCCTTGCCGTACAGGTAAACCTACTGGGCTAGACGATTCTGACTTTTCAAACTTGTGTGAACTAGAAGGTTTCTCACCCTCAGACTCAGACTCAGATTCCTCAGCCTGTTCTGGAACTAATTCTCGCCTTGGGACCTGTGTCTGATCTTTTTCATTTGACACATCAAATAGTATGTCAGAATTACCATGGATTCTATTCCAACCATCTTGTTCACAAAATTCAGCACTTCTGCTGATTGTGATTTTTGTTTGATTACCTCCTACATTTACAAATCTCCAACCTTTTGTGTTTGCTTGATAACCACAGAAAATCATTTCTTTAGATCTGGGATCACCTTTCTTGCGTTGTGCCCTAGGCACCAGCACATAAGCACGACATCCAAAAACTCTTAGATGGTCAATTTTTGGTTTCTTACCAAACAACATGAAGTAAGGAGTGTTGCCTACTGTGCTGTTGTACACTCTATTAAAGGAATAATTTGCATACAGCGCAGCCTCTGCCCAAAAACGCTGTGGTAATCCAGAATCAAACAGTAAAGCAGCAATGGCTTCTTGCAATGTTCGGAATTTTCTTTCCGCAACTGAGTTCTCCTGTGGTGAATAGGGATTGGTAAGTCTATGGACTATACCTTTCCGTTTTAACCATGTTGCTAGCGTGTGGTTCACATACTCCCCACCACGATCAGATTGTATCTTGCGCACCCTAGTGTCAAATTTACACTCTACTTCTTCAATCCAATCCATCAGAATTGATGCTGCTTGAGATTTTTCTTTCAGAAAGAAAACCCAACTGGCCCTTGAAAAATCATCCACTAAAATTTGCATAAATCTCGCACCTCCAAGGGACTTGACCGGAAAGGGGCCACACACATCTGTGTGTACTAGCTCAAAGGGTTTCTTGCTTACTCTATCAGATCTAGGGTAGTTACATGTCTTAACCTTAGAGTGTTTACAAGCACAACAATCCAAAAAATTCGAACAGGGTTTAAGGTTACACCCCTCAGCTAAATCTGGCATCTTGCTTACATACTTAAAGCATATATGAGCTAACCTTCTATGTAGTAAATGTGCACAACCTGTATGAGGAGCCTTATTTACACATTTAGCTTGTGCTTCACCTGTTGAACAGCTGCCTGCTGCCAACTGCTCTTGTGCTTCACCTGTTGAACAGCTGCCTGCTGCCAACTGCTCTTCATCCAAAACAAAAAGCCCTTCCTCACAGGGAATTTTAACTAGCTCCTTCCCCTGTTTTGAAATAGTGCACACATCTTTTTCAAACTTAACCTTAAAACCACTTTTTACCAGGCATGACACACTCAAAAGTCCATTCTTCATTCCTGGAAGAACAAAAACAGGAAGGTTAGTTTGCAAACAATTAACATAAATGGTACCTTTAAGGTTCATTTCTCGTTTGCTATTGTCTGCTATAGTCACAGTTTTTGCAACTGGTAAAGTCTTGCAGTTCCTAAGACTGCCACAAGATGTCGCCGGTATTAAACTGTGCGAAGCCCCACTGTCAATTATCCATTTCAAGGGTTGTGGGTTCCTTTTAGAGCTCTGTTGCACTAGCATTGCAGACAGTCCCTTATCAGCAACTTCTCCCCCTCTGGGTCGTTGACTCTTGTAGTTCTCATGTTGTCTTCCTCTGTAGCTCTGGAAACTGGCCTTGGGCTGCTGAAATTCCTGTTGCTTTTCTGGGCACTTTGCTATTAGATGAAATCTGCTGCCACATCGAAAACACGACTTGCTGGCCATAGCAAACACTTGTGAAACTTCCTTACAGCTCTGCCTGCCAGTTCCCTCACACTGGGAATTCACCTTCTCTCTGGGCGTGGCTCTATGGTGAATATGCTTAAGGGCTTCCCAAATTTCAAATGCAGACCTTAAGCCTTCCACATGGGGCAGTTGAGAGTCATCTATCGATACCATTAACATGCATCTAGCTTTAGTATCCATTTTATCATGTTCTCTATTCTGAGCATGTGCAGCAGCCTGTTGCTCTGCTGTGGCATCTGCTGCAACAGCCACAATTGGCTTTCGCCTCTGGACATAGTCCGCCCAAAATTCTTTGGCTTCCAACCAGACTTGAGCCCTCTTAGACCACTGCACATAATTAGCAGAGTTCAGCTTTGGAAAGGGAACCTGGAAATTTTCTGCTGCCATTATTGGGGTCTGTTGCCACCCCCTCTGAGTGCCCTTGCTTCTCTTCCCCCTTGGGATTTACTTTACTCACTTTTCAGACGCTTCAAGCCTTCTCTGAAGCCTTTTAAACTTTTCCCCTCCGTGTCTTCACTAGCAATCTGCCACCGTCTTGTGTTTATTGGCAAAAAACACAACGGGAGATCAAACTAGCCTTTTGCAGTTAATTAAAGCTGTAAGCCTTCACTTACGCAGCTCTCTCGGTTCCTCCCTTGTTTTATGGCTTGATTTACGACCAAGCAGGTCTTCTCACATCCGAAGCCACTTTCACTGCCTCTGCACACGATACAGCAATCAGCACATGAGAGTCCACAGCATTAGAATCCAAAACATAACTCAGTCCATAACCTAAAGAGGTTTTCTGCACTGGTCCAGTAAAAACGCTTTTGCTGCGCTATACAGACCAGAAACAGTTCTCTTTGCAGAGCATTAAGCACAGCGGCTGGATTCTTCTTGTTGTAGAATTCTTGTAGCTTTGCAGCAGAAAACGACTCACCAAAGCTCAACTTTCGAAGACAGCTTTATTGCAGAAAAATAACAGAAACACCTCCAGAGCTTTCAGACATGACTGCTCCACACCCCACAGGCAAACAAAACAAACGCTCTATATATACTGAGCATCTTAACAACTTAACGACTTAACAACTTAAATCACATGACCTTGCTAATTTGCCAGCGTCTCAGGCTTAAAGTCCTAACAGATCCATTATTCCATTTTGGATGTTCCTTACTCGTGAAGATCTTATCAGCCAGAAGCAACAAAAGCCCATTTATTCCATTTATTTAAAATAAATGATCATGTTCCACATCAACTGGACCTCTGGAAAAAAAAAAGACCTGACAAGGTCAGATTCTGTATTATTGAAAGTGAGTAGCTGGCGAGCCTTCATCATTGCTTCCTAGAACAGTCAGGTGCTTCCAAGGAGGTCAAAGGTCTTTCTCACTCTCTTTTTGCACTGCCTTTTAATCTCTCTGATCAAATTCAAACTGCTCCTTCCCTGTTCCTCTGCTCAAATTCCAAATGCGATTCAGCTCCTGGTGACTAACTGCAGCGCATTCAGTTAAAAGGGTGTCAGGCAGAAGGGTGCTGAGAAGCCCCCCTTTTTGAGGCATTGGAGAACTTTTCAGCTGTGACTTGTGACCGAAGGGTCTGCCCATTTCAGCTCCGTCAGTTTCTCTGTATTCCAATACAGTTTCTCTCTATTCCAGTCTTAGCCATTTTGCCAACCAAATGGCTATCGGAATAAAGAAGATCTTTCCACCATGGGTCTCCTGAGGCAAGGAGTTCCACAAGTGCAGACAAAAAAAAGATTGCCCTGTCCCACATCCCATCTGAACAGAGCTTGGATGCTGGAGGTGAGGGTCAGGATCAGGATGAGGCAAGAATATCTCCAGTTGGTCTTGAGCTAACATGGTCCTAAGTTGGCTGCCCCACTCTTGTGTCTTCCAGATGTTCACAGCTCTCACGCAGCCTAGCCAACGATCAGGAATGATGGAAGTTGGGAGGCCTGCAACCTCTGGAGAACGACAGCTCCCCCTGTTCCTGATTCAAGAAACTTCTCCACCTGCTTCTAGTGAGCCTGAAACCCTTGCCTGATTTCTTCTCAAGTACAAACAGGGCAGAGGGAAATATCCTCCACAATGTGGATAATGTGCGGATAATGTCAGGGAGCCAACAGGGAGTCATTCACACACACTGGAATGTGTCCTTGCACTCTGATCACGCCCTTCACTTGTTTGGATGGAGGTTAGAGAGGGGTGATGGTGGGAACTAGACTACTTTAAATTTGTAGCCCCACCCAATTTTACCCCTGGCCCCGTCCACCACTAGCATGCCCCACCCACCTCGGAAGGAATGCAGCCCGCCAGCTGAAAAAAGGTCCCCCATCCCTGGGGTGGTGTAAACTAAGGTTATCAGATTTATTTTCAAAGAATCTGGAGACACTTTTTTTTAAAAAAAAAAGAGAGGGAAAAAAAAGATATTTTAAAAAAAGTTATTTAAAAAAGAAGAAGTAATATCTTCTTTTCTGTGGTCTCCTCTGTTGTGCGGCCTTCCTCTGGGCCCTGGCTTGCTCTCTTGGAGTGCTAGCCACCATGGAGTAGGCTCGGCTTGGGCCTGTGCTCGGCCACATGTCCTTGCCCTCCCAGTGTTTTCCTACCTCTCCTCCTCAGCGGTGGCAATGGCAGCAACGCGGGAAGGTTGGGGCTCCCCTCTTTTTTTCTCCTTCCTCTTTCTCTCTCTTCCTTCTCTTCTCCTCCTTCTGCCAGCGTCAGCTCCAGGGTTTTCCTGGCCCCGGAACGCCGCTGGGCAGTCGGCCGTGTGGCCAGGCGCTCTTGCTCCCGACTTGCTTTGGGTCACGGTGGGGTCAGCGGTCCCCCCAGTGGACACGCCGGGTGTCCCTGGTTCCCCCTTACTGTCAGGAGTATGGGCAGGAGTCAGGCTCTGGGGCCTGTAGTGCTTTGCAGGACTGGGGCCTGCCTCAGCTTGTGCTGGAGAAGCAAGTAGTGGCCACTCAGGTGAGGCCACCTGATACTTCACTGCACCTGGTGGCAGGAGCTGGGAGGGATAAAAACTCAGCATTTCCCTTCAGCTCTTTGCCACAGCAATGCTATCCCTGCCTGGTTGCATCTGGCCTCTTGCTCCTTGGACCCTTGCCTTGCCGACGCCTTGATCCTCGACCCTTGGAACCTTGCCTTGCCGACGCCTTGCTCCTTGGACCCTTGCCTTGCCGACACCTTGATCCTCGACCCTTGGACCTCTGCTTTGCCGACGCCTTGCTCCTCGACCCTTGGACCTTTGCCTTGCCGACGCCTTGCTCCTCGACCCTTGGACCTTTGCCTTGCCGACGCCTTGCTCCTTGACTCCCAGACCTTCGCCTCTGCCTTGCTCCTTGACCTTGCGACTGCCTGCTGCTGGACCCTCAACCCTGCACCTGTTCCTGCTTCTACACCACCATCTTGCCTCTGGTCCTGACGTCCTCAGCCAGGGCTTCAACCGCCCGCCGACCGGACCGTGACACTTGGTATTGGCGGTGGCAGCAGCAGTCTCAGCAGCCTGGAGCCAGCCTGGTAGCTCAGTTGGCTCTGGCTGGCTTCAGGAGCTGCTCGCTGCCGTGGCACCCATCATTTTGCCTCACCGGAAGTCCCCATATGATGTGCCTTGTGCCGTTGAACCAACCACGCAACATTCATTCCCTATTAATAAATCCAAAACACTTAAAATATAAGTCCGGGACATTAAATGAAATCCGGGGACATTCCAGGATGGATTTTTGTCCGGGGACAGATCTGTGAATCCAAGGACTGTGCCCGGGAAACCATAACGTAAACAGGACTGAGACTTATACCTGCTCAAGATTCCTGGCACTTTTTAATATGCCTTAGCTAACCCACTGCCATTGCTCGCTTGGGGTCTGGCCAGTTCAGGTGTGACCAGGGAGCAATAGCTCCACTTCCTAGCAAACTGTTGAAACACAATAACTATTTCATAGTAGAACTAGCACCATCCTCTCCTTGCACCGGCAGGCCCCGTGTGAGTAGTCATGGACAGCAGCTTCTATTGCTTAGTCACCCTTGAAGGGATATCCCAAAGGATCTTCCCCCTAGGCTTGTGAGAAGTTGAGCTAGGAGCTCTCAGGCTTCCCAGATCAATGGTTCGAAGCCTTCTCTTCTGGCCTCAGAGCTGAACATGTGGCTGCTTTCTTGCCACAGAGCAGAATCCCCAGGGATTTGTGCAAAACAGCTCCATGGGAGCCTTAGGCTGCGCTCATAATTTGGGGTCATATGCATGGGCGGGGGGGGGAACCCACTAGTGTACAGAAACTCCTGTTCTGTTGGTGAATTTGAGGCTACAAAGGGATCCAGTTGTTTGAAAGTTTTATCCTCCCCCAATGCTCAGAGTTCTATTTCCCCATAATAGATACACACACACACACACACACACACACACACACACACACACACACACCACCTTCCAGTGTTCTCTGGAAGCATTAGGATAGGGCAAGGGAGCCTGTGCCCCTCCATGTTTTGGGAGCTGGAGCTGGGCTATACGACTGGGGTTCTGGAACCAGGAGAAACCTACATGCACTGAGATCTACATTGCACGCCTTCTCCGCCTGTAGGTGTCCTGGCTGAGAGCCATCTGTCTCAGGAGACAATGGAGGAGTGTCCCTTTGGGGGGATGCAGCCTTTGGAGGGTTGCAGCACCTGCTGCGGCTATAGAGAGTGGTAGAGGAGAGACATGTTTTGTTGCAGTTGGGGCAGGTGAAGGCATCCGGTTGTGCTGATGCACCATAGCGTTTCTCCTCTCTACGCTCATCCATAACCTCCAACGTTCCTCAGATGAAAATAGGGGCAATCTTGTTCTACATCAGCATCACTGCTAGTTATTTGTATTGATCAGGGGTGCCACATGACACATTCCTCCCCCGCCCAGGGCATGAGAGCTCACACACCAGGCTGGCGTCCCACCCCCACCACTGCAATGCCAGAGCTCATGCGTCGGGTGGGAAATGGGGAGGCTCCGTCTCCTTCTTCTTGCCCAAAATCAGGCAGGGAGGAGGAAGCAGTGGAGCAGGGCCACATGATTTTGGGGAGGCCCACCCCCCTTCCTGAATTTTTTTGGGGGGGTTGAAGCCACCTCAGCCCCTACCATCTTGCACGCCCGGTATTTATTGACTGGGGGTTTTCTTTTTCCCTTGGGCTTCTCTAAATGCAATACACAAATCCTAATAATAATAATAATAATAATAATAATAATAATAATAATAATAATTTATTTATACCCCAGCCACTCTGGGCAGCTTCCAACAGAAAAATGAAATAAAATAATCTATTAAACATTAAAAGCCTCCCTAAACAGGGCTGCCTTGAGATGCCTTCTAAAGGTCTGGTAATTGTTGTTCTCTTTGACCTCTGGTGGGAGGGCGTTCCACAGGGCGGGCGCCACCACCGAGAAGGCCCTCTACCTGGTTCCCTGCAACTTGGCTTCTCACAACGAGGGAACCACCAGAAGGCCCTCGGTACTGGACCTCAGTGTCTGGGCAGAACTATGGGGGTGGAGACGCTCCTTCAGGTATACTGGATCGAAGATTTCTGTGGTTATAATATTGCAGTTTTGTATGTTTTCTCTAATAACTTTTGTACTTGACCAGGAGGAAGAGCTCGAACCGTGATACTGATGTAGAATAGAATGTCCCTATTTCCATCTGAGGAATGTTGGAGGGTAAGTTCCTCTCGTCACTGCTGTGGATAAACATTCTGCAGTCTTACAACCAGTGCTTTTTTCTTTTCCCTTTAAAAATGTTCAGGGGTACTCTCATTTTCCTACTCATATTGAAATACTGCCCCTCAATGAGGCCAAACTTAGATTCACAAAATGTTTAGGGGTATGCTTACCCCTGTGTGTCCCCCAGAAAAAAGCACTGCTTATAACCAAAGGAATCCCAAATGGCAGGGATAATGTTGCCACACTAATTCAAAACCAGTTGGGCCAGGAGCAGTTGTGCTTTCCTGGGGTGGGTGGGGAAAATTTGGCCTGCACATTTTGGCTCTTAATGATATTTGAGGGTGTCTCTCTACAAAGCAGATTGCAACATGAGAAAACTCCGGCTCTTGCAAGCCGCCACAGCAGCTTAAGATCTCACCGTGTTTTCCGTACAAGGGCTCAAACTTGGGTATGCAAAATAATGATGGAGAGACTGCCTCTTCCTAACTACATCTCTCCCACTTAGGATGAATTACAAGGCAGTTCTAAGCAGACTGCTAAACCTGCCCGGGTCAGTTGTGATAGATAGCCCCGATACCCCCCATTAAAATAAAATAAAAAATCCTCCTCCAGTATGTTAAGAAACTACACTTCTGTTTATTTCAGGGATGGGGAGCCTGTGGCCATGAACCCCAGCAAATGTATCAAATGGTGGGGGTTGATGGGAGCTGTAGTCCAACAACCACATCTGGAGAGCCAGAGGTTCTCTGCCTCTGATTTATTTCATTGTGGACCATCATCCCAGGAAATAAAGTGCCCGAGTGACTGACTCATCACTCACTTTCTGATGAAGGTTTCAGAAGTCGTTATGGCACATTCCCCATGAGCTAGAAACCTGGCATTTGGTATTCATGTAGCCAAAAACACCCTGACTGTGTCACAATGCCTTCAAACAAGGGATTTCAAATATGTTTAAGACAGCACCTGGGGATGTGAAATTTGATACACACGTGGCCCAAGACACTGATGGATCTGTTCTGATGTGATCTGCATATATTTCCCCCTTAAAATCAAAATACCTCCATGCTTGCTCGAAAGTTTAAATTTGGTAGCCAAAGAATGCTCGTAATTGAATACCTGTATATTTAATGGTCAAAATTGATGGCTGTTTTTAGCTTTTTATGGTATTTCTTGTACAGCCTTTATGTTTTATGGCTACTTTGGTATTTTCTTATGACAAAGCAGCATATAAATATTTTTATAAATAAAATAAATAAAACTGGAGACTTTCCTCTCTCTCTCCCACTCTCCTAACATTCAAACTCATGGACATCGAATGAATGTTGGAAGGCATAAAACTGTAAATATGTTCCCAATTTCTTTGGTAACTTTTTTTTCCAGCATCAGACCCACTGTGTGAAGCTTTCCCTGGACAATTTTCTTTTTTCCAGGCTCAGCTCATTTTTGAGTGCTGTTCTGCTCATGGAGCTCTTTGCTTGTCAGTTGAATTTAGCAGTCTCATCCAACTTTCAGTACATCTGAGATGCTAGCTACTTGCAGTGGCTTGTGCCCACTGGGACTGGTGGGGTGGTAAAGCAGAGAGGCCAGTGGTAGATAGAGCCAGAGTCAATGACAGGCAGAGCCAACAAATTTCAGGTTTCAACAAATTTCAGGTTTCAATTTCAGGTTTCAACAAATTTCTCCATCCTCCTCCCTGCTGAGTTTTACAAGGGGCTACACTGACGCAATGGAGGAAGAAACTGCCCCACCTTGACTAGATGGAAACAAGAAGGCAGGCAGGTGAGGGCTGGCTATGTGCAAATCGAGGTTGGTGGGGCAGTGCCCCATTTGCCTCAATGGACCAGCCTCCACTTCTTCCTACAGGTGCAGAAGCGCAAGTTTGCTTCTCTTTTGCATTGTACATGAAACAACAAAGCCTCCTGCAACGTTGACGTGAAGGACACTTTACGACTACAGCGATAAATGCAATGAGATTGAAAGAATGTGATCAGATTCCTTTCCTTTATTGTGAAATTATCCCAGAGTGATCTTTGGCAGGCTGGCAAAATGTTTCTGTTTGACTTGTATACTGAGCAACCAGGATTGGAAGCATTATACCATTCAATGGAAAGATTGGCCACTTCTAAGAATTTCTAGCCACATTTATAGCCTGCCCTTGAGGAGCCCAGGTGAGCACGCATATAATTTATCCGTGTGGATGGGGAAGGGCAGAAGCTCAGTGGCAGAACGTATTCTTCGCATGTAGAAAATGAATCTAATCTAGACGGTTCAAACCCCAACATCACAGTTGTCAACAGGTTTACCACACCTATCAGTCAATCACCCATTCCCACCACCCTTCTGAGTAATACCCCTCCCCACCCTCTGACTATACATAAGGGTCTGGTGACTTCTGTTTCAGTGTATCTGAAGAAGTGTGCATGCATGCGGAAGCTCATACCAATGACAAACCTAGTTGGTCTCTAAGGTGCTGCTGGAAGGAATTTTTTTTATTTTGTTTCGATCTCCAGGGAAGTGGAGGAGAGAAGAGATATCACAAGTCAGAGTAGACCAATGCCATACTTCCTCAGGGCTGGTGCATCAGGAGCTGCTTTCTATTTTTCAAACGCTTATTTTGTGGTACTGGTAGTCATAAGCTACATGTATACCAAATTTCAGCTTCATACTTCATTTAGAGGTGCATTGGTAATTTCAAGGGGAAAATACGTTCACCAAGGAATCATCCTACACTCAGCAATGTGTTTCTAGCACTATTGATTCAGCACCATGGACAGAGTACGGGATCACCAATTCAGCACCATGGACAGCGGCCACATGGCTTTGTGTGTACAGTACTGTATGGTGGGAGAGAACTGTAAAAGACCTATTGGGAGTTCGAAAGCAGTTTGAAAGCATGTCAAAGTGCAAGTAGATAAATAGGTACCGCTACAGTGGGAAGGTAAACGGCGTTTCCGTATGCTGCTCTGGTTCGCCAGAAGCGGCTTTGTCATGCTGGCCACCTGACCCAGCAGCTGAACGCCGGCTACCTCGGCCAATAACGCAAGATGAACGCCGCAACCCCAGAGTCGGTCACGGCTGGACCTAATGGCCAGGGGTCCCTTTACCTTTATAATACTAATAATAGCTTTATTAAAGCAAACAAACAAACTCTTCCCAGGCTTTTTGCATCACCCAGAGCAACCTGAAAGAATATAACACACACACATGTACAACCCAGACATAAAACAGCATTATATCAGAAATATGTTGGGCAGATTAAAAAAAACATTTTAGAATGCGGGTCTACCATATAAAAATCATGGCAAGTATCCAATGATAATTTCTCCCCCTGCATCTTTGCCTAATCCCCTTTCTAAACCATTTAAGCTACTGGCCATCACCCAACATCTTGTTGCAGAAAATGTTGTAGATTAATATAGTATTATTCTATCTGTCCTGAATCTCCTATGAATCAATCCTATTGGGTGAAGCTGGTGGGTCAATGAAAGAAAGAAAAAGAGGGAAGAAGGAGAGAGATGTGCTATCTGCACACCGTCCCACATTTTAAAAAATCTCTTATCAGTTGTTTGCTTTATTCTTGCAGTTACTATTAATATATTTATTTATATCCTGCCCCTTTCCCCAGACCCAGTGCTCAAGGTGGCTTAAACAAACTGAAAGAACACAGATAAAAAACAAAAAGCTAAAAACATATATAAGATCATCATTACAAAAAGTAATTAAACACTAATAGAATTAAGACACGACCTAAAAGGCAGGTAATAAAAACAACACAGCCCTATTAAAAGCCATTTCCTAACCCCACCCCACAAAAAAAACCCATTCAGTTCCCAAAGGCCTGTTGGAATAAAACCGTCTTCAACTGCCCATGGAAAGACAGCAATGAAGGAACCAGGCTAGCTTCTCTAGGGAGGGAGAAGTCTAGGAGCTGCCACCAAGAAGGCCCACTCCCATGTCTCTACCAAGTGTACCTGACAATCTTAGAGTCAAGACAGTTCTGTATGGGAGATACAGTCTTTCGGATAGCCTTTTATAGGGTTTTATAGGTCAAATCCCACCTCTCCTCCCCACAAGATGGTGTTTGTGGTTCTCCTCATCCCCATTTTTATCCTCACAACAACCCTGTGAGGTAGGTTAAGCTGAGAAACTGTGGCTGATCCAAAAGTCACCTGGTGAGCTTCATGGTTGTGTGGGGGATTTGAACCCTGGTCTCCCAGGTACGAGTTGGACACTCTAACCAGTGCACCAAACTGGTTCACATGTCCTTGCCTTCCCTAACTTGGGAGGGGAGATTGTGCTTGGTGAGAGACTTGTTTCTGCTAGCTAAAAAACCAGGCAGCTTCCACTCCAGCTGAACCTATTTCAGAAGATTTTCCGGATAGAGTCACCTCTGACCTGGCTGCACACGGCGCACTCATCAGAAAGAGCCTGCCCATCCAATACCGAAATTATTTGCCTTGGTTCTGACTTCCATCCTCCAGGATGACAGCTGGAGGTATGGGAAGTTGAGTATTTCAAGAGCAGTCGGCTGCATCGGAACTTCACATAACTTTTGAACTCCCCACGAACCATTTGTAAAAGGCCACTGTTCTTTTCAGTTTGGATACTACAGCTCTCAAACACAGTCTCTGTGCCTGGCATTGTTCCCTCACTAGCCTTGACTTCAAATGTCTTTCGCTGCCCCCCCTCCATTCAGTAGCATTGAATCTGAGTCAGAGCTTAAATGTGGAACGACATATCTAGGGAGAGATTTTGCTGGGAGAGGAGAAACTGATCTGTTAGATTGGTGGGCAGCCGGAGACATGCCCTCTGGGTTTTTTTCACCCACAATAACGCAGAAGGGTAGGTTGCTTATTTTATTTTTATTAATTAATTAATACGCAGGTTATATACACCACCTGGCCATCAAACTCACTGGATGACCTTGGGCCAGTCACTGCCCCTTAGCCTAACCTACCTCGCAGGGCTGTTGCAGAGATTTAATGAGGAAGGGGAGAACCATGGACCCCACCTGGAGCTCCTTGGGGGAAAAGGTGGGGCATAAATGCAATAAATAACAGGGCTTAATCATAAAAGAATACCAGTGTGGTGCACATTGAGGAATACATGCAGTACAAAGGGGGGAAATACAAAATAGGCTCACTCAGATTCAACAAGCAGAAGATAGCACAAAGGTGTCTGCTAGTGCAGGGGGCTCCCCACCTCCCCGTGCAACCCCCCACCCCCAATTCACCCTGGATGTTCAAGAGAACCCCCAGACAGTAAGCTGAGGGAGAGAGGAAGGAGGATTGGTCTATCTGGCGAGCAGAAATGCTTACGTTGAAAGAACAGTCAGAAGAGTGTGATGCTGGATTCCTTTCATAGGGTTGTATCCTGTGTTGGTCACACTCAGAGTGGACCCATTGACATGAAAGGGTACGACTTAGAATCCTAGAATTGTAGAGTCGGAAGGGACCCTGCGGGATCATCTAGTCCAGGCATGGCCAAACTTGGCCCTCCAGCTGTTTTGGGACTACAACTCCCATCATCCCTAGCTAACAGGACCAGTGGTCAGGGTTGATGGGAATTGTAGTCCCAAAACAGCTGGAGGGCCAACTTTGGCCATGGCTGATCTAGTCCAACCCCCTGCAATGCAGGAACGTGCAGCTGTCCCAAACGGAGATCAAACTTTCAACCTTGGCATTATCAGCACCAGGCTCTAACCAACTAAGCTATCCAGGCTGACTTAGGTCCATTAATTTGGAAATGGAACTGAATACCAATGCATATTACTTTGCTTACTTCCTAATGTGCAGTGGGGGGGTCCCTCTTTGAATGGCGATGTGTATTATTTCACTTATTTCTAAATGTAAGCCTTCTCGGCTGCGCTTGGAGTTCGTCCTGCTCATCCTGCTGAGAGGGGCCCTGGGCTCCTCCCTCAAAGTTCTGCGCTGACAGGGATAGACAGCAGTCAGCAAACTAGCAGGCAACGCAGGCCAGGCACTAAGGCAAGCAATACTTCAGCACCACGGACAGCGGCCAAGCGAAATAAATGCCCGTCAAAGGCTAGCAAGCCGCTCAGGGAATTCAGAAGCCTCTTGAACTAAGAGATACAGTGGCACCTCCAGAACGAATTAAGTTCTTAACCCGAGGTACCACTGTACTGTGAAGACATTGAGTCCAGCTATCTGATCTTGAACTGGTCTGAGTCTCATGTTCTACAGACTGAGAAATATAAGAACATAACAAGAACATTAACAGATCAGGCCCAAACCCTGTCTGATCTATCTGAATAGATGGAGAGCAAAAAAATAGAGCTGTAGAAACTTATAAGGTTTTATAGAGGGGGTTTTTTGGGGGGGGAAGGGTTGCAGGAATGTGGGGCTTCCAAGTCAACAACCAGTGGGTTGGTCTGGTTGCTGTCGTGAGAGGTGCAGTTAGTGGTGGGAGCAGAAAACCAATTTTGTTTTAGAGGAGTGGAATAATTTAAAAAGATGTGAATGCCTTTAAGTGGGTGTGCTTGGAACAGGCAGAGAACCAGAGACACTTATTCACTACTCCAAAGCACTGGGATGGATGCTAAAGTTAAGTTTACAAAAAGGTGGGCTGCTCTGGGTCAGAGTAAGACCTTTGGAGGCCCTGAACACTGAGAAGATTACAGTGACAACCACAGATGTAAATAAAAATAAATAAGGAATCAAAAGAAAAAACAACAACAAGGGGTAGAGTGTGGAATGTAAAGAAGACTAACAAAGTTCTGATCTCCCCCAAAATGACTAAGGTTTTTTTGTTTTGCTTTTAAATAACAGGAACCTGGAAAACAGGTAGCTGCTTTATACCCAGTCAGAACCTTGGGTCCATCTAGCCCAGGAATGTCTACACTAACTGGTAACAGCTCTCCAGGGTTTCAAGCAAGGAGTCTCTTCTAGCCCTACCTGGAGATACCATTGGAGATTAAATTTGGGACCTTCTGCATGCAAAGCAGATTATATAATTTAGCACTGGGGATGTTCCAGAGCTGGGAGGAAGAGGGAACAGAGGAGGAAGTGATCTAGCACATTCTTTGCATCTGTGCTTTTGCAAAAGGTACCCAGATGAAAAAAAGTCAGCACACACAGGCTGCTGAACTAGGTGGGCCTTGGACCGGATCCAGCCCCATGGGGCTTGTGATGTTCTTAGGAAAGCTGGCATGGAGGAACAGAAGGGAAAGGAACCATGTTATGATGGAGACCGGCTTTCCTTATGTTCTGAAATAACTCAAGGGGGAGGATGGCTGGGAAAAATCCGGTGCTCCTGCTTGCAGGCATCATCGGAGCTGTTGGCATAGACAGGGGGATGTGTGCAGGAAGAAGACCCCCCCCCCAAGCGCTTCGGAGTGGGGTCACATATTCATGCCAAAGGAAGAAACCTGGGGCGGGGGTGTCTCCTTGGAGAAGGCGCCTCTAGAGCAGGCCTTACGCTCGGCAGGTAGAGAGGCAGGCATAGGAAGCAGCCGGCGCAGGCTGCGCGCAGCCCGGAGGGCGCCCCTCGCCCCCTTGCGGAGGGCGCCCGGAACCACACATCTCCACCCCCAGCCATCCACCCGCACCGCGGGAGGCCTCTCCGTGCCAGGGGGGCGCCTAGCGCGGCGTCGCAGGGGCCGCCTCTCCCGGGATGGACGAGGCGAGGGGCACAGAGGCGCGCGTGGCGGGGGCTGCAGAGCAGCCAAAGCTGCCTGGCCAGGCGGAACTGGGCGCACGCAGCCGGGGGGCTTCTTCTCGGCCGTGGCGGACGTGCCAGCCGGTGTGTCCGGTGGTCGCCTTCCTCCTCCTCCTCCTCGGCTGAGCGCCTGGCGGCTCTTCCCCGGCGCTGGCACTAGGGGTCCCCTAGCCAGCCAGCCTGCCTGCCTGCCTGCCAGCCCCTTCCTGTGCGGCGGCGGCGGTGGCGGCTGCTGCTGCTTGCGGGTCTGAGCAGAGGAGGAGGCGGCGAGCGCGAGCAGGCGGGCGGTGGGGAGGGGAGATGGGGGGCCCGGCCGGTCTGTAGCGCCTCCCTCCTCCTCCCCCGGAAGCGGAGGGGAAAGCAGGAGGAGGAGGGCGGCGGAGTAGGAGGAGGAGGCGGAGGAGGAGGAGGCGGCCGTGGGTGGCGGCGGTGGCGGCGGGGAGGGCATCCCGAGCCCTGTGGCCGGAGGGGGCCCGGGAGGTGGGAGGGAGGGGCGGCAGGAAGGAAGCGGCGGGGAGGAGGAGGAGAAGGAGGAGGCGGCCGGGGGAGGAGGAGGAGGGAGGGGAGGCAGGCGGCCGGGCAGGCGGCGGCGGCGGAGGGAGCCGGGCTGCCGGCCCGGGCAGCAGCGAGGGAGCCCGGTGGCGGCGGCGGCGGTGGAGGAGGCGGCGGCGGCGGCGGGGGGCCCCGGCGGCGGAGGTGATGGCGGCCAAGTCGGACGGCAGCGGCTTCTCGCAGCTGCACAACCTAGACGACCACCACCATCACCACCACCACCATCATCACCACCTGGCCGGGGGGGCCGCCGCCGCCGCTGCCGCCGCCGCGGGCCAGGGGGGCTGCGGTGGTGGCGGCGGCGGCGGCGGGAGCTCGGACGACGAGGCCGGCGGGAGCAGCTCCATGCACATCTGCCACTGCTGCAACACGTCGTCGTGCTACTGGGGCTGCCGGAGCGCCTGCCTGCGCAGCCTGCTGGGCCGGGGGGCCGGAGGAAGAGGGTCGGGGGCCGGAGCCACCGACCCGCTGGCGCCGGGGGCCGGAGGTGGCGGCGGAGGAAGCGGAGGCGGCGACGGGCCGCCGTCGGCGGGACTGGCGGTGGAGCGGCCGTGGCTGGACTGCCTGTGGATCGTGCTCGCTCTCCTGGTGCTGGTGGGCGACGTGGGCACCGACCTCTGGCTCGCCCTCGACCACTACGGCCGCCGCGACTACCTGTGGTGCGGCCTGACGCTGGCCTTCGTGCTGCTGCCCTCCGTGCTGGTGCAGATCCTCAGCTTCCGATGGTTCGTGCAGGACTACACCGGAGGAGGCCTGGGCGCCGTGCAGGGCCTCACCAGCCGAGGGCCTCCCATGATGGGATCCGTCGGGGCCGGCCGCCGAGCCGGGCATCGCCACTACCACGGCGCCGGGGGCACGCCCGGAGCTCAGCGCCTCTGCAGGCTCTCCGTCTGGATTTGGCAGTCCGTCATTCACCTGCTGCAGATGGGACAGGTCTGGAGGTAAGCGGGCTGGCGGGGCGGGCGGTGGGGGGCTCCCTGCAGATGGGGGGAAAGAAGGGTGGTTAGGCTTCTGTCGTATACCCCCCTCGCAAATATATGTATGTACATGGAGGCAGGTTGGACAAGGCCAGCCTCCAAATGGCAGGTGGAGGAAGGATGACCTCAAAGGGTTATTGGATGCACTCAGGTAAAGGTGTTCTATCCCCCCCAGGGCTTTTGAAGAAGGGAGCAAGATCAGCCCCCCTTCCAAGTAGAGACAGGAGAGTGACCCTCACCACTTCTCAGAAGGGCATGAGGGACAGTGGTGGGGGAGGCAAGAGGAAGCCCCCACACACACTTTGCACATCTTTTGCCTCAGGAAAGGGTGACCCCCTCCTTCCTTTTTGCACCTGGAGGGTGAGGGAAAGGAGGAAGGCAGACAGGTGACAGGTGGAGCAAGGTGATTTCCCTGCAGAAGCTTAAGCAGGACTGTTTCTATGAGCTTATTCCTAGAGAGAAGGAAGACCCAGGCCGGGGAGGGGAGGGAGGGAGAGGTGTACCCCCATCTCTAGATGCATCTGCTGGAGTCATGGGAGAGACTGGGGATGAATGCCTGCCCCCCCCCCTCCTGAAACACAGGTAGGGAAAGGTGATCACATCTTCTGATTCAAGAGCTTCTGGAGAAATGGGAGGCCAGCCACCAGAATTTGGGCCAGAGATAGGGTGAGCTAGTCTTAGCATTCACTGTGGTAAAGGATACAGGCTTAACCCTCCTTCAGAATATTTCCTGTAGGCACTATGAGGAAATAGGATACCAGAATAAACAGATAACAGGTTAGAGTAAATGTGTACCTGGAGCCCTCTCCCCTCCCCCACCTTTTTTTTCTTTTTTGCAAAGGATGCACACACAGTATATAATTGGATGTAGCAGGAAAAGGGGGTACTTTTGATGCAATACCTATTCCCAAACTTAGTCCCCATCCCCACCACAAAAAAGCAGCAAGACTCACCTCCCAGATTGCGCTAGTGCAGTTGGGATATTTAAAGAAGGAAGGTAATTGCACACCGCTATATAAGTTTCATAGATATTGGGGTGAGGAGGGATTTCCCCCCCCCTTCCAAAGACTGAGTTCACCCCATAAGAGAGGACCCATGGGTATAGTTGCCCTTGCATACTGGCACAGAGGAGAGGTTATATTCTGGGGCAATTGGCAGGTTCAAGGGCATCACCACAAAGCGGGTCACCTGAAGAAGACATCTGGCCAAGTGTCTTTAGATCTAGTCTGGATAGAAAGGGTGTTCTGCACAGCCTCTAAAACAAAGTGCCATTTTGTACAGGTGGACATAGGGAGGACTGCCCCACAAAGGTAATTCTGGGGTGGAGAATTTGGCATTCTCCAAGACTTGGAGATGGAGAGGATAGGAAGTCAAAGGATAGGAAGGCCAGCCGCTGGTCCTCTACACACTACTGCTGTACTACAATTCCCATCATCCCCTGGACCATTGGTCCTGCTAGAAGGGGCTGATGGTGGTTGGAGTCCAACAGCACCTGCAAGGCCTGAGAGCCTCATCACCTTGTGTGGAATGAAATGCTTTTGGAAAGCATGCCTTAAAGCCATCATAGCAGAGAGGTGAAAGACATCTCACCCTAGATGTGTCCTGGGATGATAGAACTTTTGTAAGCATTTCCTGGAAGAGGCCTTTTTTTGGACCCTGGTCATACCTTGAACCCAGACATGCATTTATGGAGCCAGCTCTCTCTGTGTGTGTAAGAAGTTTCACATGGTGCCAATGCTCCTGTTGTGGTGAACCGCAGGTGAGGCTGCAACCTAGTTGTAGGTCCTGACCCACCAGCTGAGGACCCGTGGCCTGGGAGAAGTGGGAGGGGGGCATCTTCTCCCTTCAGCCCTCCTCCATTTGGAAGGCACCAAGGTTGTAACCCAGCACACGCTCCCTTGGGAAGGAAGCCCCATTGGACATAGGGGGCTCTACCCTTGAATAAGGAACATCTCTGGGGTGCAGAAAAAGAAAGTACCTTACCCCATATTTTTCTGGGGCTAGAAGACTGAATTTCCTTAAGGTGTCTGCGTGTGGCAGAGACTATTTAAAATGCATTCGTACCAAAGAGAGAGAAAGCCATCCGAGAGGAGGAAAGTGTGTCCTCTAGGATGGGCCTTAATGATTTGAGATGTCCAGATAAATTCTCTGCACATGCAAGTGTGAGCAGAAAGTAGGGCAAATGGGAGCTGGGAGAGATGGCTCCCTCTCTAAGACGTGCACATAGTGGAGAGATGGAGGCATCTTTAAGGGGGGGGTGGAATTCAGAGTTGCAGCCACCAAAGGGTGGTTCACCTCCCAAATGCAACATTATATATAGGCCCAGAAGGGCTCTCTCTCTCTCTCTCTTTACCTGCTATGCACAGAGCAATGAGGGCCTTTAGGGTCAGCTCCTCAAGAGAAGACCCAATCAGCAATATCCCAAAGAAAGTACAGGTGCCCCGACCTCACATCTCACACTGGAGGGTGGCCACAAGTCTTCCCTGTAGGACAGTGTTCACGTGTGGATTGACGTGAGGATTTGTGAATGTGGAGCTAGACTCCCTCCTCCCCTCCCTGTCCTTACACCTCCCTCCTCCCCAAATTCCACCCACATGGTTTGGCTACGTGAAACCGGAGTAATGAGGAGGACAGTCGATGCCGCTGCCGGACAGAGGGGGAGCTCTAGGGTAGGGCTGGCTTCGGTTTTTTAGAGAGGAACTGTGGGAAAAGATGCAGAGGGTGTCCTGGAGAGACCTTTGCTAAGATGGGAAACCTTTGCAGGGAGAAGATGGAGAAGAAATGGGGGGGGCTGCAATGAAGGCCTTTTCGGTGCACCCACCCAGGCTTGCTCAGCACCTTCCCGTTTCTGCAAATGTGGGATCATGCATCTTATGTGTACACGTCGAACCCTCGGGGTTTTTGCAAATTACAATCAAAAAGGGGTGGTCATAGCAAGATGCCAAAGTGAATGATCTTTTCATCTCAAGTTTTTGTGCAGAAATCTGAGCGCATGAGGCGTTCTGGAGAGACTCTGGGCTTACGTAATCCGAATCGGGGAGGGTGGAATAAAGTTTGAAAGATGAAATGGTTAGGAAGCCTCTTGCCTTAGAGATGTGCCTGTGTGCGTACATGGCTGCCTGCTCATCCACATGCGCGCATGAAATTAGCAAGTGGAACAATCTGAGCTCTCTTCCTTGTAATCATTTGTGTGTGTGTGTGTGTGTGTGTGTGTGTGTGTGTGTGATGAAGATGTAGTCAAAAATAAACAGGAGGAGTTGAGGAGGAGGAAATGAAATGTAGGGTTAACCGATGTGTTCGTTTAATGACTGCCATATATATATATATATATATATATATATATATATATATATATGGTGAAATAAGGAGGGTGGAGGGGTAGATTGTAACAATTTGAATTGGTTGAAGTGGGGAGGGGAGCAGGGAAATGGTTGATGCCCAATGATGGTTTGATGCTCAGTGATGTTCAGATTAATTGGAAGGGCTAATCCAGCCCCGGCAGAATTCTCTGGATTTGCTTTGAACCGATTTAAGATGGAGGCAGCCTCTTTGAGAGGGTGGGGAGAAGCCAGGTTGGTGCTGGTGTGTGTGGGGGGGACATCCGAGGGGGGGGGAATGGAGATTGCACAGCAAAGATCGTTCGGAGGGGGGCAATGAAGGAAGGAAAGCACCCGCTTGTGTGTGTGTGTGTGTGTAGCTTGTATGAAATTGCAGCCCTGGGAAAAACACAACGGTGAAAACATGCATCACAGCAGCGTAGATTTTCTTGCTTTCCCGAAATGTCATTCACACCTCTTCTTGCAGAGGAGATCCCTTTTGCATGGCCTTATTTTTCCATGTTAGTGTGTTTAGGGGAAAGCAAAAGGGTTCTCCTCCCCCCACACACCTTCCCCAAGAGATTTCTGCTTTGCTTGTGCCACGAGAAAAATGGATGTGTGCCAAGTTCGTTTCTCCTCCTGTGATGTACCCAAGCTCCAACCACATGTGCCAGTCCTCAGTAGCCGCTGGAGTAAAACACGTGTCTGGCACGTTGTGGGTCTCATTTTGGGGGGCAACTGTGTGAGTGCTTAATGGTGTGTAAGGCGAGGGCTAATCCCGATTCCACCTCCTTTCCCCACCCACCCTTCCCAAAATCCTGTGCCACGTTGGAACAAACTGTGCTGGTGAGATCCTGAGGATCCGATGGCACCCCAGCTGGATTCACGACATGGGACCACGCATTGCCTACTGTGCTCTATTGCGCTGATCTCAGAGGCTCTGAATATTCATTGCAACCAAGTCGAACACACCAAGAAAGGTTTTCCTCCAAACTTTGCTATCTGGAAAGAGGGATGTGGGTTAAAACTGGCGCACGTTGGCTCTTTCGCTATGGATTAGCAGAGGAAGCTCTGTTTGGAATCCCGGACAGCCGTCATATCTGTTGAACAAATGCGTAGAGGTAACCACCGTCAACCTTTCGTGGTTGTCATTTTGTATATTCTTAATTTTTTTTAATGCCTCCTCGCTGGCTGTTATGACCGTCATTTGAATTACTCCTGGGTGCCGTCGTGTGGCTAATCCGTACAGACACTGTTTAAAGCTGCCTTTGCCAGCGGCTAAAATCTTTGCATATTGGACTGGTGAAATGTTTGCATTTGGAGGGGTTTGCTGGGGGAGAGAGAGCGGGGGCTGACTCAGTCATTGCAAACGAATCAGTCTCAAGCTTGCTTACCTTTCATGGTGATTGAGGCGAACGGAGAGGGACGCTAGCTCACTGGTATGGCACTTGCTTCACATGCAGAAGGTCCTCGGTTCAATTTCCAGCCATGTCTGTGGAATGTCCCCTGCCTGAAGCCTCGGAGAAACACTGCCAGTCAGTGCAGCCATTATTGAGCTTGAAAGACATAGGGGGCTGACTCAGTTCAAGGGAGCTTCATATGCTCTTACATTTGCAAACTCATGCTTATCTATAATACTTGTGTAGGGATGGATCTACAAACAACACATGGGTTCTTTTGTAGGGAGGTTGATGTTATAAATATATGAACCAAATTGTCTAACATGCTCTATAGAGGCATTGACCCTATTGCGAAAATCATTGTGCGGTAGTAGAACTTTTTTCCTGGTGTCCGGAGCTGATGTGGTGGCAAGTTTAAGGTTGCTGTCACAGAAAGATCTAAGGATCTCTCACTGTGAACAGGGCATTTTGGGGAGGGGTGTGTGTCAATTTTTTATATTTTTTATTTTGCAGGGGAACAAGTTTATACAAAGGAACAGGTCTGGGGGGGTGTGAGGCAGGGGCCCAGTTTGCACGTCACTGTAAACTATGGGTAATAGTTTACTGGTCAATGCAAAAATCTGTGCCTGGGTGTCCAAACTGGGGGTTATGGTTTGTTTCACTCCAAAAAGCCACATTCCCCGGTTCAGACATAATGCTAAGCAAGGGAATGTGGTATGTACCCCCCCCCTAATTGTGGTAGAAGTGAAAAGCAAAGAGACCAAGACATGAGTATGCATGGTAAACTATGGTTTGCCATGACACGTGAATAATGCCAGCATCTGAAATGTCAACAAGGAAAGTCTTAGAAGACTTAAATATTGCCATAGCTGCAAACAGAGATTTTATTTTTTTCTGGAGTCAAGGGTACACAGTACCACAACCTCTTTTTGTTGTGTGGCACTTAGCTTACTGCAATAAATTCATGGTGAGTACCGGCACCTATTTTTCTAGGAAAAAAGCACTGACTGCAAGAATGTTAGTAACTGCAAGATGGCACACACTTGTAATTCCTACTGTACAAGAACTCAGTCAAACATGGTACATTGCAAAGGTGTCCTAAATTAACAGAAATTGTACGATTGGGGGAGATGGGAAAAGAAACAGTTTGAAAAACCCTATCCTCCTTTTGTTACGTTTATGCAACAAAAGTTTAAAATTCATTGATTGGATGCCTTCTCACTGCGAAAATATGTTGTGATTTATTTCTTGTCACATTTTTATCCCACCTTTCATTCAAGGAACTCAAGGATCCTTTCTCCTCCCCATTTTTATCTTCACAAGATCCCTGTGAGGTAGGTTAGACAGAGAGACCATCACCCAGTGAGCTTCATGGCTGAGCAGTGATTTGAACGCGGGTCTTTTAGGTCCTAGTCCAACATTCAAACCTCTACAGCAAACTGGAATGTTGTAATGTTTAGGAGGTGATATACAGAGACTGATGGTTAATGAGAGCAATAAATAATGACGTTGTGTATTAAATATTATTATAGCCAGACATTCCAAGTGTCAAACAAGTACCATGAGGGGTGTGGCTTGGGGAGACTTTCGAGGGCCAGATAAAGATGTCTGGAGCGCCATATTCAGCCCCTGGGACTGAGTTCCTCCTACTTTATTATAGAGGGCAAAAGTAAAGGGTCGTCATGAGCAGATGACAGCCTCCCCAGATTTCTGCTGCCGGCCCAAAATGCTGTCCTTTGCTCAGGGAAAGGGAGTACGTTGTCCTGTATCAGCCACCCCAAAGTGGCACGCGGGTTCTTCGTTTCTCATGCGGGTCTACCTTTTGTTTAAGCCGTGGCCGCAAGTAGGTTAGTGGGTCATAATTTGCTCTGTCCTGAAAAACATAAGAAGTTTAGCTTGCAGCGGAGGCTGTATAATTTAATCCCCCTTCAGTCAGCAGCAGATTGCGGCGTGGTGTGTCCAGAACGATGCGGATTCCCAGCTGCCCTTCTGGTGGACGGTTGCCAGAGGGAATCCCGCTCAGTTTACGTTTGAAGGTGCTACGGGTCTAGTGTTGGCAAATGCTCATCTGCTCGCATGCAACCCCAGGACGAAATCAAGGTCACAAAACTTGCCCTGTAGGGTGGAAGTCCTCCTGCTTGTGTGTATCAAAGGAGGACAATGCCACCTTTTCTGCTTCAAAGCTGAACATTGGGACAGATAATCATCTTTACACAGCACATAGCTAAACTGTGGAACTCGCTTCTGCAAGAGGCTGTGAGGGTCACCTGCCTGGATGGCTTTAAACAAGCCTTGGGCAAATTCATGGAGGAGAGGGCTACCAATGGTTGCGAGCCACAATGGCTGTGCTCTGTCTCTCCATGGTTGGACACAGTAATTCTTATGAATATCAGTTGTTGGAAGCCACAGGAGGGGAGAGAGCATTTGTGCTTGGATCCTGCTTATGGCTGTGCCACAGGCATCTGCTTGAGTGTTGGTCTAGTTGACGATTGGCCTGGTCCCTCAGTCTCTGCCTTTGCTTTTTGAATGATGACTCAGAACAGCAATTCACTAGTACTCTTCACACAGTGCGTATTCTGTTGGTGAGATTTGCTGCCATGCTATATATAGTTCTGGCTGTGGCCGTTAGCCATGATGCCTCTGCAGAACCTCCACATCCAAAAGTAGTCTATCTCTGAATACCACTGGAAGGGAGACAAACAGAGGGGGATATCATTCATGCTTCGCTTTTGGGCTTCCCCGAGGCATCCACCTGCCACTTCGGGAAGCCAGGTGGGTCAGCTTTTGCCAACCTGATGCCCCCCCCCAGATGCACATGTTGGCAGGGCCTGATGGGACTTGTAGTCCCGAAAATCTGGAGGGTTGTTGGCCAAGGTTGGAGCCGTTGTATTCTTTCTCTATTCTGCTGCTCAGCTGTAGAGAATTGTCTCTAGACACATTTGTTCTCAGTTTCTCCTAGGTTTCAAATAATTAACATAGAGGCGTTCAGGCAGGTGAGGTTGTAAACATTTTTGCGGGCCATTACATTTGCAGGCTCCTTTGGAAGTCAAATGTTACCAGTTTACTTCCTGGTCCAAAAAGATTCAGGATATGGGGGAAGGTGCGCAGACATACTGTATTAAGGAAATAATACTAGTGTCTACAAAAAAAACTTGGCGTGATTTACGAGGGTAATAAAAGCAAAGAATGAAAAAATAAATAAAGCAGGATTATGCTTCTCTGTAAAGTGTCTTCTTCTTCTTCTTCTTCTTCTTCTTCTTCCTCTTCCTCTTCCTCTTCCTCTTCCTCTTCCTCTTCCTCCTCCTCTTCTTCTTCGGTGATCCCTCGTAGCCGAGTAAGATTGTTTTCCATGAACACGGTTTTAACAATGAGTCTGTAAGTGACTGTGGAGGCCAATTCTGGATCCACATGTGCTTCCACAGTGGGGACATTGGTTTCCAAGCAGGAGTTGATCATGGTGAGGGTTTGCCAAGTGTGCCTTCCTCTTAGCATGTTTCTTCCTTTTGTCCTGAGTTTGGGCATCTTCGAAGTCCACACATAATAAAAATAAAATAGAAAAATGCCTTCCAGTAGCACCTTAGAGACCAACTAAGTTTGTCATTGGTATGAGCTTTTGTGTGCATGCACCCTTCTTCATGCACACGAAAGCTCATACCAATGACAAACTTAGTCTGACCAAACTGCGAGAAGCAGTGGAAGACAGGAGTGCCTGGTGTGCTCTGGTCCATGGAGGTCACAAAGAGTCAGACACAACTAAACAACTAAACAACAAACAATGTGCTACTGGAAGGAATTTTTCTATTTTATTTTTATTATGTTTTGACGACAGACCAACACGGCTCCCTACCTATAACTTCAAAGCCCATTACACCTTTGGTAAAGGCTGTTCTCCAACTGGAGCGCTCACGGGCCAGTGTTTCCCAGATGTTGGTGTTTATACTACATTTTTTAAAGATTTGCCTTGAGAGAGTTTTTAAACCTCTTTTGTTGACCACCAGCATTACACTTTCCATTTTTAAGTTCAGAATAGAATAGTTGCTTTGGAAGACGATAATCAGGCATCCGCACAACATGACCAGTCCAACGAAGTTGATGTTGAAGAATCATTGCTTTGACACTGGTGATATTTGCTTCTTCCAGTACACTGGCATTTGTTTGCCTGTCTTCCCAAGTGATGTGGAAAAAAATTCAGAGACACCATTGATAGAATCTTTCGAGGAGTTTATAAGTGGTCCACGTTTCACAAGCATACAGTAAGGTTTATAGTACAATAAAGTGTACTGCTGATCCAAGCAGTAAATGAGAGAACAAAGCTGCATCAAGTTGATCCTAGTCAATGGAGTGGTATGAACTTTGGAACTCCCTGCCGGTTGATATCAGGCGGGTGGCTTCGCAGTAGTCTTTTCGGCTCCTGTTTAATACAGTTTTGCTTATGCAAGCCTGTCCACAGATTCTAACCACCTTTTTGAATATTTTAATACTTTTTTAAACAGTCCCTGGATAATTTTAATGTTTTATTTTAAATTGTTTAAAAATTGCAGTCATGTGGTAGATACATTTTGTTAAATAAAATAAAATAAAGAAATATTTGGAGGAAAGTGCTGAAATATTTGGAGGAAAGTGCCTGAAAATAAATGCAGATGAGCCAGGTTGGGGGGTTCACAGCCACTCACCCTTGTCAACAACAACAACAACAACAATTTTATTATTTATACCTCCCCCAGCCATCTGGCTGGATTTCCCAGATGAGCTACAGAATTCTGAGCAAGTTGAAGTTTCTGAGTCATCTCCAAGGACAGCCCCACACAGCATGGCAGCAGTCCAGAGGAGATGATAATTTCGTGGATGGCCATTTCTTTTTTTGGTTGGTAAAGAACAGAAAAAGGTTATCACAAACAGGAAGGTCAGAAGGATAAGGGTAGAGAATCAAGAGGTGGGGGGAATAAGGATGTAGGGGGAAGAAATTTATGAAATAAATAAATTTATGAAATAAATAAAAAATGGTTTGGAACAGGATGAAAAGAGAACAGTGATTTATTCTTATAATGGGACCACATGAGGTATGCCCACCGAAATAGAAATAGTGAAGGAAAAATAAAAGTACTTTTTCATATGCTTTAAAAATAGTCATAATTAAAAACATAATTAAGAAAATAAGCCAGCAGCTTCCATTATAGAGATATGGAAACTTCCTGCACAGTATTTACTGTGGGGGTTTTTTTCCAGAAGGGTAAAAAACATGCTAAAGTTATTTTTGGTCATCTGCATACTATCCCTTGCTTTTTCCTGTAGGACTAATTGCAGTCATTAGCAGTCACAGGTTTACCATACCCATCCAGTCAATTACCCATCTCTTATTACCCTCCTACTACCCTCCTTCCCACCCCACCCTCCCACTATATATAAGGGTCTCATGACCTCTGTTTCAGTGTATCTGAAGAAGTGTGCATGTACACGAAAACTCATACCCAGAACAAAGTTAGTTGGTCTCTAAGGTGCTACTGGACAATTTTTATGTATTTACTGAAGAACTCTGTCGTAGGTTTTAGGGTTGTTTTAATAGTCCAGGAAAGATACATAATTAAATCTATTGGGGCTGCCAGGAATAAGGACTGCTTTGGACAATAATGAAGTTTCTTGGCCAGCCAGGTACGTATTGATGGCTACTAGCCATGGCGGCAAAAGCACAGACTTCCTGCTGAAATAGCTCTGATTGCCAGATGTTATGGAGTAGTGGGATGGCTGCCACCATCCTGGCTGTTGTTGGAAGGATGCTGAAAGGATGCTGAGTTGAATGGAACATCCTGTGAGCAAATGACTCTTAAGTTCTCATGACAAGTTGGTACAGGCCACGGCATGGGTGAAGGGACCTGTCCCCCTCTAGGTGTTGTTGGACTACAACATCCATCCTCCATGACCATGTGGGATGGGGCTAATAGGAGTTGTAGTCCAACAACATCAGGTCAGCACCAACACTTTGAATTGTGCTCGGAAATGTACTGGGAGCCCATGTAGGTATTTCAAGACCGGTGTTATATGGTCTCGGTGGCCGCTCTCAGTCCCCAGTCTAGCTGCCGCATTCTGGATTAGTTGCAGTTTCCAGGTCACCTTCAAAGGCAGCCCCACATAGAGCCCATTGCAGTAGTCCAAGCGGGAGATAATCAGAGCATGCACCACTCTGATGAGACAGTCTGCGGGCAGGTAGGGTCTCAGCCTAACGTACCAGATGGAGCTGGTAAACACAGCCTTCATGGACAGCTGTGAGTCCAAAATGGCTCCCAGGCTGCATACCTGGTCCTTCAGGGGCACAGTTACTCCATTCAGGACCAGGGAGTCCTCCACACCAGCCCTCCCCCTGTCCCCCCAAAACAGTAATTCTGTCTTGTCAGGATTCAACCTCAATCTGTTCGCCACCATCCATCTTCCAACTGCCTCCGGACACTCACACAAGACAAATAGGGAGAACCCTGATGTGCTCAGATCCTGCTTTTGGATTTCCCACAGGCATCCGGTTGGTCACGGTTGAGAACAGGATGCTGCACTAGACGAACCACTGTCCTGATCCAGCAGGCTCTTCTATTACATCTACTACACGTTTAGCACAGGGGATCAAAAAGGGATTAGAGAGAGGGTGGTAGCCTTCTCCGGGTATGTGATGTCACAAAGAAGAGAACATAGATTTGTCTTGGAGGGCAAGGCAGGATCTAATGGGATTAAAGTACATGAAGGTGGTTTTTGGTGGAACATTAGAAGAAAGCTTTCGATGGCAAGAGCAGGTCAGCCGTGGAACCAGTTGATTAGAAGGGTGGTGGGCCCTCTGCATCTGGAGGTCTTGAAGGAGAGACTGGACAACCATCCATTGGGCGTGCTCTAGCTCAGTGTTAGAACCTCAGGTGTATAAGCTAGCCGCCAACTGGCTCCTTAAACCAAGGTTGCAGTCACCAAAATGAAATGTCTAGTTAGCATTTTTGGCCAAGAAAGCTCTAAAGCAGGCACGTCCAACAGGTAGATCATGATCTACCGGTAGATCACTGGACGTCTGTGGTAGATCACTGGCTCCCCCCCAAAAAAGAAGCTCACCAACTTTGGCTCCCCTAAAAAAAGCTCAGCAACTTTGACCTGAACCCCTAAGAAACGGGCCTTCCTTCTCCCAAAAAGAAGCTCAACAACTTTGACCTGAACCCCCCAAAATGGGGTAGATCACTGCCAGTTTTTAACTCTGTGAGTAGATCACAGTCTCTTGGGAGTTGGCCACCCCTGCTCTAAAGCCTAATTTTTCAAATGACGGACTGCCTGTGGTTGGTTCTCAGTTAAACATCTGGCTAGTCCAGTGGACAACCTTGAGGTAGGGTAAGAACTTTGAGAACTTAAAGCAGAAAAGTCACTTTATCCAGGGACAGTCCACACTATATTGGCCTATTCCTACCTCTTTTTCTTATTGGTGACACGGACCGTTCGTAACGTAAGAATATTCTTCACAATTCTGAGCAGGGCAGCGGGGGTGGGGTAAGATGAAGACCAGCTACAACAATTAACTATAATGTAATTCACTGCTCTGGCTCAGGCTGAATTTTGTTTCAGGATTATTACCTTTTTGGATTGTGCAGATAAAGTATAATGGGTAGAATTCTGCAGGATGTATTGCTAGTGTGTGAAAACAGTCAAGATCCAATGATTCCCCAGGTATGTACCTCCAGATGGTGGAGATGTCAGGCATCATCCTGGTGGCAAGGCATCTTCACTTGGTGGCAAGTGTCCCAACAGTCAGGTGCAAAAGGCGCCTGGCTCCTGGCTAGTTTCGAAAACTGCTCTTAGAATCATAGAGTTGGAAGAGACCACAAGGGCCATCCAGCCCAACCCCCTGCCAAGCAGGAAACACCATCAAAGCATTCTAGACATATGGCTGTCAAGCCTCTGCTTAAAGACCTCCAAAGAAGGAGACTCCTCTTTATTGAGGGCCAGACTAGATGACTATCAGCACCCTCCACAGTGCTTTGATCCTGTGATTCTTACTCCCCAGTTCATTGCTCTCCTCTGCGGTAAACTCACCAATCCACCTTAGGCAAGCGGCTTGGTCTCAGGCTCGGCAACCCTCAACCACAACTTGGGAGTGATAAGGCTGACCTACTTGCAAGTTTGTTATAAGGGTTGCAACAAAAATAATGCACGCAAAGAGCTCGAAGTGCTCTAAAAGCACCCATATAAACGATAAGCACCAGCAACAACAGTAGTAGAATTATTAGCATCATCTCATCAAAGCTGTTTGTTTAGACTACGTGAATGACGCGTCTCCGGGCCTGATAGTGACTGTGGAAGGCATGTGTTTGGGTGTTGCACGTGTATGCTAAACGAGGGATGCTTAAAAACAACAACAACACAGCTCTGGAATGAATGGTGGAAGCGAAACCCTCAATATATTTAGAAGAATGGAGAATTGTTGCACACGAGCCAATCCCATGGTTTTCTTGGCTGAGCCTATGATGTCTCATAGTCTCATGTGCCATATGGGGCAGGAGCCAGGATTCTGAATGGCCAGCCAGGGTGGCAGAGAACACAGCCAAGAAGAGGGAAATTCAGTCTGGGATCCGGCAAGTTGCAAAGGCAAGGCAGTGGGGTGGGGAGAGGGGCCGGGAACCAAGCTGTATGGTGTCGGGTGTTTGGCTCAGCTGCAATGATGGCGAGGCCTGGGCAGCTCTGGGTGCACCAGCAATGATGTTGCCTTGATGGAGGTGGACAGGATTGTGGCTCAGGGGTAAAGCACATTCTTTGCTTGCAGACAGTCTCAGGTTGAATCCCTAAATTCTCCAGATAGGGCTGGCGAGAGACTCTCCACTCCTCAAGTAAAGATATGGAGCATTTAAAGGTGCAATGCTCTGATTTGCAGCTGTGGTTTATAGCATCAAGCACATCAATGGGACGTCCTCAGCCAGGGACCTCTGGAGTGGTTGGCAAAATGGTTTAGAAGGGCTTCTGTGCACTTTGCTTAATTAACAGAACTAACTTTGCCAGAAGCCAGGAGGAGAGTGTAAAAATGTCCTGAGTGGCCATCAACTTGAAAAAAATGAATAAAAACTTATTTTCGGGGGGGGGGGGGAAGAGTGGCCATCAACTTGGGCATCTTTTAGAGGGAATTAGACAAACCTGTGAAGAATATGTCTGTCGATGTGGCTGTGATGGCTATGTTCAATATCCACCATAGGCCCCTTATACCAACTGTTGAGAATCCCAAGTGGGAAGAATGCTCTTGCATCTGGTTGGCTGCTGTGAAAACAGGACTATTCTTCTGCTCTTATGTTCTGAGGGGTTGCAGACCTCTCCTTAGGGATGTCATCCAGGCATCCGGGTGGACAAAATCATTTCCCGGTCCTGTCCAGTGACCAAGTGGGGTGGTGTCAGGGGCTGGTCAGAAGAGGAAAGGTGGAGGCTGCCTCCCCAGCCTGACCCTTCCAGAGAAGAAGAAGACAGTTCAGAATTACAACAGGGGTTTGAGGGAGATCACCACTCAGAGGAAGATGAGGGGAGAAGTTGGGAAATAATGGGAGAGGAAGAGGAGCAGCTGGCTGACACGTTATCACTAGAAAGCATTCCAGACCCACCATCTCCCAGAACCCAGCAAGCCTTAAAAGTAGGAGAGCAAAGGGCTCAGAAGCAAAGGGCCTTCAGCGCCACCCGTAGAAGAGATGACGAATGAGGAAGTGGGAGAGAAGGGGAGGGAAGATTTAACTTGGGACAACGCCATTATTCCAAGAGGCTGCATTCCCAAGCCTCTCTTCTCTGCAAATATTGAATAAAAAGCAGATGGTGAGGACTTTCCCTTGTCTTATCTGTTCCTGGCAACCTGCCTTGGGGGTTGGTTTCTCTGCAGCCTGACAGGTGAATGCATGCTGGAGATCAGTGGCCTTGGAAGTGCATTTGGCACGGTTGTTTGTTTCCTGGCATCTCCGTGCTTTTAATCCTTGAGACGTGATATTTTATCAATTTCATTTAGCTGTATTTTGTAAGGTAGTATTAGTATTAGTAAAAAGGGACGCGGGTGGCGCTGTGGTCTAAACCACTGAGCCTAGGGCTTGCCGATCAGAAGGTTGGCAGTTTGAATCCCCATGATGGGGTGAGCTCCTGTTGCTCGGTCCCAGCTCCTGCCCACCTAGCAGTCCGAAAGCACCTCAAAGTGCAAGTAGATAAATAGGTACCGCTCCATGCACTGCTCTGGTTCACCAGAAGCAGCTTAGTCATGCTGGCCACATGACCCGGAAGCTGTCTGCAGACAAACACCGGCTCCCTCAGCTTATAGAGCGAGATGAGCGCGTAACCCCAGAGTCGTCCACGACGGGACCCAACAGTCAGGGGTACCTTTACCTTTACCTATTAGTATTAGTACTAGCATTAGCATTAGTATTGGTATTAGTAAGGTAAAGGTAAAGGGACCCCTGACTGTTAGGTCCAGTCGCGGACAACTCTGGGGTTGCGGCGCTCTTCTCACTTTACTGGCCTAGGGAGCTGGCGTACAGCTTCCAGGTCATGTGGCCAGCATGACAAACCTGCTTCTGGCGAACCAGAGCAGTGCACGGAAACGCCATTTACCTTCCCACTGGAGTGGTACCTATTTATCTACTTGCACTTTGTGCTTTCGAACTGCTAGGTTGGCAGGTATACCTATATCTGCACATCTCAGGGCGGTTCACAACATAAAATCACTATATATAAAAAAACAAAACAAAATACATAATAGAAATAAGAACCAAACCAAGCCAATACCCCCCCCCCCAATTCATTTAAAAGGGCATTGGATGTTAATCAGAGGAACGTTTTTGCCTGGCGCCTAAAGGTGCATAATGAAGGCACCAGCCAAACCTCCCTGGGGAGAGCATCCCACAAGTGGGGAGCCGCTGCAGAAAAGGCCTGTTCTTGTGTTGCCACCCCCCTCCAGATCTGTTATAGAGGAGGCACAGGAAGAAGGTAATATTAGCTGATACCGGGGGGGGGGAGATGTGATTCCAGTTAACCAAGTTTGCGACATGATATAAACCCAAGGTGGCTCACGTCTACCAAGAGAGTGTTCTATCCCAGCCCTGCTAGTTGCAACTTTGGAACTTTTTTAACTGTGGTGAGTGGAATTGCACTCTAGACCTTCCATATGCAAAACATGCCTTATACCCCTGAGTAAATGGCTCCTTTCTATTGGATAAAATGCCTGCTCCAGAGTCTGTCCAGAGGTCTACCTAGCCTTGGCCATTTTCCTTCGTAGACCAGCCTCCGCTGCCGAGATGGTATGTCGGGTTGCCATCATATTTCAAAAAGTAAAAATCCAGACACAAAAATTGTTGAGCTTTTGCAAAATCTCAAAAAAGAGAGAGGAATTTTTAAAGAAATTCGCAAAAATCTAGACTTCCGACATCGGTTGCCATATGCCTGGATTTTCCCAGACATTTATGCAATTTCCACCCGGACACTGTTTCCCACTGTCATATTCCAGCTATGTCTGGGAAATTCCGGACGCATGGCAACCCTGTGGTATGGGAAGGGAGAACACAATCAAGATGATCCCACATGATTGGAGTTTCCATATATTACCAAGGTGATGCAGGAGCACAATGTGTTGGTCTTTTCCCAGCAAACAACCACCCACCCACCACTTCAGTCATGCCTGAAGTTGACTTAAGTGGCTTTTGTGCAAGTTGTTTGCTTTTTTACGTTCTTACATCGATTGAAGGTGATCTGTGGAATATTCTATGAAATGTGGCAGACTTGGAAGACACTTGACTCGAGTCGCTCAATATGAGGCTGGATTTGCACAATTGTTTACCGCATTGAAGCCTGCTGTTTTCTTAGGAGTGTTTTACACACAGAGAGAATAATGTACACACAAGCCTGCCAAATAATGCCTTCTGCAAGGCAGAAGATCTAGAGTCTAGATCCAACCCTTCGCAGCACATGCATGCGGCGACAGCGTTCGAAATCTGCCAGGCACCGGGCTCATTTGGCACCTGGCTATCGGCCACTTGCGACCACATGAAGATGGCCAGGCACCAGGATGGCACCTGACGTCTCCACCCTCTGGAGGCAAATGCCTGGGATCCTGGGATCGGGATTGTTTTCACACACTAATACCCTACCCTTTAGGATTCTATCCATTATATTTTATCTGCACAATTGGAATGAGTTTCAGGAACCAAAAAACCATATTGAAAAATATGACTTTCGAGCCATGTTGCCAAAAAATGGCAACTAGGCCTTCCGTTTTGGCAACTGTAACTCTGGTTTAAGGAACCATTTGTCACCTAGCTTATATAGCTGAATTTATAACTCTGCACAGCACCCCATGAATGGCATTTTGTTGCACAAGATTCTATTTTGTTGCTTTGCTTAGACTCATAGGATAGTAGAGCTGGCAGGGACCACAAGAGTCATCTAGACCAAGCCTCTGCAAAGTAAGGAACTTTTGTCGCTGAAACAGCCTGTCTCTCTTGGCTGTTCACAAACCCAAAAGATGCCCCTGTAAAAGGTCCCAGATTCAATCCCCAGAATTGCTAGTTAATTAACAGGTGGTGGGAATGAAAATTCTAATTGAGACCAGCTCACCAGTCAGAAGAGAACAAATCTGGGCTAGGTTACAGCACTGTGGGATTTTTGAAACATTTCACATTGGGAATTTTTCTGGAGAACTTCCCTGTGCAAATTTGTAAAATCATAGAGTCAGAACTGGAATATTTTAATAATGATAATAATTTATTTATTTATTTATACCCCGCCCATCTGTCTGGGTTTCCCCAGCCACTCTGGGCGACTTCCAACAAAAGATTAAAAATACATTAAAACATCAGTCATTAAAAACTTCCCTAAACAGGGCTGCCTTCCGATGTCTTCTAAACGTCAGATAGTTGTCTATTTCTTTGACATCTGGTGGGAGGGCGTTCCACAGGGCGGGCGCCACCACTGAGAAGGCCCTCTGCCTGGTTCCCTGTAACTTCGCTTCTCATAGTGAGGGAACTGCCAGAAGGCCCTTGGAGCTGGACCTCAGTGTTTGGGCTGTACGATGGGGTGGAGACACTTCTTCATGTATACACTGCCAAGGCCATTTGGGGCTTTAAAGGTCAGCCCCCACACTTTGAATTGTGCCTAGAAACATACTGGGAGGTCTTTCAGGACTGTTGTTATATGGTCTCTGCAGCCACTCCCAGTCACAAGTCTAGCTGCCGCATTCTGGATTGGTTGTAGTTTCCGGGTCACCTTCAAAGGGAGCAGTTGTCCAAGTGAGAGATAACTAGAGCATGCACCACTCTGGCGTCACAGCCTGCGGGCAGGTAGGGTCTCAGCCAGCGTACCAGGTGGAGCTAGTACCAGTAGACGGCTGACCTGGACACAAAATTGACTTGTGCCTCCATGGACAGCTGTGAGTCCAAAATGGCTCCATAGCCAGCTGTAGAGTTTGAAGGGTCCCCAGAGGGTCATTTAGCCCAAACCCCAGCAGTGCAGGAATGGCAGCTCTATAATAATAATAATAATAATAATAATAATTTATTATTTATACCCCGCCCATCTGGCCGGGTTCCCCCAGCCACTCTGGGCGGCTTCCAAAAAACAGAAATTCTAAAATACAGAATCCTCCAAGGAAGGAGGAGAGCCCACAACTTCCCAAGGGAGCATGTTTCACTCTCAAACATCTTTTTCTCTTCCAACGCTCCAGTTCCATGATTCCATATGAGATGATGTGCAGAATCCATGTGCCTCCTGACAGAAACGGTTGCAGATAATGCCCTTTTCTGTGTATAACACGCCCCTGTGTATAACACGCCCCCTATTTTGGGGGACTCAAAATTCAGAAAATGGGGGGGGGGATTCCCCAATATTGTTGAGCTTTTTTGGGGGGAGGATCACACAGAGTTGTTGAGCTTTCTGGGGGGAGGGGGACACAATTGTTGAGCATTTTTAAGGGGAGAATGCCCAAAAAAATGCTCACCTGCCAGACCGACAATGCTGCTCAAAGCAACCTATCCTCTGTCCACTTACCGAAAAAGCCAGCAAATAGCCCACCTACTTGCCGCAGCAACAGCCAATCAACACCAGCCCTTGCCGCAGCCACCAATTTGTTGTTGTTTAGTCGTTTAGTCGTGTCTGACTCTTTGTGACCCCATGGACCATAGCACGCCAGGCACTCCTGTCTTCCACTGCCTCCCGCAGTTTGGTCAAACTCATGTCCGTAGCTTCGAGAACACTGTCCAACCATCTCGTCCTCTGTCGTCCCCTTCTCCTAGTGCCCTCAATCTTTCCCAACATCAGGGTCTTTTCCAGGTAGTCTTCTCTTCTCATGAGGTGGCCAAAGTATTGGAGCCTCAGCTTCAGGATCTGTCCTTCCAGGGAGCACTCAGGGCTGATTTCCTTAAGAATGGATAGGTTTGATCTCCTTGCAGTCCATGGGACTCTCAAGAGTCTCCTCCAGCACCATAATTCAAAAGCATCAATTTTTTCGGCGATCAGCCTTCTTTATGGTCCAGCTCTCACTTCCATACATCACTACTGGGAAAACCATAGCTTTAACTATATGGACCTTTGTCAGCAAGGTGATGTCTCTGCTTTTTAAGATGCTGTATAACCAATAACAATCTCCAACTCACGGCAGCAACCAATCCCACGTCCCCACAATGCACTACCCATGCATAAGACGACCCATAAGACGTGATTTTTCAGCTAAAAAGAAAACCATAGTCTTATACACATAAAAGTGTTCTTCTGCTCTCGGGATGCTAGAACTCGGGTGTCCAAGGGCGCTGAACCTTGGAAAATGCAGGAAAGACAATGGGAGGCACTTCGTCACATAAACTAATTCTTCAGAATTAAAACAGTGTGTGCTTTGAATCATTTCTGGAGGAAACCAAACAGCCGCCTTCACATTAATACATGAAAGAAAGAAAACAGAGAGGTTATGAACTTCAAACTGTATCGAAGCAGCGCTGAACTTTTAGGATGCAGTAGTTGCGTTGGCAAAACCAAAAAAATGGAGATCATCCTTCGAGAAATCGGTCTTGTCCACAATTTGTTTAAATTTGTTTATTTAATAAAATGTACACACCCCTTGATTGTAAAAGCAAGCGAGCTGACAAACAAACCTCAAAGCTGCTTACAAAGAGAATAAAGCAAGAACGTTATCCATAAGAAGAATTAACAATAATTTCAGACTTTTGACAAGCTCAATTGGCAATAGACTAAAAAAAAGATGAAAACTCACATTGATTTTCTATGCATGTGGGCAGGGAGTTCCAAATTGTACGTAGCTGCCACCAAAATATCATTTTTTAAATAGTTTTGCAGTGGGTGAGAGGTCATATGTGGGGCAATGGCTCCTAGCAGGGTAATCTTATGATTTCACGGGAAATGGCTTTGTAAAAATGTGTATTTCCATGGGGTCCCCCTCCTCCCCCGTCCATTTTTTAATGTAAACTGATTCGGGGGAACTGGAATTAAGACAAGGGGAAAGAGAAACCAAAAGCGACAGATTTGCCAACCGTACCACACACACCCACACACCCAGCTGAAGACTTGCCGACTTTGGTTGTGGGTGGGTGTTGCTGTTGTGTCTGGCACCCCCTGTCGAGAAGGGGGACCCGCCAGCTTAGCCCCCCTCCGGCAGCACCGTCAAGTGAGATGGCAGCAGCGTCAGCAAGCCGGCAGCCTCTGCGAGCCGCGAATGGCTTTAGGCTGGGATTGGACGCCATCCCAGTTTTGTCTAAGTCGAGGAAACACTCAACAGATTGTTTATGAACAGAAGGCAGCCAACAAAATGTACACACCGTCTGATGCAAAGGGGGGAGGTGGGAGCCATTCCAGGAAGAAAACATAAAGTACCTTTTGCAAAAAACCCACCCCACACAAACATACGAAACCCTACGAAGAGATGGGGAGACAAACAGGGAGACAGAAGTCAATGGGACTCCTCAGTTGCTGACTCTTTGCCTGCTTCCTTGTACTGAGCCAGGGTGCAGCAACCTCATCACCATCTGATGTAAGAATCATAGAATTGTGGAGTTGCAAGGGACCCCAAGGATCATCTAGTCCAACCCCTGCAATGCAGGAATATGACCCATACAGGGATCGAACCTGCAACCTTGGCATTATCAGCACCATGCTCTAACAAGCTGAGCTCTCCAAGCTCTCCAACATTACAGAGTGTAGCCGCTCAAGATCCTGGGTGCAGTTCTGGTCGCCTCACCTCAAAAAGGTTACTGTAGAGTTGGAAATGGTTTAGAAAAGGGCAGGCAGAAGGATCAAGGGGATGGCTCCCCTATGAAGAAAGGTTGCAGTGTTTGGGACATTTTAGTTTAGAGAAAAGGGCGGGTTCAGAGGCTAGATTACGGGAATATATAAAATTATGCATGGCATGATGAAGTGGAGAAAGAAACATTCTTCTCCTTCTCTCAAAAGACTGCAGCCTGTGGACCTGCCATGAAGCTGAACATGGAAGATTCAAGACAGCATAAAGAAAGGAGTTCTTCACACAGTGTAGTTAAATTGTGGAACTCTCTCCCACAGGAGGCAAAAGAGGATAGGACAGTGCTTCTGAATCCCAGTTGCTGGAAACTCCAGGAGGGGAGAGTTGCTCTTGTGCTTGAATCCTGCTCGCTGGTCTCCCCCAGGCATCTGGTTGGCCACTGTGAGAACAGGATGCTGGACTAGATGGGCCTGCTTTGGCCTGATCCAGCAGGCACTTATGTTCTCATGTCCATGAATTTGGCCTCTTTTAAAGCCGTCTTGGCTGGAGGCAATCACTGCCTCCTGTGGGAGTGAGTTCCACAGTTTAACTATATGCTGGATATGTATATGATTGCTCACATGCCCATTTTATTATCTTGGTTCCAAGTGGGGAGCCCCTAGGTCCTTGGCTTCTGATAACAGTTGTGGTATGGATGCAAATAGGAGGGAGGGAGGGAGGGAGGGAGGGGAGAGAGAGAGAGAGAGAGAGAGAGAGAGAGAGAGAGAGAGAGAGAGAGAGAGAGAGAGAGAGAGAGAGAGAGAGAGAGAGAGAGAGAGAAGCATTGAATGAACACTTGCCTCTCCCCCATGCTATATCATAGAATCATAGAGTTGGAGGAGACCACAAGGGCCATCCAGTCCAACCCATCATCTGACTGGAAACACCATCAAAGCATTCTTGACATATCAAGCCTCTGCTTGACATGTCAAGCCTCTGCTTAAAGACCTCCAAAGAAGGAGACTCCACCACACTCCTTGCTAGCAAATTCCACTGCTGAGCGGCTCTTACTGTCAGGACGTTCTTCCTAATGTTTAGGTGGAATCTTCTTTCTTGTAGTTTGAATCCATTGCTCTGTGTCCGCTTCTCTGGAGCAGCAGAAAACAACCTTTCACCCTCTTCTATATGACATCCTTTTATATATTTGAACCTGGCTATCATATCACCCCTTAACCTTCTCTTCTCCAGGCTAAACATACCCAGCTCCCTAAGCCGTTCCTCATAAGGCATCGTTTCCAGGCCTTTGACCAATTTGGTTGCCCTCTTCTGGACACGTTCCAGCTAGTCAGTATCCTTCTTGGACTGTGGTGCCCAGAACTGGACACAGTACTCCAGGTGAGGTCTGACCAGAGCAGAATACAGTGGTACTATTACTTCCCTTTATCTAGATGCTATACTCCTATTGATGCAGCCCAGAATTGCATTGGCTTTTTAAGCTGCTGCATCACACTGCTGACTCATGTCAAGTTTGTGGTCTACCATGACTCCTAGATCCTTTTCACATGTACTGCTCTCAAGCCAGGTGTCACCCATCCTGTATTTGTGCCTTTCATTTTTTTTGCCCAAGTGCAGTACTTTAAATTTCTCCCTGTTAAAATTAATCTTGTTCCAGAGAGAGAGAGAGAGAGAGAGAGAGAGAGAGAGAAGCATTGAATGAACACTTGCCTCTCCCCCATGCTATATCAGATGACCATCTGGCGTGGAGAGGAGAGCCTCTGCACCAGATTAAGAGCTTCTTGGTCCCTGCATGAGGGCTGGACAGGGCTTTTGCCAGGCCCCCTTTGAAATAATTTATTGCCCGCACTGGGATACTAATCGACAGCTGCAGCCGTTTATTTATTCCCCAGGCCAAGCTTGTAGCAGGTAGATTTGAGTCCATTGATTTCAAACATGTAGACTTTGCTGGGGGAAGGTGAGGAAATTGCGAGCGCATGCACAAGCAGAGAGAGAGAGAGAGAGAGACGTGTTCAGTGGATGTTAAGGGGGAAAGGCTGTGCAGGCCAAATTGGGATCTGCGGCAGGACCCACACTTTTTTTTTCTGGGGGGGACGCAGGGGTATGCATACCCCTAAACATTTGGTGAATCTAAGCTTCGCCTCATTGAGGAGCAGTATTTCAATATGAGTGGGGAAATGAGAGTACCCCTAAACATATTTATGGTTGCCAGACTCAATAGAGGACAGGACTTCTGTGCCTTTAATTGTCCTGCTCTCTTTTGAGTCTGGAAACCTTAAAGAGAAACCAGCAGACCCTTTGCTTGGAAATTAAACAAAGGCTCTGCTGGTTTCTCTTTAAGGTTTCCAGACTCAAAAGAGAGCAGGGCAATTAAAGGCACAGAAGTCATGTCCTCTATTGAGCCTGGCAACCCTAAACATATTTTTTTAAAAGAAAAAAAGCACTGGGCAGGACTAATTCAGTCTGTGGTTCCTCACCTCTGTGATAGAATGTGTGATTTGAAAAAAAAAAAGAGCAGCAGGAACTGCCCATAAAAAATCTTCTTCTGAAGAGGTATCTGGCTAACTGGTCTCATTCTGAAAGCAGAATATTGTTTAGCCTGGAAAAGAGAAGACTTGAGAGGTGATATTACGATATATTGGGCCAAATAAGGGATGGTTCTCCAAATGGACTACGGTACATTTCCCATAATCCCTTGCCACTGGCCATTCTGGCTGAATCTGATGGGAGCCAAACAACAGGTATTCTGCCCCTGGGATCAGAGGGGCATTGGTCTGATCCAGCAAGGCAGTTTTTAGATTCTCCTTGGTTGCTTCATTCCTGCACTGGTGTTTGGTTGCACCGCAACGAGCCTTTGGTGGAGAATGTTTGTTTGCACACTGTTGAATCATTGGCAAAGATAGGGGGGGAGGTAAGAAAAGGTAAAGGACCCCTGGACAGTTATGTGCAGTTAAAGGCCTTCCGGGTCATGTGGCCAGCAGGACTAAACCGCCTCTGGTGCAATGGAACACTGTGATGGAAACCAGAGTGCACGGAAATGCCATTTACCTTCCCACTGCAGTGGTACCTATTTATCTACTTGCACTGGAGTGCTTTTGAACTGCTAGGTTGGCAGAAGCTGGGGCAGAGCAATGGGAGCTCACCCCATTGCGGGGATTCGAACCGCCGACCTTCTGATCGGCAAGCCCAAGAGGCTCAGTGGTTTAGACCACAGCACCACCCACATCCCTGCTGGTTGGGGAAAGGCATCAAACAGTGTTCATGGCTTAAGAAAATCTGTGGGGGGGGGGTTTTTTTTGGGGGGGGGTATTTGCAAACCCGAATGGCATGCAAAGTTGCTGTCGATGCCGTCTCCAAGCTGATGGCAAACATTTGTTCATAATATGCATTTGCAATAAATGCTTGTAAAAACTGCTCGTTTTAGAGGCAGAGTTTGGGGCTCCTTGGAATGGGATACAACTTCTGCTTATGGCTTCTGATGGGACCTTCCTTAAACCTCTGTTGGGAATATTTATTGCAACCCAAAGGATTAAAATATTCATGTCTGGTTTTTGGATCTTTTGCCTGATAGTGACCCTTGTGATCAACAAAAGGTTTCCCGTCTTGGTAATAGACTTTCCTTTGGGGATTGTATTAATTGGATGTGTGAATTAATTGCAGACTAAATTTCATTAGGCAGCCATTATCCTTGCATTTATATTCTTTCTGTCCCAAATCCTTCGTGAAAACATCTGTTAGGCACCCAGAATAGAACTATGCATTTGAAGGAGCATTTCTACTGTTATAAAATTGGTGAATTCTACCATTAGATGTTTAAATTGCAAGTGTCTCTTTGAGAAATGTGTTTCTTTCCAGTCACTTCCTGAATGCTGCATGATTTCAAAAAGAAATTGAAATGTTCAACTGCAAATCGCCAGTATTACAATTCCTTATTTCTCTGCTGCTAGAGTTTCCCAGGTTTTCATCAGATAAACCACACACCATTGGGGGGGGGGCTTGGTCAGTCTTTTGGCTCTCTTTAGAATCGTGAGGAGTTCAGCTTTCTTTTAGAAGATGCTAGTCTTCATTGATGCATTGCAGGTTGGGTGAAAACATTTATTACTGTGATTTTCTTTTCTTTTTCCTTCTTTTAATATTTCCCACAAGCAGTTCAAGGTATAATAACCTCACATGAGCAGAGTTTGCTGCTGCAGTGAAGTGCATGCATCTTCTTCATGAAATGAAAATGGAATGTCTTATGTAAATATTACTAAACAAAAGGCAAATTTTAAAAGTAAAGGATTCAACCCTTCCCTCCAATCTTCTGAACAATTCAATTTCAAACAACAGAAGCTTGACTGAATCTTCTTCACAAACTTAATTATTGCATATGTTCACTTTTGTTAAGCTAATATAAATCAATGTTCCAGTATTTATTTATTGAAGAGTATAAGAGCATTGTGTTGTAACAAGTTAGACCACAGGAGGATAGTGTTATAACAAGCGTGAGCATAGGGGCATAATAATATATCAAGTTAAACCACTGGTCCATTTCATAGAATCATAGAATTGTAGAGTTAGAAGGGGCCATGAGGGTCATCTAGTCCAAACCCCCTGCAATGCAGGAATATCAGCTAAAGCATCCATGACAGGCGGCCATTCAACCTCTGCTTATAAACCTCCAATGAAAGTGAGTCTACAATCACCTGAGGGAGACTATTCCACAGTCAGACAGCTCTTACTGTCAGAAAGTTCTTCCTGATGTTTAGTCAGAATCTCATTTCTTGTAACTTGAAGCCATTGGTTCAAGTCCTGCCTTCCAGGGCAGGAGAAAAGAAGCTTATTCCCTCTTCCATGTGGCAGCCCTGGAGATACTTGAAGATGGCCTATCATATCTCCTCTCAGACTCCTCTTTTCATGGTTAAACATACCCAACTCCTTCAACCATTCCTCATAAGGCTCGATTTCCAGATGATTGATCATCTTGGTTGCCCTCCTCTGTACACCTTCCAGTTTGTCAACATCCTTCTTAAACTGTGGTGCCCAAAACTGGACACAGTATTCCAGGTGTGGTCCGACCAAGGCAGAATAGAGTGGGACTTCCCTTATTCTGGACACTTAACTTCTGTTGATGCAGCCTAGAAGAGCATTGGCTTTTTTTGCTGCCGCATCACAGTGTTGCGTGTTAAGACCTCTAGATCCTTTTCACATGTACTGCTAGTAAGCCAGGTGTCTCCCATCTTATATTTGTGCATCTGGTTCTTCCTGCCTACGAGCAGAACCTTACATTTGTCCCTACTGAAATTCATTTTGTTAGCTTGTGCCCAGTTCTCCAATCTGTTGAAGTCCTTTTGAATTTAACTCAGTATTGTCTTTACTAGCCTTTCCCCAACCTGGTTCTACGACTCCCAGCACCACTAAGCATTTGCAGCTAAGATCTCAGACACAACCAGGACCTGCAGACTTCGATAAAGGCCCCATTAGGACCACAAAGCCAGCTCCTCTAAAGATATTGGCCATCCCTACATAAGGCTTCAGATGGCCTCAGCTCTGTGCTTAGACAACATCTCTCCATAGCTCCCATACAGAGAAATGCACCAGCCGGCTTGTGAGTGCCCACCATAGCTGCCAAGTTATCCCTTTTTAAAAGGGATTTTCCCTTATGCTGAATAGGCTTCCTCGCGAGAAAAGGGAAAACTTGGCAGCTATGGTGCCCACTCATAGCATGAAGTGGTACCATTCAGGAAATGCTTCAATGCTGCCAATCGTATCAACTGGCACTTTGCTTGTCAAAACTCGTAGGGTGCACAGATGCTGCAACACTGATGCACGTCAGGTTAGGCTTTCTCCGCCCGCCCGCCCCTGCCCCAAACAACAAGCAGAGCTATTAATAAAAGCGATTAGAGACAAAATGGACTAGGTGGGAAGCTTTTGCCATGCCGAGGCAATCAAGAGCCGAGGCAATCAGCTCATTTAAATTAATAATGTGGAGATTTGCTGCAATGGTGTCTGATTGTTTCATTATGGTCCAGGCTGCATTAACAGACCTTTGCTGTCGAGTGGCAAGAGGCTGCGCATTCAAAATAACAATGGGTCTTTCTGTCGTGGTGGCATGCCCCTTCCACTTTTCCAAGTCTGTTTGTATTACATAGGAGCACTTCTATCCCCTGCTCCTTAATGAGGACTAGCACCCTGCTAGACCCTGGTGAGGAACCTTCGTCAACTCGCTTTCCCTCATGGTAAGCTTTCTCGGGGAGTGGTGCATGCCAGATAGCTGCCCCTTAAAAGTCTCCCCATTCCTCCTCAAGGGGGTAAAGCCTTAGAGGGGTGGATTGGCTGATGAAGCATATAAGCTCAGTTAGCCCCAACTACTCATTAGAGCAACCTGTCTGCTCCTTGGGAGCTCTCCAGGGTACTAAAGGCCAAATCACCACCACCACGTTTCCCGACTCTGAACCGTGGGTTCTTCCCATTGGTCCCCTGTTCATCTCAGTCAGTTGCCAGTTATGCTGCTGTTATGGGCTCAGCCTCCCAGGACTGTATGAATTCAGACATTTATTGGGGCCCAGAAAAGAGCCTACCTTCCCCCTCAATAATGCTGTCTTTTTAACTTTGGATAGACATCTTGTCTGTTGGGTTCTGATAACCGCACATGCATTTTACTTAGGCTATAACGGCCACACTCGGATATGTAAAATGCTGGTTAGCCCAGCCATCTCCTGCATCTAGCCTGCACTCCTGCATCTTATAGATGAAAGGGCTGAGGGTAATAAGATCACGGCTCATTGAAGGCTCTCTCTCTTGTGCTAGCATCCAAGGGATTTGAACTTCCTCGCTTACATGACATACCTTTGGCCGCTGTGCTCCTTATACAAAAATCCTGCCCCTTTTCTATCCCTTTGCCCCATTTGATATCCATAAAGCAGAAGAATTGGGAATTGCTGTGAGAACATGGGGAGAGGAGGTCTCCCTTCTAACACATCAGGTTAAAAAACATTGTTACTTAACACCGTTCACACCTTCCAAAGGCTTGTGAATCTGATCCCCATTAGAGTAAGGGAACTCTTGCGCTGGAGTAAATTGCAAGCATGCATAATTTACGAGTTACATCATCTGTGGTTCACAGAAGGACCGGTTTGGGTGACAGTTCGGAACCTACATTACGTACAGATCTGTGCAACTTGACCCCGAGGCCCTTTATTCTTTGCAGAAGCAATTTATTGGAGGCGAAGGTTTAGACCAGAGAGACGGCAGGGGAAGGGGTGTTTGACCCACCCGATCTTGCCACTTCTTAGTTCCAAATGCTTCCCTCTTTTCTCCCCATTGTAGAAACATAGGAAGCTACGCTATACTGAGTGCTTAGTGTCAGACTACGTAGGACCTGGGAGAGACCAGAAGATTCAGGATAGATGAAAGAAACTACTTCATGCAATCATAGCATTGGAGAACAGGAAGGGACCGGGAGGAGATTCATCTGCTACAGCCCCCTGCAATCCAGGAATCTCAACTAAAGCATCTGTGACAGATGAAGAAGGAGAAGAGAAGAGTTTGGACTTGATACCCCGCCTTTCACTCCCCTTAAGAAGTCTCAAAGCGGCTAACAATCTCCTTTCCCTTTCCCACACTCCCAGCCAGTGTGGTGTAGTGGTTAAGACTTGTAATCTGGTGAACCAGGTTCGCTTCCCCGCTCCTCCACATGCAGCTGCTAGGTGACCTTGGGCTAGTCACACTTCTCTGAAGTCTCTCAGCCCCACTCACATCACAGAGTGTTTGTTGTGGAGGAGGAAGGGAAAGGAGAATGTTAGCCACTTTGAGACTCCTTCGGGTAGTGATTAAGCGGGATATCAAATCCAAACTCTTCTTCTCTTCTTCCTCCCCCACAACAAACACTCTGTGAGGTGAGTGAGGCTGAGAGACTTCAGAGAAGTGTGACTACCTAAGGTCACCCAGCAGCTGCATGTGGAGGAGTGGGGAAGCGAACCCGGTTCACCAGATTACGAGTCCACCGCTCTTAACCACTACACCACGCTGGCTCTCAGATGATGGCCATCCAACCTCTGCTTAAAAACCACCAAGGAAGGAGAGTCGACTGTGTTCTGCAAGTAAGGCTGTGATGGCACTCTCTCCCATGGGAGGCAGTGATGGCCACAAACTAGGATGACTTCAGTAGAGGATTGAACAAATTTATGATGGAGAGGTCTATCTATGGCTACCAGTGATGATGGCTATGCTCTGCCTCCACAGCTGGGGGGGGGGCAGTCATCTTTCTGACTACCCATTACTGGAAAGCACAGGAGGGAAGAGGGCTCTTATGCTTGGCTCTTGCTTGCAGGATGCCCACAGGCATCAGTTTGGCTAAGACGAATTTCGGAGAGCAGGCCTGAGAGATTAGGCCAGGGATGGACAATCGTAATGCTTAAGGAAGCCCCTGTCCTAATTTTGTGATGCTGACAGGGTGAGGAAGATGTGAAGAAAGGAGGGAGGGAGGGAGGGAGGGAGGGAGGGAGAGAAAGAAGGAAGGAAGGAAGGAAGGAAGGAAGGAAGGAAGGAAGGAAGGAAGGAAGGAAGGAAGGAAGGAAGGAAGGAGAAAATGAGAGGGAAAGGGGGCTACACTACTTTTGTGTTCTGTTCCCACTGGCATTTTCATTTCATTTCATTTCATTTATAACGTGTATACCACCTTTCTGGGACCCAGGTGGCGCTGTGGGTTAAACCGCTGAGCCTAGGGCTTGCTGATCAGAAGGTCGGCAGTTCAAATCCCTGTGACGGGGTGAGCTCCCGTTGCTCGGTCCCAGCTCCTGCCAACCTAGCAGTTCGAAAGCACGTCAAAATGCAAGTAGATAAATAGGAACCGCTACAGCGGGAAGGTAAACAGCGTTTCCATGTGCTGCTCTGGTTTGCCAGAAGCGGCTTTGTCATGCTGGCCACATGACCTGGAAGCTATACGCCGGCTCCCTCGGCAAATAATGCGAGATGAGCGCGCAACCCCAGAGTCGGTCACGGCTGGACCTAATGGTCAGGGGTCCCTTTACCTTTTATACCACCTTTCTATATTACCATAAGCAAGGCAGTTTACAAGCAGAAGAAACAAAATATACAACAAAGGCCATACACATTGTAAAAAAATGTATGCAATACAAAGAATCATAGAAACATAACTATAAAACAAACAATAAAGAAATATTCAATAACCCATTAGAGTACAATGGAGCGCAATAAAATTGAACACCAACAAATAATAATTAGACAGCAATTCACTGTTAACAATTGCAATAAATAAAGACCATCACAACCCTCAAACAAGTTACTTATACAAATTAACTGACACGTAACGTTCAAGAACAATTTAAAACGACCCCCACCCGAATATTCATGTGTGTGAGGCTTGTGTGAGCAATTCATTGCCTTAATTATGTGAAGACAACAACAAAGAAACTGCTGGGGGAGTTGGATAGGGCACACAGAGAGAGTGAGAGAAAGGGAGAGGGGGGGATTTGGCTTTCAGCAGGAGGAACCACCCGGCACCCTCTGATTCAGACCATCCTAGTTTAAAGGTAAAGGACCCCTGACAGTTAAGTCCAGTCGCGGACGACTCTGGGGTTGCAGCGCTCATCTCGCTTTAAAGACCAAGGGAGCTGGTGTTTGTCTGCAGACAGTTTTTCTGGGTCATGTGGTCAGCATGACTAAGCTGCTTCTGGCAAACCAGAGCAGTGCATAGAAACGCCGTTTACCTTTCCACCGAAGCGGTACCTATTTATCTACTTGCACTGCGTGCTTTCCAACTGCTCGGTCGGCAGGAGCTGGGACTGAACGACAGGAGCTCACCCCGTCGCGGGGCCTCGAACCGCTGACCTTCCCATTGGCAAGTCCAAGCAGCGCAGTGGTTTAACCCACAGCGCCACCCGCATCCCTAGCTACTCCAGTTGTCTGATTCAGTTCAAGGCCGTTTTAAGAGTCCATGAGGATTTTCTTCTTGCTGCCCTGCCTTACTCAACCTCTGCTCCATCAAGCCTATTTGCTTCTATGGAAGAGACATGGGGGGAGCCGAGAAACTCTAGGAAACGGAGGTGGCCAAACCAGGGTTCTGGCCTGCGTGAAGCTGGCCGGGAGGAGGTGCCTTGGCTGGATGCCTGCCTTAAAGTCTTCCCAAAAATGGTGTGTTGCCTTGGCAGTCCTCTGAGCCTTCGGAAAATCTCTACATGCTTTAGCCAAAGAAGGCTAAAAGACGACAGGTTGCATTGATAGCCCACCTATTGCCAGAGAACTCAAATTGGCTTCGACCCACCCCAGTTTTGCCATGAAATCCAGTCTGATGGGTTTGATAAACTAATATAAACCATGCACAAACTCAAATTGAAATGGATGTAGATAATTTATATCCCCCAGGATCTCTTGCAACTTCTCAGTTGCTACCAGCTTAACCAGGAAGCAGGTATTTTGTAGAATTGTAGCATTGGGAGGGACCCAAAGGGCAGGGTGGATTTGATTTTAAATCACTAGTCAGTAAGACTTGATTTAAATCTTTTTTCTTTTTTTTGCAGAAAGACTCATTCTTGCTGATATAATCTTAATATTTACAACCAGATGAAGGTTTCATTTTTGGAATAATAAATTTTCAGAGTAGTTTTTGCAGTTATATCAAAAATTACTGATTTGGTTATACTCTTAGAAATACATTGACAGATAATTATGAAATTATTGCGAGGTTTAATAAGTTAACTGTTCATATTTGGACAACTCTTCTGCTGTACTTTATTGGAAGGAGAAAAACAATCATTTCCTTAATAACAATTCAAACAATTTATTTAACTAAAACAATAACATTATAGCATATGTATCCATGTTTGTTAACCGGTGTGGTTAAACAATTAAAAAAACCCCCAACAAACCTTAGACTGAGTTTTAGCACACATGAAAAACTTAAACAAATCCTTATTTCCTGATGAATAGCCTGTGGACTATAAGGTAACTTAAACAGAAAACTAAAAAAATTCCTTCAGTAGCACATTAAAGACCAACTAAGTTTATATTTTGGTATGAGCTTTCGTGTGCATGCACACGAAAGCTCATACCAAAATATAAACTTAGTTGGTCTTTAAGGTGCTACTGAAGGAATTTTTTTATTTTGCTTCGACTCAGACCAACACGGCTACCTACCTGTAACTTAAACAGAAAACTATATTTAGAAAGATTCCCCCCCCAAAAAAGCATTTTATTTTAAAAATCTGATTTAAATTAAAAAAATCTGATTTTTTTTTAAAAATAAAAAATAATAATTGATTTTTATCCACCCTGCAAAGGGTCAGCTAGCCAAAATCCCTTGCAATGGAACCAGACAGTAGTTTAAAACAACCATAGGAACCAGGTTAGGCTTCTTAACCAGGGTAGGCTTCTTCAAGAGCGCATGGACTTCTGTCTAATGGCAGCAGGTTCCACTCCATTGTGTAAAGTTGCATTCACAGCATCCTGGACTGATCTTGCTAATCTCCCCATCCCTAGACCTCTTTTCCTCTTCTGATCTCCTTTTGAAGCCAGATCAACTTGTTGCAAGCCGTCCCATCGTTGCACCATTGGTTTCCTTTATCAACGGCACATTGGGGGGGGCAGAGCAAGGAAGAGCACGAGGTGACCTCAAGTTTTGGAGGGGCGTTATATTATTGAGTTACATTATGGGGTGTTATGTTCTGGAGACCCAGCATGGATGGAGTTGCCCTTCCCTGGAAGGAGCCCTCCTGCATCCAACATTGTCCATGGAGCTTCATGGTGGCTTCAGTGGCTAGAAATTCCTATTCCCAGCGGTGATGGGTTCACCATCTCTTGGACATGGCCGCTCCATGCTCTGATAACTTCCAGACCGGTTTATTGCAATGCGCTCTGCGTTCGGCTGTTATTAAAGACAACTCAGAAACTTCAACTGGTCCAAAATGGAGCAGCCAAAATTCCTGTGTTGGGTTGCCTTTCAAAATCATATAACCTGTGCTCTATAACTGCTGCATTGGTCGCCAATTTGTTTCCAGGTTCAATTCATGGTGTTTAAAGCCCTAAACAGCTTAGGCCCCCCAAATACTCAGAAGACCAGCTCCTTCCTTACAGACCATCTTGGGTGTTAAGATCAGCAATGGGTACCCTCTTGGTGTTTCCATCCCCCTCGGATGTTTGTGAAGAGGTGCCAGTATAGGAGAGGGCCTTCTCTGTGACAGGTCTAACCTGCAGAGTCCCCTCCCCACAGAGGTATCTTTGGCACCTTCCTTCTATTAACTTGTATCTTATGCGGAAGATGCAAATCTTTACCTTGGCCTTTGTCACCTGAGTTGATGTGTCTTCAGAACACAACCCAATCTTTCCACTGCAAATGGTTTAAACTCTTTTTAAAATGCTCTATGTTTAGCTTGTTATAACCCCACATTGCGTCCTTATGGTACAGAGGTGGGTAAGAAATAATGAGTAAGTAAATAAATAAATAAGTAAATAAATAAACAAATAACAAATAATGTACCATTTTTAGCAGTAGGTCCATGTATACAGACCCTCCAAGTAGCCCTGTTTTCCAGGGACAGTTCCAACTTCACAGAAGCCGCCCCAGTTTCTGATTTGATCCCAGAATGTCCCGCTTTTCCTTAGGACGTCCCCATTTTCATCAGAGAAATGTTGGAAGGTATGTGATTCCGAGCCAAGGAGATAAGTAACTATATAACCTTTTAGAAGACATCTGAAGGAAGCCCAGTATAGGGAAATTTTTTAATGTTTTGTTGTGGTTTTATATATGTTGGAAGCCTCCTAGAGAAGAAGAAGAGTTTGGATTTGATAACCTGCTTTATCACTACCCGAAGGAGTCTCAAAGCGGCTAATGTTCTCCTTTCCCCTCTTCCCCCACAACAGACACCCTGTGAGGTGGGTGGGGCTGAGAGACTTCAGAGAAGTGTGACTAGCCCAAGGTCACCCAGCAGCTGCATGTGGAGGAGCAGGGAAGCGAACCCGGTTCACCAGATTATGAGTCTACCGCTCTTAACCACTACACCACACTGGCTACACTAGAGTGACTGGGGCAACCCAGTCACATGGGTGGGGTACAAATAATAATAATAATCATCATCATCATCATCGTTGTTGTTTAGTCGTTTAGTCGTGTCCGACTCTTCGTGACCCCATGGACCATAGCACGCCAGGCACTCCTGTCTTCCACTGCCTCCCGCAGTTTGGTCAAACTCATGTTCGTAGCTTCGAGAACACTGTCCAACCATCTCGTCCTCTGTCGTCCCCTTCTCCTAGTGCCCTCCATCTTTCCCAACATCAAAGTCTTTTCCAAGGATTCTTCTCTTCTCATGAGGTGGCCAAAGTATTGGAGCCTCAGCTTCACGATTTGTCCTTCCAGTGAGCACTCAGGGCTGATTTCCTTAAGAATGGATAGGTTTGATCTTCTTGCAGTCCATGGGACTCTCAAGAGTCTCCTCCAGCACCATAATTCAAAAGCATCAATTCTTCAGCGATCAGCCTTCTTCATGGTCCAGCTCTCACTTCCATACATCACTACTGGGAAAACCATAGCTTTAACTATACGGACCTTTGTCAGCAAGGTGATGTCTCTGCTTTTTAAGATGCTGTCTAGGTTTGTCATTGCTTTTCTCCCAAGAAGCAGGCGTCTTTTAATTTCGTGACTGCTGTTGCCATCTGCAGTGATCAAGGAGCCCAAGATCATCATCATTATCATCATCATTATCATTATTATTATTATCATTCTTATTAACATTATTATTATGGAATAGGACATCTCTATTTTCATTGGAGAAATATTGGAGGGTATGTGTTTATGTGCCGCCTTTAGAGTTGTCCTTCTATAGATGTGTATCGGAAGCTGTTTGTGAGGGGCAATGGAGTATCGTTTTGGCAGGTGGGCACCTCAGGGGAACAGGTGAGTCCATTTGAATATTGGGATTGAAGAGCAATTATTCAAATTTGGAGCTGATTGTCGTCGGGGGATTTATTTATTTTCTTAATATAGAGAATATGGGGTTGCCTCATAAACCCGAGACGTAGTAATAATGACGGCGACGAGAGCAACGAAACAAAAGGGCGAGGGAGGGTGGAGAGATAGAAGGATGTATAAAGGCTATTTTTAAAAATCAGGCCCGCTCCGCATTGCAAGCAATCGTGTCAATTATATCAAAAGTCTGGCAGTAGTGAGGTAATGAAAAGGAGATTTGATTGCCGAGGCAAATGTAATTTACACAGCATTAAAATCAGGGATAAACGGCTCTCCAAAGCTGGCAGATCACATTCTTATGAAATGATTGTGGCTTTCTCTTTCCCCACTCCTGCCCCGGCGCTCGCTGAAGAAAAAGGGTGCTGCTATTCTGGGCCTCTAATCCAGGTTCCTAACAGGTATCAGGTCCACCCAGGCTCCAGGTGGTTTGTGCTGGAGGACTCAACCATCACCACATTCACGCAGGGGTGGGAGGGAGCTGTTTTGGCCCGAGGGCCACATTTCCTCCTCAGCAACCTTCCAGGGGCCACATGCCAGTGGCAAGGCCACAGGCAGGCAAGCAAGAAGCATGTTAGAGTTCAAGAATGCATTACACGCAAGCCGTAAAACGCAAGGAGGGTGCGGAGCAGAGTTGGTGAAGATGTGACTTGGAGGAGACTCTTGAGGGCCACGTATGGAATTCTGGAGGGCCACCATTGCTGCAGGTATTAAATATTGTGCCGCTTGAAGCGACTGGAAGCATAAGAACTGATTCCTTTGGAAACGAAGCATTGTCCAGGCCCATGGAAATTTTATTCAAACTTTTATTGTATTGTTTTGACATCATAGAATGGGGTACAATGTCCAGTTCTCTGGTACCAACTGTCAATCCTTCTTCCCAGAGAACTCTGGGAATTGTAGTGCCATGAAGGGGATAAGAGCCTCCTGACCACTCCCAGCGCCCTTAATAAATTGCAGTTCCTTGATATCCTTTGGGGGAAGCCACATCTGTTTGTAGTGGTACGACGTGGCCTTTAAATTTGCTTATTTTATTGCATTCATTTCTCACCTTTTCCTCCATGGAACTCTGGGTGGCTAAAGAGCTTTCCTCACAACAACCCTGCGAGGCAGGTCAAGGCTGAGAGTGAGTAGCTGGCCCAAGCTCATCCAGGGAGCATTTCATGGCCTTGTGGGAATTCAAACCTGGGTCTTCTCTCAGCACTCTAACCATAGCACCACACTGCCCTTGGCAAACAACTCCTCTGAGCCTGGTGCCGCCAGGAGCCCGAGGAGCAGGAGGAAGAGAGAGGATACACACCCAGCAATTGGTTGCTTTCTAGCACTGCCGATGCCCCTTTAAGAGCAAAACAATCTCAGGAAAGTGAGAGCTGACCTAGACAGAAGGAGAGGCGTTTCAATGATCATAAATCAGCTCCTGATCAGACTATGGAACAGGGATGTAAGGGGAACTCTTATTTATGAACTGCCCAGGTAGAGTCGAAGGCACACAGAGGCTCATCTGTCCCCCAGGGCCCCCAGGCAATGCTCCTTCATCGCTTTCAATATTGCAAGTTAGAATGGGCATTTGAAATAATTGGGGAGAATCCTAGTTGCGTGTGAAGACCTTTAACTGTTTTGCTGTTTAGTTGTGTCTGACTCTTCGTGACCCCATGGACCAGAGCACGCCAGGCACTCCTGTCTTCCACTGTTTGGTCAGACTCATGTTCGTAGCTTCGAGAACACTGTCCAACCATCTCGGCCTCTGCCGTCCCCTTCTCCTAGTGCCCTCCATCTTTCCCAACATCAGGGTCTTTTCCAGGGAGTCTTCTCTTCGCATGAGGTGGCCAAAGTAATGGAGCCTCAGCTTCAGGATCTGTCCTTCCAGTGAGCACTGAGGGCTGATTTCCTTGAGAATGGATAGGTTTGATCTTCTTCCAGACCATGGGCCTCTCAAGATTCTCCTCCAGCACCATAATTCAAAAGCATCAATTCTTCGGCTATCAGCCTTCTTTATGGTCCAGCTCTCACTTCCATACATCACTACTGGGAAAACCATAGCTTTAACTATACGGACCTTTGTTGGCAAGGTGATGTCTCTGCTTTTTAAGATGCTGTCTAGGTTTGTCATTGCTTTTCTCCCAAGAAGCAGGCGTCTTTTAATTTTGTGACTGCTGTCACTTTTCCTTAGGATGTCCCTATTTTCATCAGAGAGAAATGTTGGAGGAATTGAGTTATGCAATCCACTATGCACAGAGAAAAGTAGCTATACAACCTTTAGATGACATCTGAAGGCAGCCTTGTGTAGTTTTACTATGTTTCTATATGAGGTGGAAGCCACCCAGAGTAGCTAAGGCAACCCAGTCAGATGGACGGGGCATAAATAATAAATTATTATTTTTACTGTATTATTATTATTATTAATGTCCCTATTTTCATTGGGGAAATGTTGGAGGGTACGCACTTCTAGTCTGATGCCTAGAAAGCACAAGTCCAAGCGGTTTTGCTGTCTCCCTGCTGCTTTCACGCCCTTTAGCAATAAATCAACGCAACCCTCAATCCCGAGAAAGCCTGATTGACATTCGTTCCGATCTAGTGGTGAAGGCTGGATGGAGCCCTTGAGGAGCAGGATCTCCTTCTGAGTAGAGATTCGTAGGTAGGCATGCACAGGGTTAGGCGGCTGCACACAATATTTCCAAAAAGTTATCCACAAGCTTGGTCTGAGTGGGTCTATTCCTTCCCAGGCAATTCAATAATAGCATCAACATTACTGGGTTCCTGATCCTTCCGTATCCCTGTTTCGTTTCCTGCCCTCTCTCTGCACCACCACCAGAATCTTACAGTAACCAAACTGTCATAAATGCTATTTCTGAGCATTAGACACATGGTTATTGCTTTCTTGCAGACGGAAAGGAACGCCAATTAGCAGAGAATAACTGGCTAGGACAAACCCCCGTAATTGGCGCAACAGAAGGTGATTTCAGCAAGGCTCCTTGATGGAGCCTGCAGCTGCTGGTTTTCCTCCTTTTCCCTCCCTTTCCCCCTTCCTCTCCCCTTCCAGTTTTCCTGAGCATCTAATAAATCGCTCATCTGCAGAGGCTTGTAAAAACGAACAGCGATTGCCTTTTATCAGCCTGTAATGTGCTTTCATCACCCAGGAGAAATATGTGATATTGATACTGAGTTGATCCCCAGAGAATTCCAGGAAGATGTCGTTAGCGGTTCTGTATTTAAGAACACACCGAGTTCCCCCCGGTTAACATGTCCGAATCCTTTTGTTAAAGGGGGAAGACAATTGCGCCCCATCACTGAAACCCCATTCCACTCTAATGGAAAGAATTCCTTTGATTCGACAGGTCACCGTATACTCAGAGAGGTCAGTGTTCAGGGGATTCTAAAAGTTACCACTGTTTGAAATGGCCCAACACTACCACATATGTAAATTCTTTTGGGGCAGCATCAGTCACAGATGCCCCAAAGCATCTTGGTAAAAAAATTGATAATAATTTGGGTTGAGCAAATGGCACGATTTGACTGACCTTTGTGCCACACCAGTAACGTCTGAACCTAACGTAACATCTGGCAAAGATCCCTTGACTCCTTCGGTGACCTTTGCTACTTCAGTGTAGGGATGAATTGATGGGTGGATGGAAGGAAGGAAGGAATTCATTTCAGTTCACATCCATAGGCGATCCTTATTTGCACTTCTCCGAATTTTGCTGTGTAGTTCTCCAGTCAAGTAAAGCAAATAATTTGTGCAGGCAGAAGTCAGTCAGGTGCCAGCCAGATGGCAGCATGGGGCTGCTGGAGGAGAAATTGGACCTGCTCAGAAACCAGCCAAAGATCTAAGTTTCCCAGTTCTGGAGTGCCTACATTGTGGCGGTAGTGGTAGTTGGGGTGGACTAAATGGGGTGTAGTAAAGCCAACTGATATAGTTTCTATAGAGCAGGCACGTCCAACAGGTAGATCATGATCTACTGGTAGATTGTGGGATGTTCCTGGTAGATCTCTGGCCCCTCAGTGATCTACTCCCCCCCAAAAAAGCTCAATAACTTAGCCTTCCCCCAAAAAGCTCAAGAACTTTGGCTTGCCTAAAAAAGCTCTACAACTTTGGCTTTCCTAAAACAGCTCAGCAACTTTTGCTTCCTAGCAGAAATGTGGGCCATCAGATTAAGTTCCACTATCGGACTGGTGATTGTGTATATCACAATGTTCATTCAGTTTCGTTCATTCATATATTCAGTTCCATTCATTCATTTGCTCCCTTAGAAAAAGCTCAACCACCTTGGCTCCCCCCCCCCAAAAGCTCAACAACTTTGATCCATCCAACGACAATGGGTAGATCACTGCCAGTTTTTTTACACTGTGAGTAGATCACACTCTATTGGGAGTTGGACATCCCTGCCAAAGAGTATTTATATTATGGTGGTCTCTCAGTACGAGCAATGATCACCTTCCATGATCAAAATCTGGCCAACTTTATCCACAGAGCAAGACATCTACTTATAAAGGAAAGGATAGCAATACTAAGATTCTTTGAAAATAGGGTACCAAGGACCTCCCTCTTTGATGCCAAGGGTGATAAGCCCATGATAAATGAGGATCAGAAAAAATCTAAAAAGGAAAACCGACCTCAAAAGGCCCGGCTTGATCATCATAAACAAGAGTCACCAAAATCAAAAAGGAAAAGCACATCCTTACACGACTTGCAATATCCTATGAGCGAGAGAAAGGACATTTTCCCTACAGAAGAAAATGCTCTAATAAGCCGATTTTGGTCATTGCCGTCCTCAGCCCAAGCTGACATTTTCGAAAGACTAGAAACACTAAGAAACAGATTGCCTGAGAAGGATGCTCACAACGAGGCCAAGGAGGGCCCACATTTGTGGCCCATCTCTCCAAAATGTCTAGTTGTCAAGAGGACGTCCGGAGGCTCATTCAAATGCAAATGATGGCAGAGCTAGGCATTTCCTCCAACTCTGGACTTTTCAATGGTAAAGAGCTGTTTGACAGTGGTGTGGACTCCCTTGGAAATATCTGGAGTCTCCTTCACTAGGGGTTTCTAAACAGAGTTTGGGCTGTCTTCTGTCAGGAGTTACTTAGACATGAGGAACAGTTGAGGGAGTTGGGTCTGTTTAGCCCAGAGGAGACTGAGAGGAAATATGAAAGCCATCTTCAAATATCTGAAGGGCTTGTCACATGGAAGACGGAGGAAGCTTGTTTTCTCCTGCTCTGGAGGGTAGGACCCAAACCAATGGATTCCATTTACCCAAAAAGGAGATTCCGACTAAACATCAGGATTCTGTGATTCTGTGATATGTCTGCAAGCCTTGCCTTCGACTAGTGGTGGAGGGAGCAGAGAAGTAGTAGCTGGTCTTCAGGGATTGTGACTTTTGAGTCCCATGGGCCTTCTGGTATTCCCAGATCACTGGTAGTTACATCTCTACTCTCCAGTCTAGACTCCCTGAGTTCACTGACTGTGGCTGAGATCTGCTAAGGTCCATGCCTGGCTGGTCCATAGCTTTCTTACTGCCTGTCAATTATGATGGTGGTGTCCATTTCACACGCTACTTCTCTTCTGTGGTTAGAACCATAGAATCATAGAATCATAGAGTTGGAAGAGACCACAAGGGCCATCCAGTCCAACCCCCTGCCAAGCAGGAAACACAATCAAAGCATACTTGACATATGCCTGTCAAGCCTCTGCTTAAAGACCTCCAAAGAAGGAGACTCCACCACACTCCTTGGTAGCAAATTCCACTGCTAAACAGCTCTTACTGTCAGGAAGTTCTTCCTAATGTTTAGGTGGAATCTTCTTTCTTGTAGTTTGAATCCATTGCTCCGTGTCCGCTTCTCTTTCTCCCTCCTCCATATGACATCCTCCAGGAAAGCTAAGAACCAGTCCCTGCCTGCAACCCTGGAGAGCCTCTTCCAATCAGTGTAACAATACTGAAATAATTTAATTTTTTTTATTTTTCTTTAAATTAAAAAATAATCTAGTAGCACCTTAGACAACCCTAAAACCTACGACAGAGTTTTTCAGTAAATACTAAAAAAAAATGTCCAGTAGCACCTTAGAGACCAACTAAGTTTGTTCTGGGTATAAGCTTTCATGTGCATGCACACTTCTTCAGATACTCTGAAACAGAAGTCACCAGACCCTTATATATAGTGGGAGGGTGGGGGTGGGGTATTTCTCAGAAGCGTAGTAGTATGGTAAAGTTGCTAACACTTATTACTAAACTGAAAACTATGGAGAGACCTGGCCTGAATAGAGATATTGGATTCATGTCTCATTACACATGCTAAAGCTAGTTTTGGTCATCTGCATACTATCCCTTGCTTTTTCCTGTAGGACTAATTGCAGTCCTTATCAAGCGTCAACAGGTTTACCATACCCATTGAGTCAATCACCCATCTCCTACTACCCTCCTGAGAAAAAACCCCACCCCACCCTCCCTTGATGGCTTGTGTGTGTGTGTGTGTGTGTGTGTGTGTGTGTGTGCAGACATGCACTGATTTATGGAGACTTGTATTTTCATCATCCTTTCTGAATCTGTTCCTGTTGCTATGTGTGTGTGAGCGGGGATCCCTTCTCAGCTCGGAGACTTAACTGCATGCGACTATTGTGCCATGCGGAACAAGTATTGTAAAGCTTTCTCGTTATTGCATCCATTTGGGAGTTGGTTACAACTCTAACTAGTGTTGGATTTTCAACCCAGTGATTTTTGGAACTTGGGAGAGGAGAATGCCTTCCATCAATAATTGGCTTTGTCCTCACGAGAGGGATGGGTGAATCCGTCCATTTTAGTTTCTTTCAGTTTCTCGATTTCCCAATCTTAAGTTCCGTTTCCCACATCAATTTGCATTTTTTAAAAATAGTGCTTGTGAAGCTTCGCCTGCATTTCACTGCAAATTTCCCCTAATATCCACAGGCCGTACGCAACATGCACATTTTTGCCAAGTGATTTCCACCAAAATAATACATTTTTTCTGCCTTGTTTTCACCAATATGCTCATTTTAATGCACACCTTACCCTCGGCATATGCATTTCTGTACACACAATACCTGTTTTTAAAAAATGCAACCTAAAACCAATCAAACAATATAAAAGTCAAAAAGGCGGATATTCAGGAGAATTCATGCACATAAATCAGGGTCCAATCTTGTGGGCCAGAGAAAGCCCATTTTTGGGGTCACCAGCCTATGTAGGGTATGATGCCATGTGCAGAATTTCCCCAGATGATCTGAGTGATCTTAGAGTGATCTTATTCAGGGGCAGGCAGTGTCCCAGGTAACCTGGCCCCAAGAAATTATTAAATATTTCCGTTCCAATGATCTGTCTCGGCATAAGGTAGCATAAGGAGCCAGTGTGGTGTAGTGGTTAAGAGCGGTACTCGTAATCTGGTGAACCGGGTTCGCGTCTCCGCTTGTCCACTTGCAGCTGCTGAGTGACCTTGGGCCAGTCACATTTCTTTGAAGTCTCTCAGCCCCACCCACCTCACAGAGTGTTTGTTGTGGGGGAGGAAGGGAAAGGAGAATGTTAGCCGCTTTGAGACTCCTTTGGTTAGTGATAAAGCGGGATATAAAATCCAAACTCCTCCTCCTCCTCCTCCTCCTCCTCCTCCTCCTCCTCCTCCTATGTCATTATTTGGCTCTCTGAAGAATCACCTGCTACCTGAACCTTTCATTTGGCCATGTTGGGAATAGAACCTGGGTCTGCCTGTAAGTATGCGCACTGGGGCCATAAGCGCCATTTCAGTAGGGACAGCCTGTCCTCAGTTGCTCTCCCTCGATCTGGTCTTTAGAAACTAAGCCTGTCTTGTCATTCCGGAAGAGACTTCCATGCCGTCTGGGGCACTTAGGAACCGGGAGTTAATAAAAGTTCTTGTAAAATGAAAATTCATTTACAGTGGCCGTGCTGAATTTTATTTTACAAGACCTTTGCTGCCCAGGAGTTTATTTAAACGTATCAAAGGAATGTATTCCAGAGATTTCCATGCTTTCCTCTTTCTTCTGGGCTGTTGGCAGTCCCTGCGTCTGATCTTCTGCTTAGAATCGTAGGATCAGAGGGGATCTCAGAGGTCCTCTTGTCTGTCCACCCCGTCCCATTCAGGAAATGCACAGCTGCATCAATCCTAGTAGACTTAAGCACTCTCAACTACACCACACTGCCGTTTTCTGCAGCAAGGTAGGTTTGCAAGAGCTGAGCCTTGAGACATAAGAGCTTGCCTGATATTCCTGCGTTGCAGGGGTTTGAACTAGATCACCCTTTGGGTCCCTATGATAAGTCCCGCCATCACTTGCAACGCTTTGAGACTCCTTCAGGTAGTGATAAAGTGGAATATCAAATCCAAACTCCTCCTCCTCCTCCTCCTCCTCCTCCTCCTCCTCCTCCTCCTCCTCTTCTTCTTCATCATCTTCATCTTCATTGTGCATTCAAAGCATTGTCATACCTCTTTAAGCAATCGTGGTTTCCCCCCAAAGAATCCCGGGAACTGTAGTGTCAGAGCATCTGCTTTGCATGCAGAAGGTCCCCAGTTTAATCCCCGGCACCTCCAAGTAGGGCTGAGAGAGACTCCCTGCTTGAAACCCTGGAGAGCTGCTGCCAGTCAGTGTGGACACTACTGAGCTAGATGGCGCAACCATCTGACTTGGTCTAAAGCAGTGCCCTATGTAATTTGCTTTTCATCTGGGCAGGGCAAGCAGGAGCCAGGCATTGCATAGCCCTATTTCACTTTGGGATTTTTTAATGGGGGCGGGGTAAAGGTAAAAGGATCCGTGACCGGTAGGTCCAGTCACAGATGACCAGGGCCGTCTTAAGCTTATCTGGCGCCGTGGTGCAAGGATCCCTCCGGCGCCCCCCACCCTGAGCCATGCATTGCTCCCTTGAACACCAAGATGGGTTGTGGTAGGGGGTGGCCGGCATCTCCCCACTGCGGCAGCTCCCCAAATACCCTCCCTCCTTCCTCGTTTCAGCCGCCTCTCCGGCGTGCTTACTCATCCTCACTACGCCCGGCGCCGGCTTGGAGAGACTCGGCCGGCCATCTTGTAGCGAGAGGCGGGAGGACAAGTTCCCATAGAGCAGGTGCTCAGGAGCCGGCGGGCAGCGCAGGTTGTAGCGCTCATCTCGCTTTACTGGCCAAGGGAGCCAGTGTATAGCTTCCAGGTCATGTGGCCAGCATGACTAAGCCGCTTCTGGCAGACCAGAGCAATTCACGGAAACACCGTTTTCCTTCCCGCTGCAGCGGTACCTATTTATCTACTTGCACTTTGACGTGCTTTCGAACTGCTAGGTTGGCAAGAGCAGGGAGCGAGCAACGGGAGCTCACCCCGTCACAGGGATTCAAACCGCCGACCTTCTGATCAGCAAGCCCTAGGCTCTGTGGTTTAGACCACAATCCCCCTTTTATCCAGTCTAGATGAAAGGCAGAGGCATGTCTAAGAATGACAGTGTGTTCAGCATCGTCATTGGCAGGAAACCTTTGCAGGATAAATGTGATGACTTTGTGGAATCAGAAAATGGATTTCAAAGGATGCTTCCTCCTCCTCCTCCTCCTCCTCCTCCTCCTCCTCTTCGTCTTCGTCTTCGTCTTCTCCTCTGAGCTATGGTTCTGCATTTGGGCTACAGGCTGAGGGATTCCATCTCCTGCCTTTATTATTTAATGTATTTCTTCTAAATATAGACAGAGAGCAGCACAAACTCCACTGGGAAGTTCTCCAGGGCAATTGTTACGCATTTCCCATTCTTCAGGAGCGAGCAATTAATGCTGCGAAGCTGAGCACCACCACCCCACCACTACCCTGGGAGAAAAAGCTCCTGGAGAAGGAAAGCCAGGATTTTCCCTGGAATGGCAGCCCCCATTTCAAGCTCCGCCTTTCCTCACTTCAGCCTCCAGGGCAACTGACCTTCCGCAATGGCTTTTTGAGCCTAAGGTGGGCAGGATCAGAGGGGAAAGTGGCCGGAGAGGCAAATGAGAGAGTCAAATGGGCCCCTGAAGACCCCCACTCCTGGTTACAAGTGTTGGGTTCAAATCCTGCCTGCAGGCTGAAATGAAGTTTTGTCTTTATGTGCAGGTTTCCAAAGTGCTTCCGGTGCATTAGTTCAGGAGTCCTTCCAACAGCCCTGCATGGTAGGCCAGCATGATCATACAGTTGGAAGGGACCACGAAGGTCATCTAGTCCAACCCTGTGCAATGCAGGAAACTTTCCCCCAAAGTGGGGCTCGAACCCACGACCCTGAGATTAAGATGCTCTACTGACTGAGCTGATGATATGAACGATAGCATAGTCCCACTCGTTCTTTATTGAAGCTTACATTGTGCCTTCTGTGCTAATACTCCCAGTGGAATATCGGGTCAGGTTTAAGGTGCTGGTTTTGACCTTTAAAGCCCTATGCGGCCTAGGACCCTTGTACTTACGGGACCGCCTCTCCTGGAGAGGACTCAAAGGCCCATGAGTAATAACAGCCTAAGGGTCCCGGGCCCTAAAGAAGCCAGATTATCCTCCACCAGGGCCAGGGCCTTTTCAGTGATGGCTCCGACCTGGTGGAATGTTCTGTTCCACGAGACTAGGGCCCTGCAGGACTTGATCTCCTTCCGCAGGGCCTGTAAGACAGCGCTGTTCCGCCTGACTTTCAATTTGAATTAGCCTGATCCTCTATTCCCTTTTCCCTTTCCTTTTTCTACAAAGAAACCCTTTATGGGACCCCACATTTAAATTATTCCCTGGTCTCCTTGCTGGCCCTAGTAGGACTAACTTGGCCAGTTGGCCCTGGTGATAATTCGATGTCTACTGACTGGGGTCCCCCCCCAAATGACCCCTGAATTTTATTGATATTGATGCTGCATTTTACGTTGTTTTATGCTGTTTTTAAGTCACATTTTAATCAATGTTTTGTATTTGCTGCTAGCCGCTCTGAGCCCTATTTTTAAACCGGGAAGGGCAGGGTATAAATAAAATTATTTATTATTATTATTATTATTATTATTATTATTATTATTATTATTACCCCAGTACATCACACAGTAAACATTGCAGAAAAATACAATATCCTTAATGCAATAAAAAGGGTGGGGGGAGTCCATGAATATCCAGAGACCTAGACACCCCTCCACCTTAAAAAGCCTGTCACAAAAGGCAGGTCTTCCACTGGGCTTAAACCAGGCATCCCCAAACTTTGGCCCTCCAGATGTTTTGGACTACAATTCCCATCATCCCTGACCACTGGTCCTGTTAGCTAGGGATCATGGCCAAAACATCTGGAGCGTTGCAGTTTGGGGATGCCTGGCTTAAACCTTTATGGGGTACTATTGCATTGAGACCAAAGCTTTCATCGGGTTTGGTATTTAACTGGCAGTCCGTGCAGATTTCTGAGAACCAATCTGATACAGTCAGGAGAATGCCAAGGCAGGGGGGGTGGTTCGCCCTGGGTGCCATTTCAAAGGGGGGGGGGACAAAATGCCAACCCCCGATCAGCAGCACCTACTGGGACACGCACCATTCACCGCGCACCTCCCGGTACGCTTGCCATGCCCCCTCATATGCGCACCATGTCCCCTAGGACGAGCACTACTCCGGGTACCGGAGCAGGTAACTCCACCTCTGGATACAGTCACTTGGTGTCAGGCCCAGCAAGACTCTTGTTCGCTGCACTTTGCAGTATGCAAAACTCCTGAACTATCTTCAAGGGCTGTTCCATGCAGAGCACATTGCAGTAGTCTAAACGGGAGGTTGCTAGAGCATGGGCCGGAATGACTCGGTTGCACCTTGCATTTTCCACAAGGGAAGGCAGCGTACGAATGAGGGTGGCGACGCACTTATATCATGATAAAGGGGAAATAAAGGAAGAAACCTATCTGTTCTGCTTTGATGTCGCAATTACAGTGTGTTGGGGGGGGGAGGAAGCGTTTGTGTAAGTGGCGGAAAAAACCCGCCTGCCTCACAATTCCAGGAAGGGAAGACCCCAACAGCCAGCCAGATGGTGTGTCAGAACCTATACGGCGTCCCGCGAGCAGCCCCAAAAGCCTCTATATCTTGCAAACGCAGGTGATTAGAGTTGGCAGTGAGCGAACCTCATGGTGGCAAGCTGGCGTCCTCAGCAGTGGGGTTGCAAAGTGAAATAACGAGGGAGGAATTTTGGACGTGTTTATCCACTCAGCAGTCCCAGTTTGAGATTGGTATATGTGCGTGTGAATACATCCCCCAAGAATGATGAGGGCAAATGGCAGACACTGGTTGTTTTGGAAAGAATACTGCATTGGAAGAATAGCCGCAATTAAGACTGCAGCACAATTAAATACAGTGGTACCTCGGTTTACAACCACAATTGGTTCCGGAGGTCTGTTCATAAACTGAAGCGTACTTAAACTGAAGCGAACTTTCCCATTGAAAGTAATGGAAAGTGGATTAATCCGTTCCAGACGATGAAAAACCACCCTCTAAAGCAGCAATTTAACACAATTTTTACTGTCTACCAAGACCATTGATACATAAAATGAAGGCAATAATCAATGTACTGTACTATACAATAATTAAGACAGTATAATGTCTTAATAATTAAGACAGTATTGCAGATGAAAAAAATTAACATGTTCCGTTCCTTACCTTTGGGGCTGGGAAGGCAACGACAAGCGCGGATTCAGGGGGCAGCCTCTTTGAGTGCCTGCTGCATCCCGAGGTCCGAAGGGAAGCTCTCCTCTCTCCATGAGGGCGGGGGGGAGGAGCCAGCAGCCCGGCGTGGGAGAGGCGGCTCTAGGACCCAGGGGGATGCGGCACGGCCGGCTCTGTGCAGCGTGTAGTAGGCGGCGGCAGCGGCGGCCAGGGCTGAGCACGAGCGAGCAGCAGGTCCGTGGGGCTCGAGGTGAGGGGGCCCGACCTCCGTGGAGGCATCGGAGCGCCTCAGCAGGCCTCGGAAACCTCGGTTTACACTTCCGGTTTACGATTGTTCGTAAACTGAAAATTCGTAAACCGAGGTGTTCGTAAACTGAGGTTCCACTGTACATTTGTATGAGGTTTACTTGAGTCTTCTAGTAATTGGCTAGTTAAATTTTTAGATTGGTAAAAGCAATGTTTCTGAAGCGAGAAGTATCTTGGGTTCATTGTCTTTAGGTGATGCACCCCTCTATCATAGCAGAGATCCTCTTAGAATAGTCCTTCCTGTACGTGACAGAAGGGAGGTTTTAAAAGCGCTTATATTAATAATAATAATTTTTAAAATTCTACTGCCTGATTAATCAGGGCACTTTCTTTAGCCAAGACTGGGGAAAGGGTGGTTGCATTCAGACATTGACTAAAAATCATTTTTGTGACTATGAGATCCTGGCTTGCTAACTGTGGTTTGTGCAAGCCACTTGTTTGAATGAAACAGGTAACTGTGGTTTGTTGCAAGCCACAAATGGAATATCCTCATGCATGAAGATGGCGGTTAGCTGAAGGGCACTAAAGGGCACTAAAGGATGGCCCAGCTCAGGCAAAACTGTCTTAAACTGGCACCTGAAAGTTGACAAAGCTTGTGGCAGGCATGCTTCCCTGGGAAGAGCATTCCACAAATGGGGAGCCACCACTGAAAAGGCCCATTCTCACATTAAATATAAGAACAATATCTCGACTTAAGAAAAACGCTTTCTTGAGACAAGAATGCCTCAGAGCTGATGGGCCACTAAGTTCTGTTCTGTGCATTAGTCTGGAAAGTGCAGATTGGGTGAGTTCATCTCAGAATGGGCAAAGATTGAATTCCTCTGGCTTCCCTTCAGTCCTGCCAACCAAGATCTGCTGCTCTTGCAAGCTGCCTTCAAGGGCAGCCCCACCTCAAGCTCATTACAGCAGTCAGTAGACTGATAGAGACTTGGGTGTAGGTACAGATGAAGGAGAACCCAGCTGCGCATTTTTAAAAAATCACTTTGGGGTTTTTTGGCAGCTGAGATAATAATAGAACAGGCTCGGTGGAATACAGAGAGGTTCTTTCAGGCAAATGGACTCCTACTGATCACTGAAAAACATCAAGAAAATAAAGCTGGGAAGCAGTGTCTCTGAAGAGAGAATCTTGGGTGCTCTCCGTGCTTTGAAAAACAACAGGATCAGAGACCTTGAGGAATTCCTAGGGAGGCTCAACGACAGGGGGAAAAATAGATGTGTATGCATTAATACCTGTTCTCAGGAAAAAGGTATGATTTGGTCGTGAGCAATTTTGCCTCCTAAGACTCAAAAGCAGGGTGTTTAATTGATGTGATCCTGAAGGCAGGAAAGATAGCAGCTTGTTCTGTAGCAGCTGGGGTCAAAATCAGCAGATTATTATTATTATTATTATTATTATTACCCAGCATTTTTCCAGACTGGGCTTCAAGGCAGCTTACACAAATCAACGCAAGAAAGATAAAGCACAAGAAGATAAAAACAGAAAATATAATAGTAATTAAGCTCTTAACAGAATTGAAAGACTATAAAAAAATACAAATCTATTAAAACACAGATTGTAAAACAGCACAGCGCCATTAAAAGCCCTTTCCTTAAAAAGCAGTTGGTTCCCAAAGACCTGTTGGAATCAAACAGCCTGTTATATATTTTTTTTAAAAAAATTTTTTTAAACTTTATTTCTCTTTAAACACGTTACAAAAAAAGGAAGAAAAAGGTTTTAAAATAGAGCTACATTGAAAAGTAACTCATATCAATCATAGATACAAAAATAACTCAAGCAAATCATAAATACAATACAGTCACTCATCCAAAATTAAGATAAAAATGAAAGCCAAGGATACCTACTGGATACATACTAAGCAAAATATAAACGATTCATCCATATAGTAGTTCCCCATCTCCTTGGCATAGAAAAAAAAAGAAAAGGAAAGAAAAGGAAAAATGAAAACTTATTTTTAAAAAAAGGAAAAGAAAGGGATAGAGAAAAAAGGAAAAACAAGAAAAAGAAGGAAAAAAAGAGGAGAAAAGAAAGAGAAAAAAGAGAAGAAAAAAAAGGAGAGAAAAAAAAGGGTGGATGTTGATCGCTTCAAATTGGAAAGAAGAAAAATTACCATCGGTGCAAGAGTGGCAGGAGAAACTGATAGATTATTTGAAAATGGCAAAACTAACGGCAATAATAAGAAATGTACCTAGGCAAAAAATAATAGAGGAATGGAGGTATGTACAGGAATACCTGGAAAAAGAAAATATAGAGAACAACTTGGTGACATGCTTAGAATAGAGATATAAGAGGAGAGGAGAAATGATAATACAAAAAAAGAAGAAGTTAGAAACAAGAAGATATAGAAGTACGGTAAGGGATAATGAGTATATAAAGTAAAGCGTATCGTAAATAGTAGGAAGTAACCCTTTTTTTTTTCAAACAGCCTGTTATAAAGATGTCTGCAAATGTGGCGTGAAGCCTTGCAACATCAGCCCTGCTATGTGGGAATCCCTGGCAGATGACCACAGTGCCTGGAGACAGACAGTCAGGTTGTGTATCCTCAGCAGTGACCAGAGGAGGAATGAGCGCTGGGAGGAGCCCAGAGAGAAGAAATACCCTGGTGCACTTGCAGCAGCTCAACCAGATTCCTCCATCTGCCCCAGCTGCAACAAAACATGTCTCTCCTGTATCGGTCTCTGCAGGGTTCGGCCTGTTTGTCCAATATAGAGAGCTGAAGGGCACTGTTGGCATTTGATGGCATACACAATGTTAGAGGATGAGCAATTAAATAGTCCTGAGATTGTATGTTTGATGTTGTTGGGGCCAGTAATGGTGTTGTCCGGGTGTATGTGGCAGCAAAGTTGGCATCTGGGTTTATTGCAGGCTCTGGTACCAGTGTCCATGTTAAGTCTGGTGGTTGTATTATTGTGGGTGAGGAGTTGTTTAAGATTGGGTGGATGTCTGTAGACAATGAAAGAATTTCAGAAATAGACTGGAAAGAGAAGTTGCTGTCTCACCCCTTGCTCACCCCTTGCTTTTTCATGCAAGACCATTTGTAGTCGTTTACAGTCGTCAACAGCTATCAGTCAGTCAACCACCCATTTCCACCACCCTTCTGAGTGATACCACCCTCCCCACCCTTTTTCTACATATAGCGTCCAGGGACTTCTATTTCAGTGTATCTGAAGAAGTGTGCATGCACACGAAAGGTCATACCAAAATAAAAACTTAGTTGGTCTTTAAGGTGCCACTGGAAGGATTTTTTTTAATTTTATTTTGACACCAACAATAGTTATTTGACCCATCTTCCAGCTACTTTTAAGGAGGACCACTTATTTATTTGGCTATAATTATAAACATATACACAAGCACCATCAATGTGGATACCTTCTGGCCTATTCCAGCAGCTTTCAGGAGACAAGCAGAAGCAATTTTCTGAATTTTCAAAACTGAATCAAGTTGCGGACCTGGTTCCCCCTTTTCAAGAATTGTATGTTTATCATTCAAAGCATATATAAAGGACCACCATTCATTTTATTCTCTGCTTTATAGAGATCCTGGGAATCCCAGGAATTCTTGGTCTGTAGACAGATAACTGCAAGTTTTTCATATCTTGACGGGAACACCTTCCCATTTTCTGCCCCAACATGCCTTTGGCAATGCAAAACCACACAGGTACACTTAGTAGATGTACCCCATATTTTATTTTTCTATCGGGAGTGAAGAGTTCTTTCTAACTCAGAAGGCCGCCCACTGCATTGCAAACACTGTGTGCTCCTAGGTAAAGGTAAAGGGGCCCCTGACCATCAGGTCCAGTCGTGTCCGACTCTGGGGTTGTGGCGCTCATTTCGCTCTATAGGCCGAGGGAACCGGCGTTTCTCTGCAGACAGCTTCCGGGTCATGTGGCCAGCATGACAAAGCTGCTCCTGGCGAACCAGAGCAGCGCACGGAAACGCTGTTTACCTTCCCGCCAGAGCGGTCCCTATTTATCTACTTGCACTTTGATGTGCTTTCGAACTGCTAGGTGGGCAGGAGCTGGGACGGAGCAACGGGAGCTCACCCCGCTGCAGGGACTCAAACCGCCAACCTTCTGATCAGCAAGCCCTAGACTCTGTGGTTTAACCCACAGCACCACCTGCGTCCCTTCTAATAATGCTATTATAATACATTCCCTCTGAATCTAGACTCAGGAATCAGGATAAGTGCACTTGATCCATGCATCGTGGTTTAGCATCCATTCCAAACAGTGTGAAAAGGCCCCAATTAGCATGCAAGTAAATTATATGCAAATTGACACCAGCCCTTCCATTTCATGACGTATTGCTATTGTGATCCTGAAGTTGCCCAGGACTACTCTGGAGGGAACAGATTGTTAGAACGAGTCTCGGATGGCAGCAACCGAGTCCTTGAATCTCCAAGCACGGCCACTTTGATTTACCGGTATATTGTCCTCTGCTCCCACCGTGCCTCTAAGGATGATTTATCGCCGAGCTGCTTGGAATGAGCGAACTAATTGGGAGAGCAAAGTCGCGGGACGATGTCTCTTTCTGTCGATAAGGCCGGGCTGGTGGCAGGGGTCACAACTGTTACCCTTAAAATATCCCCAAACGATTCCGCAGTTGAAATTGCCGGCAATTAAAATAATTTTAAAAGCAATTTCATATGTACAAACAATTGAAAACAATCAATTAACGATTTCATATCCAATACGGGAGCAATTCCAAATCCTACACAGCTCCAGGTTGTGATCAAGATCTCTGCTTAAAGGACTTGCTTTAAAAAAAACAGAAAGTCTTCAAACAGTACTAAAAAGAAAAGAGAGAGGGGGCCTGTTTGATGTGTATTGGAAGGAAATTCCAAAATAATAGGTGCACCCTCACTTTATGGCTAATCCTAATTCTTTTTTCCGACCTGCACCCCAGCAAAACTACTGATGATCTCGGGACTTAATGATAGAATCATAGAATCATAGAGTTGGAAGAGACCACAAGGGCCATCCAGTCCAACCCCCTGCCAAGCAGGAAACACCATCAAAGCATTCTTGACATATGCCATATTCTTGACATATTCTTGACAAAGCATTCTTGACATTCTTGATATTTCTGCCTGTTGTAGCAATCGTACTAGATACAGTGTGATCTTTTTTCTTTGCTTCTTTTATCTCACATTTTGTGTTGTATTGCATTACAATTTGCCTTCCTTAGACCAGGGGTCTGGAAACCAAGCGCTATGGAAAACGGTTGAAGGAGCTGGGTATGTTTAGCCTGTGAAAGAGGAGACAGAGAAGGAGATAGGAGAGTCACCTTCAAATAACGCATGGAAGATGGCACAAGCTTGTTTTCTCCTGCTCTGCGGGGTAGGACTCGAACCCATGGCTTCAAGTCCCAAGAAAGGAGATTCTGACTAAACATTGGGAAGAACTTTCTGATAGTAAGAGCTGTTCAACAGTGGAATGGTCTCCCTCAGAAGGTTGTGGGCTCTCCTTCATTGAAGGTTTCTAAGCAGAGGTTGAATGGCCATCTGTCATGGATGCTTTACCTGAGATTCCCGCTTTGCAGGGGGTTGAACTAGATCAGGCATCCCCAAACTGCGGCCCTCCAGATGTTTTGGCCTACAACTCCCATGATCCCTAGCTAACAGGCCCAGTGGTCAGGGATGATGGGAATTGTAGTCTCAAAACATCTAGGGCCAAGATTGAGGAAGCCTGATCTAGTTCAGGCATACGCAAACTTCAGCCCTCCAGAGAGCCGAGGTTGAGGAAGCCTGAACTAAATGAACCTAAATCTACATTTCTCTGATTCTATGACTAGATTCCTGCTCCAGCAGACACATCTTACATGAGCTTTTTATGCTAGTTGAATTCATTTTTATATACAGTCGTACCTTGGAAGTCAAACGGAATCCGTTCCAGAAGTCCGTTCGACTTCCAAAACGTTTGGAAGCTCCTGCAGCCAATCGGACGCCCCGTTGGACGTTTGGCTTCCGAAAATCGTTTGCAAACCGGAACAGTCTCTTCTGGGTTTGCGACGTTCAGGAGCCAAAACATTCAGGAACTAAGCCAGGCATCCCCAAACTGTGGCCCTCCAGATGTTTTGGCCTACAACTCCCATGATCCCTAGCTAACAGGACCAGTGGTCAGGGATGATGGGAATTGTAGTCCAAAACATCTGGAGGGCCAAAGTTTGGGGATGCCTGAACTAAGCTGTTTGACTTCCATGGTACGGCTGTATACAGTTTATATATACAGCATATGATCATTTTGCATATTTTATGTTAGAGACTATTGCAATTAAGGGGTATATAAACGGCCAGAGGAAATGGTTTTCATATACGTTCAGTTTTTACATGTGCTTCTCAAGATCGCTCTGAGATGCTTCATAGGAAGTGATTCATAAACGGAATAATAGACACCGCTGCTTGAAATGGCAGCTCCGCCTGTGCCTGTTGCAGTTGTGATGCTCAATTCACATGTGTCAGCTGCTGCCTGATGTGGCAAAGGGAGCCTGCTTGGAGGTACCAGCCCTCTGTAACCAGCAACCGTAATCCGGGTGATACCTCCCAGCCCCAGAGCATGCCAACTCTGCCGTGCTGCCGTTCCCTGCTTCCGTCTCGCGTGCCGTGCGAAATCCCTCGTTGCCCCTGGGAGGGGAGGGGAGGAAAAAGCCCCAGCTGAGCTGCAAAAAAGGTGCAAGAGGCTTCCCCTCCTTCTGCCTTCAACTGTAGTGACTTCAGAGCACATTGCCGCTGACACAGATTTGTGGCCGTCTCCATGGCAACCGAGACGGGGCGAGTTGTACGTGAAGCCTGTTCATTGTTAAGTTTCTAATTTCAGAAGAGGCTGTCGGGTTCTTCATCACTCTCTGGGGAGTAAGATCAGGGCTATTTAATCTCGGCTTCCCGCACCCTCAAACCAGCCAGGCCTCTGCTTCTTCTTGAAGACCTCAGCCACACAGTCCAGCACAGAGTCAAGTACTGTGTAATATTTCAACAGGGTGTGTATCCCTTTTCTCACAGCGCTGTCCCCACCCTACAAACATGCGTACATCATCTTTTTCTATCTTGGAGAGATGTCTGTTCTGCAGTTATTTTGATGGAGTCTTGTATGAACAGGGAGAGCAAGAGAAAGATTCCGCAGTCAACGCCTATTGGCCATTTCCTGTAATGCCAACAACACACCTTGCCTCAATCTTCGGGGCTCTTTCTCAACTATGTTTGAAAAAATGTTTGCAAACTGAAGGTCAGCTGTCTTTCTAAAGAATTTGCAATGGTTTCGGCTACACAGATAAATCATAGTATCATAGAATTGTAGGGTTGGTTGGAAGGCACTCTGAGGGTCATCTAGGCAGGAATCTCAACTAGGCAAGAATCCATGTCAGATGACCATCCAGCCTCTGCTTAGAAACCTTCACTAAAGGATAGTCCACAATCTCATGAGGGAGACAGTTCCACTGCTGAACAGTCAGAACGTTGGTTACAGGTAGGTAGCCGTGTTGGTCTGGGTCAAAGTAAAATAAAAAAATTCCTTCAGTAGCACCTTAAAGACCAACTAAGTTTTTATTTTGGTATGAGCTTTCGTGTGCATGCACACTTCGTCAGATACACTTGAAACAGAAGTCAGACCCTTATGTATATACAGAGGGTGGGGTGGGTGGGAATGGGTGATGGGCTGATGGGAGTGTAGATGGCTCCCATGTAGATGGCTGTTAACGACTGCTGATGACTGAACGTTCGTCAGAACGTTCTTCCTGATATTGAGTCGGAATCACCTTTCTTGTAATTTGAAGCCATTGGTTCAGGGCCTACCCTCCAGAGCAGGAGAAAACAAGCTTGCTCTGTCTTCCATGTGACAGCCCTTGAGATATTTGAAGCTAGCTATCCTATCTCCTCTCAGTCTCCTCTTTTCCAGGCTAAACATACCCAGTTCCTTCAACTGTTCCTCAAAAGGCTTTGTTTCCAGACCCTTGATCATCTTGGTTGCCTCCTCTGTCAGCTTGTCAGTTATCCTTCTTCAATTGTGGTGCCCAGAACTGGACACCGTATTCCAGGTATGCAATAATATTTGTTCCACCGAATGGTCCACAAGGAAAGGTTACAACATTTGGAGCTTCTTAGTATTGAGAAAAGGTGAAGGACAGAAGAGTGTAGAGGATTATGCGTGGCGTTGAAAAGCAGCGGGAGAAAAAGTTCTTCTCCCTCTCTCACAAGACTTGGGGCCACCCGACAAATCTTTGTGAGATTCAGGACGGACAAAAGAAGTACTTCTTCACTCACATCATGTAGGCATTGGAGGGAGAACATAGCCATTGTGGCCAGCAGCCGTGCCATGTAGCCCTGTGGGGGGTTGCTGGGGACTAATTTGTAATTACCGTATCATTGTTAAAACCGTGTTTATGGAAGACAATCTTACTCGGCTACGAGTGATCGCCAAAGAAGAATTGATGGGGGATGAGGATGATAATTGCTTGCTTAAAGGGCTAAAGGGTGTTAAAGTGGCTTTGACTGAGACTGGGCTCAATCAGTTTGCAAGTTTTACTGCCTGATTGTTGCACCGAAGTGAAGGAAGACACACCTCTTTTGATACCTGAGGTGTATATTTTTAGGACCCACCATATTTCTGTGTTTGCGAACTGAATTGAATTCCGGGAGAGGCCTGAATTCAAGTGACGCTCACTGGGTTATTTTGGCCTCTTGCTCTCAGCCTAGCCTACCTCACGGGGCTCTTACGAGGTCAAAATGGGGGCAATGTGTATGATCATAGATGTTGGAAGGAATCCAAGGGTCATCTAGTCCAGCTCCTTCAATGCAGGAATCTTTGCCCAGCGTGGGGCTTGAACCCACAACCCTAAGATCAAGAGTCGCATTCCCCACCAACTATGTCATCAGGAGCCCTTTCTAAGAAGACAAGCAAAAATATAAGGACAAGGAGATCTGTGTTTCAAGGAAGGGGCGAGATGGGAAACCCACACAGCTGGTTGTCGTTTCCATTTATAAACTCTGCAGACTGACAGATGTTGATCTTTCTACAAGTGTGGATTAATTGCTTCTTGATTGACATCCTCACATCCCTGGATTTAATCTCCAGAAGATGGCGAGCTCACACATTTGCGGGGGTCTTGTGAATTCTCAGCTTGAGCGCAGTTCCTCTTGCAGCATAGGAGTGGGGGAAACGTAGCCCTCGAGAGGTTGTTGCCTTCCAACTCTCATCAGCCTCATTCACCAGGAATCAAGGTGATGGAAGTTGTAAGATGTGCAAAAAGAAAAGAAAAACAGCACAGTACGTAACTAGGACATTCCTAGTATCATGTCACACTGCAAGCTTTGTATGCATTTTTTTATACTAGTTGAGCTTCTGGTTTGAATTGCACTGCTACCGTTTTCCAATATAGATACAGTATATATATCTATATAGCCACCTTGTAACCTCCCATTTCTTTTGGACCAAAACTCCCACTGTCCCTGGCCATTGCCCCAAGCCGTCTGAGGATGATGGGAGTGTCAGGCCAATGACATCTGGAGGGCCACAGGTAAGGGAAGGCTGATTTATGGGTCAAATCCTTGGATGGTGCTTTTTTCCCTAGTGGTCCTGCCCATTCAGACTTTGCATTAGCTGACTCATCCTCAGAAGGAGCCTCTTCCACTTTCAGTTGTACCCTTTGGCGTACTTGCCAAAGCAGCTGGAAAAATGTTCTGATCGCACTGTAGGCAACTATAGCCATTGGCCTCACATCTGGGCAGAATCAAGGCAGCGAGATACAGGACTGAATCATGGGAGAGACTAAAGGGGAAAGAGACTCTTTGGCATCCAATGAAGCTGGATGTTGGATGATTCGGGATAGGTACAAGAAAGTGCTTCTCCAAGCTGCACATTGGAAGATTCTGTTTAGGCAAAAGAAAAGACTTCTTCATGCGGGGCATAGTTAAACTATGGAACTCGCTCCTACAGGAAGCAAAGATGGCCACCAACTTGCTTAGCTTTAAAGAAGGGTTAGACAAATGCATGGAGGAGAGGGTTATCAATGGCTAATAGCCAGGAAGGCTCTGCTCTTCTTCCATAGCTGGAGGCAGCCATGCTTCAGAACAGTGGTTGCTGGAAGACTCAACAGGGGAAGGTGCTCTTGCGCTCAAATCTTTCATGCGGGTTTTCCATAAGCACCTGGGTGGCCACTGTGGGAACAGGATGCTGGAGAAGATGGGCCATTGGCCTGATCCAGCAGGCTCTTCTCGTGTTCTTATCTACACCCTTGTGCAAATTAATTGAAACAAAGCATGTTTTCTATCTTACTCGTAATCCTGTACTCAAAACAAACACGAAAAGTCAGTCGATCATTATGGAGTCGGAAACCTGCCATCATTGCAAGAGAGCTGCGACGTTTTAACATCAATATTGCAGCGCTTCAAGAGACTCGAAGAGCAGGCGAGGGACAACTGAAGGAAGAAAAAGGAGGCTACACATTCTTCTGGAAAGGTCTATCTGAACAAGAACATGGAATACATGGGGTAGGCTTCACTATCAAAAACGACCTTCTGAAGCTCCTGTCAGAAGTCCCTACCGGTATTAATGAGCGACTCTCAGCCCTTCAAATAAAGCTCACCAAAAACCAACAGGCTACTATTATAAGAAGGAATGATGCGCTCGCCACAATATATTGAGGTTCTACTAAAGAGAGTTATTCCAGACCTGGAAAAGAGGTATCCTGACAGTACTGGGATATCGCTGCAGGACCTAGCCCCCTGGCAAACATCGAAAGTGGTGAAGAAATTCATGACAGAGCAGCAAATACAGGTACCTGATTGGCCAGGGAATTCCCCGGACGTAAATCCCATTGAGAATTTGTGGGCTATATGCAAAAGTCGCCTCCGTGCTGTAGACTATGTAGAAACCATAGCTGCCAAGTTTTCCCTTTTCTCACGAGGAAGCCTATTCAGCATAAGGGAAAATCCCTTTAAAAAAAGGGATAACTTGGCAGCTATAGGAGAAACTCATTCAGGCGCTGATTCAAGTGTGGTACAGGGATCCGAAAATCAACAGTGACTGTTCAAAACTAGTAGACTCCATGCCAAACCGTGTTCAAATGCTGCTTAAAAATAGCGGAGGTCATATCCGTTACCAATGTATGTATATGTGAATTTTGTACAATAAACTACATTGTTTGTTTCAATTAATTTGCACAAGGGTGCATTCCTCTGGAGATTCCATATTCAGCTGACCATCTTCTATCAAGCGAGATTTACCTATGGATTTTGCCAAGAACTGGACTTCCTCCTTCCTTCACAAATGTGCGTCCTTCTTCACGAAACATGGGGATTTCCTCCTCTTCTGAGCATGATGAGTGGCTGGCCAGGGGGCATCGATTCTGGACTTTGCTTTCATAATCGGCCCATGAGTCACATCAAGGGCTTCTGGGAGGTGGCTGGTGATTTTTCTTCTGCTCTCTGTCTTTCATATTTCACAAGAACAGTGAGCTGTTGAAGGGATTTTCCTTTGCACCGGTGAAACACCCAGGGCGCATCTTCCAAGGTTAATTCAGTTTTGGAGAGGAGCAGGTGGGAAAATGTGGTGGGGGTGGGGTGGGGGTTACATGGGAAATTTGCTTTATTGGAGGCAAGGCTGGAGAGCTCTCTCAAAAAGAACTCCTGGAGCTCTTTGCTTGTAAAGCATTATTAGTCAACGTAGCATAAAAATCCATAGTATTGTATTTCCCCAGATCCCTGTTGGGTCCTATATTTGTGATAACAGCGCGAGGAGGAGGAGAGGGGAGTCATAAAAATGCAATGGAAATGAGCCTGGCTTGCTGTTTCACAACAGAAAAGGTTTTTCTTAATCACAACTATGGCGTGTCTTAAGATAAATAATCCAGGAAACGTGGGCTAAGGCAGCGACTCATCAAAAAGAGGTTAAGCAAAGAAGAAGGAGCTGAGAACATGTATTTGAGATCATAAGAACTTAAAAAGAGCTCTCCTGAGACATGCTGGAGACCCATCCAGTCCAGGGGTGGCCAACTCCCAAGAGACTGCAATCTACTCACAGAGTTATAAAATGGCAGTGATCTACCCCCCTTTGGGGGGGTTTAGGTCAAAGTTGTTGAGTTTTTTTTAGGAAGGAGGAAGGCCCATTTGGGGGGGGGGCCTTGGGTCAAAGTTATTGAGTTTTTTCAGGGAGGGGGTAAAATGTTGAGCTTTTTTTAAGGGGAGCCAGAGTTGTTCAGCTTCTTTGGGGGGAGCCAATGATCTAGGACAGATCGTGAAGCTGAGGCTCCAATACCTTGGCCACCTCATGAGAAGAGAAGACTCCCTGGAAAAGACCCTGATGTTGGGAAAGATTGAGGGCACTAGGAGAAGGGGACGACAGAGGACGAGATGGTTGGACAGTGTTCTCGAAGCTACCAACATGAGTTTGAGCAACTCCACCATCCTCTTCTCATACTGGCCAATCAGAAGTGTATAGGAAGCCCACAGAGATGATGCAACAGCCCTCTCCCCTCTGGTGGTTCAAGGGAAGTAACAGTACCACTTGATTCTGCCTTGGTTAGGCCACACCTGGAATACTGTGTCCAATTCTGGGCACTACAATTTAAGAAGGATATTGACAAGCTGGAACGTGTGCAGAGGAGGGCAACCACGAGGAAACCAAGCCTTATGAGGAACGGTTGAAGGAGCTGGGTATGTTTAGCCAGGAAAAGAAGAGACTCTGAGGAGATATGATAGCCATCTTCAAATATCTAAAGGGCTATCCTGGAAGATGGAGCAAGTCCCCCCCCCCTTGCTGCTCCAGAGTGTGTGACCCAAACCAATGGTGTCAAGTTAAAAGAAAGGAGATTCTAACTCAACATCAGGAAGAACTTTCTGAAGGTAAGAGCTGTTTGAAAATGGAACGGACTCCCTTGGGAGGTGGTGGACTCTCCTTCCTTGGAGGTTTTTAAGCTGAGATTGGATAGTCATCTGTCATTGATGCTTTATCTGAGATTCCTGTATTGCAGGGGGTTGGACTAGGTGACCCTTGGGGTCCCTTCTATGATTCCCAGGAACTGGTATCCAGAGGCATATTCCCTCCAACAGCGGAGGCAGAAACTCTCATTTAAAAACCAACCAAGTATTGGCCATCATTGCATCTTTGGGGAGCAGATGCCTTCATTTAATGATGTGTGCTATATGAGGTATTTTCTTCTTTCTGTCAGCAAACATTTACCTTCACCGGATGGTCCCTTTGGAGTCTGGCGTTATGATAAAGGCGGAAAAGTTTCTCTTCATCTACATTCTCCATCCTGTGCATAATTTCTCACACCTCTGTCACACAGACACTCCCCACTTCTTTCTAAACCGCACTTCAGAAGTAGAAATAAGAGATGCGATGAAAAGGCAATTGAAAACCGTTACAGCATCTCACACAGTGCAGCAAATTTGCTACAGCTGGCAGACGCATCATTAAGTGGGTCCACCATGACGCAATTGTCAAGTGGTCTGTTGGGGTGGGGGTAGAGTCGTCATCATAGCAATCCATCCTTAAAAGTAGAAGTTGGCAAATGTGGGATATAGCTATTAATGATAAATTAACATGTGCCATTAAGGTAAGATGGGGAATATGCAGGAGAAATGGTTTTGAGGAGGAGATATGGAAGGTGTTTGTAGAATTAAAACGGAAAGGGATCAAACCATCGTAAGAGGTGTTGAAATTTTGGCAGGTTGGATAGTTACGATGGAATGGTGTCGGGGGTGGGGTGCACATTTTTATTCTTATTTATTTATGATTATTACTTTGTCATTTTTATTCTTATTTATTTATGATTATTACTTTGGCGTTCTATGGTCCATGGGGTCATGAAGAGTCGGACACGACTAAACGACTAAACAACAACAACTTTGTCAAAATAAAAGGAGGAGGAGGAGGAGTGGGAGGAGTTGACAAATGTCGGTTTTTTGTTTTTGTTGTTACAGTACTCTTCAAAATATGGAAACTCTCCGCTGCCCCTTAATTCTGATTTTATTTTATTTTGTTCTTTGGTAGATTTACAAAAAGAAAAACACATACCAATAAATAAGTTTTAGAAAGGGGTAAGATCAGATGCAGATGCACAAAGCCCTTTTTTAAATAAATAAATAAAAATCAAGACTCCTTGTGCTCTACCCTGTTCCTGCCCAGGGCAGCCCTGCCCTCTGCCCTCTGCCCTCTGCCCGCCCCTTAGAGCTGGTGTGTCTCAAACAGCAGGGCCTCAATGGTGGTGGCCTCTCCTCATCCTCCAACAGCGACTATTAGCTGCGCAAGGAAGGAGACCGGCAGTGGCGGCCACAGAGAGGCCACAGAAAAGCAACAGGGTGCTTCCTCACAACCACCACTGCCACCAGCTTTGTTACTTGGGACAAGCACTGGCTCGTCCTCCGCGGTGGGTTTGGTGCTGGCGGCACTGGCAGGAGAAATTGGGACATTCCAGGATCAAATCAGAAGCTGGGGTGGCTTTGGTAATTCTGTGACTGTCCCTGGGAAATCGGGACACTTGGAACATATGCTGGTTCCCCCCAGGCATCTGCTTGGCCACCATGAGAACAGGACGTTGACTAGATGTAATAATAATAATAATAATAATAATAATAATAATAATAATAATAATAATAACAATAATAAATTATTATTTATACCCCGCTCATCTGGCTGGGTTTCCCCAGCCACTCTGGGCGGCTTCTAACCAAAGATTAAAGCTACATTAAAACATCAGTCATTAAAAAACTTCCCTAAACAGGGCTGCCTTCAGATGTCTTCTAAAAGTCAGATAGTTGTTTATTTCCTTGACATCTGACGGGAGGCATTCCACAGGGTGGGAGCCACTACCGAGAAGGCCCTCTGCCTGGTTCCCTCTAACTTCGCTTCTCGTAGGGAGGGAACCGCCAGAAGGCCCTCAGCGCTGGACCTCAGTATCTGGGCTGAACGATAGGGGTGGAGATGCTCCTTCAGGTATATAGGACCAAGGCTGTTTGGGACTTTAAAGGTCAGCACCAACACTTTGAATTGTGCTCAGAAACATACTGGGAGCCAATGTAGGTCTTTCAAGACCGGTGTTAGGTGGTCTCGGCGGCCGCTCTCAGTCCCCAGTCTAGCTGCCGCATTCTGGATTAGTTGTAGTTTCCGGGTCACCTTCAAAGGTAGCCCCACGTAGAGCACATTGCAGTAGTCCAAGCAGGAGATAACTAGAGCATGCACCACTCTGGCGAGACAGTCTGCGGGCAGGTAGGGACTCAGCCTGCATACTAGATGGAGCTGGTCAACAGCTGCCCTGGACACAGAACTGAGATGGTCCCTTGGCCTGATCCATTGGCTCTTTTTGTGTTCTTGGTTAGCATTCTGTCACCCACCGAGCATGTTCAGTCCCCATAAGGCTGATTGGCAGAGGAAAGGTTCTTCCCTACTTCTGATATCTCCCTCCAACGTGGCTGATGGAAGTCGTAGTTCAAACTAGCTGGAAAAGCCCGGTTTAACAACGGCTGGTATATAAATGGCCTAAATGGCCTCAGTCCAGTATACCTGAAGGAGCATCTCCACCCCCATCATTCTGCCCGGACACTGAGGTCCAGCACCGAGGGCCTTCTGGCGGTTCCTTCGTTGCAAGAAGCCAAGTTGCAGGGAACCAGGCAGAGGGCCTTCTCGGTGGTGGCGCCCGCCCTGTGGAACGCCCTCCCATCAGATGTCAAAGAGAAAAACAGCTACCAGATTTTTAGAAGACATCTGAAGGCAGCCCTGTTTAGGGAGGCTTTTAATGTTTAATAGATTGTTTTATTTCATTTTTCTGTTGGAAGCCGCCCACAGTGGCTGGGGAAACCCAGCCAGATCAGATGGGCGGGGTATGTTGTTGTTTAGTCGTTTAGTCGTGTCCGACTCTTCCTGACCCCATGGACCATAGCACGCCAGGCACTCCTGTCTTCCACTGCCTCCCGCAGTTTGGTCAGACTCATGTTGGTAGCTTCGAGAACACTGTCCAACCATCTCATCCTCTGTTGTCCCCTTCTCCTTGTGCCCTCCATCTTTCCCAACATCAGGGTCTTTTCCAAGGATTCTTCTCTTCTCATGAGGTGGCCAAAGTATTGGAGCCTCAGCTTCAGGATCTGCCCTTCCAGTGAGCACTCAGGGCAGATTTCCTTCAGAATGGAGAGGTTAGATCTTCTTGCAGTCCATGGGACTCTCAAGAGTCTCCTCCAGCACCATAATTCAAAAGCATCAATTCTTCGGCGATCAGCCTTCTTTGATGGTCCAGCTCTCAATTCCCATACATCACTACTGGGGAAACCATAGCTTTAACTATACGGACCTTTGTAGACCTTTGTGGGTGGGGTATAAATAATAAATTATTATTATTATTATTATTATTATTATTATTATTATTATTATTATTATTGGATATGAATTAGGGATAATGATGTTTGCATTGACAACAGGCTCCTGGGCTAAGGCCTGGATTCAGCACAGCACACTAAAGAATACCAATGATAAAACAAATTGCAAACCGAAATTACTCACATCTATCACCACGGACATATTTAATGACCAAGTAGCCCTGATATTTGAGAGATGTTGAAAGAAGGATGTCATTATGTAGGCGTCAATAGCGGGTCTTTAAAATTGTATTTAGATTTGTACATATTTGCACATATCGACAAAGAGATACAGTGGCCTTGGTTGTTTATTATCGCCACGTAGCTCGTAAACGGTAGGAAGAGAGAAAAGGTGTCTGCCGGCGTTTTGTTTAATTATTTCACTACTGGAGAAAGGTCATGGCGTTGCAGATACTGTACTTCAGACTTCACAAGGGTTTGAAAGCAACGGCAGATCTTTTGTTCGATAAGCAGGCCTGGAACGGTTATGGTGGGTTCCTCCGCTGAACTCCTAGTCCACTCCTTCTCAAGGACGCACAACGGCTATTAAGTAATACTAAGCACAAAATACTAGGCAGAAAACACACAGCTATGGATGCTTAACCCCATGCTGCCTGGAGGCCGCAGATTGAACACTAGAATGGGAAGCCATGCTCTCCAGTTCAGGGTCCCTGGGGGTAATTAACTAAAAGATGGGCGCTGGAGAGCACAGGAAGGTGCTGGGTCAGACCCTTGGTTCCACACGGACCAGAACTGTCTGCTCTGAACAGCAGCACAAGATCTTGCCATACCCAAGCCATACCCGATGGATCCATCCCGCTCAGCTCAGCATTTCTACACTGGCTGACAGCCGCTTTCAGGCAGGGAGCCTAGTCCCAGCTGTGCCAATCAATCAATCAATCAATCAATCAATTTATTGTGCACAGGCAAAGGTCTTTTCAATGGACAGCAGAGAGCAAGGCATACCCTGTAAAAAGTTTGCAGCATAAAAAGTTGACAGCAAAAAAAATTTAAATTAAAATTAGAGAGCATTATCATATCCAGAGCGGAGCTTCTTAGATGCCAGAGCAAATTTGGCAACCAGGTATGTAATCTGTAGATTTTTATCAGCTAGCTCAAGTGTGGACTGTGGAGGTTGGCCTGAGAGACAGTCAAGAACAGGTGACAGATAGACAGAGAGATAGACTGATAGATGATAGATACATAGCTGCCAAGTTTTCCCTTTTCTCGCGAGGAAGCCTATTCAGCATAATGGAAAATCCCTTTAAAAAAGGGATAACTTGGCAGCTATGGATAGATAGATTAGATAGATAGATAGATAGATAGATGATAGATAATAAATAGATGGATAGATAGATAGTTAGATAGATGATAGATAGATAGATAGATAGATAGATAGATAGATAGATAGATGATAGATAGATAGATAGATAGATAGATAGATAGATAGATAGAGGAGAGAGAGAGAGAGAGAGATTTCATAATCTCACTTACCGTACTTTTCCATGTATAAGGCTATATTGTTTTCCTGAAAAATCATGCTAAAAAATTGGGGTCGTCTTATATGGGTAGTGAATAGGGTGGACAATTGGTTGCTGCTGCGGCTGTTAGCAACTATTGTGCATGTTATTGGTTGCTGCATCAACGGGTGGTGTTGATTGGCTGACGCTGCGGCAATTGGGCGGGCAATTTCCGGCAATGCCTCCCCCCCAAAAAAAGCTCAACAATTCTTAGGTCACATGGCTGTGCCAGAAGATGCCAGGGATTGAACCCGGGGTCTTCTAGAGATGCTCTACCAATAAGCTACCCAAAAAGCCTTTTCCTTTGCTTGCTTAGAAGTGGATGTCGCCTGGATGCTTTGTCAGGCAAAGGATGCTCTTGACTGCACAGGTAGACCTCATGGCGATGGGCAGATCCTTCCCTGACTTTCTCAAAAAACAATGGGGGCATGCATGGAGATAAGAAGAGCCTGTTGGATCAGGCCAATGGCCCATCTAGTCCAGCATCCTGTTCTCACAACCGTCAACTAGATGCCTGTGGGAAAACCGCAAGCAGGATTCAAGCACAAAAGCCCTCCCTCATCCTGCGGTTTCCAGCAACTGGGACTCGGGTCTGTGGAGGCAGATCATAGCCACTGCGGCTAGGAGACACCCATAGCCTGAGAAGAGTGGCTGGCTCTTTGGCTTCAAAAACCATTCGCTCGCAACAGACCGATCCTTAATTCCTAGCAAAGCCATGCAGGGAATTCGGAGAGCGTGGGAGAAGGGTGCTGGGCTGGCCTCCTCCCAGGAGGCCATCTTTCCCTCCTGCCCAGACCGCCCACGATAGCATCTCCTGGGCTCCCTCCTCGAGAACGTCTGTCTGTGTTTCGACTATCGCAAACTGCTCCGTTTTGTAAACAGATACTTAAGTGAGGCAGCCTAGCAGATGGCTATTACAGCTGCCTCTTTCCCTTCCCCCTTACTCCCTCTGTTACGTATCTCCTCTACAATTACAGCTCCTCATTATTTTTCTCTCTGGCTTTCCCTTGTTCTAATTTATTGGGAGAGAATTTTTTTTTTAAAAGGACAGCAAAAGTCAGTCATGGATCCTCGGGGCAGGGAATTAAGCCACCATGCCAAGAACTCTGATCCCATACAGGGATGTGAAGGTCTGGGGAGCAGGGGAGGAGAGGGAATCGAAAAAATTGGAGGGGAAACCCCACGTCCATCCGTCTCTTTCCCCCGCCCCCCAATTTTTTGGGTGTTTCCTCCAAATTTTCAGAAGCAAATGGGCCGGAAATGAGAAAATGTGCGAGGCAATGTGTTTGCCAAGTATTCCCTGCTATTTCACATCACTGAGCTCAACTGCTTGCTTGAGTATTTTGCTGTTTTATTAGTATCATTTATGTCACACTTCTCTGATGACACACACAAGGCAACCAGCAAAATCAAAACAGCACAATGATTTGATAACCAGGTAATATATAGCAATTGTGACTGGTAGTTACCCTTCACAAATTTCATAGAATCATAGAGTTGGAAGACACCACAAGGGCCATCCAGTCCAACCCCCTGCCAAGCAGGAAACACCTTCAAAGCATTCTTGACATATGCCTGTCAAGCCTCTGCTTAAAGACCTCCAAAGAAGGAGACTCCACCACACTCCTTGGTAGCAAATTCCACTGCCGAACAGCTCTTACTGTCAGGAAGTTCTTCCTAATGTTTAGGTGAAATCTTCTTTCTTGTAGTTTGAATCCATTGCTCCGTGTCCGCTTCTCTGGAGCAGCAGAAAACAACCTTTCTCCCTCCTCTATATGACATCCTTTTATATATTTAAACCTGGCTATCATATCACCCCTTAACCTTCTCTTCTCCAGGCTAAACATGCCCAGCTCCCTTGCCGTTCCTCATAAGGCATCATTTCCAGGCCTTTGACCATTTTGGTTGCCCTCCTCTGGACACGTTCCAGCTTGTCAGTATCCTTCTTGAACTGTGGTGCCCAGAACTGGACACAGTACTCCAGGTGAGGTCTGACCAGAGCAGAATACAGTGGTACTATTACTTCCCTTGATCTAGATGCTATACTCCTATTGATGCAGCCCAGAATTGCATTGGCTTTTTTAGCTGCTGCATCACACTGCTGACTCATGTCAAGTTTGTGGTCTACCAAGACTCCTAGATCCTTTTCACATGTACTGCTCTCAAGCCAAGTGTCTCCTATCCTGTATTTGTGCCTTTCATTTTTTGCCCAAGTGTAGTACCTTACATTTCTCCTTGTTAAAATTCATCTTGTTTGCTTTGGCCCAGTTGTCTAATCTGTTAAGGTCATTTTGAAGTGTGATCCTGTCCTCTGGGGTATTAGCCACCCCTCCCAATTTGGTGTCATCTGCAAACTTGCTCAGGATGCCCTCAAGCCCATCATCCAAGTCATTGATAAAGATGTTGAATAAGACTGGGCCTAATCCAATTTCAAAATGCCATCCGGACTGGTGACCACCACACCACTTATTATTATTATTATTATTATTATTATTATTATTATTATTATTATTATTTCAGTGTATATGCCACCCTTTATCAAAAGATCCCAGAACATTACAGAACATAATAAGACATAATAAAAAGCATACTGACAGACAGCCCAATAATAAAACAGTCATCATAATAACAGTCCTCTCCATAATAACAGTCCTGAATCTCCCATTATTCCTCATTGGGACTGCATCAATCTTCTGTAACCTGCTGCTGTCTGGATATTTTGGACCAATGCCCACCAGCCACAGCAAACAAGGCTGTTCTCTCATGAACTCCAACACCATACAGGAGCTGCAATCCAAAACATCTGTAGGGCATCAGGAAGTCCTTCATGCAGTTCAGAGTTAAACTATGGAACTCCCTTCCGCAGGAGGCGGTGAGTGCCAGCAACCTGGATGGCTTGAAAAGTAGACAAATTCATGGAGGAGAGGGCCATCAATGGCTGTGCTCTGTCTCCACCATTGGAGGCAGAAATGCTTCTCTATGCCAGGAGTGGGGAGCTGGCCCTTGTGCTTGCTGGTTCCCCACAATGAGCATTTGGCTGGCCAATGTGAGAACAGGATGCAGAGCTAGATAGGCCCCATTTGGCCTGATCCAGCAGGCTCTTCTTACTCTCTTAGACTGTGGAAGGTAGGAAACAGCTATCTGACTTTTAGAAGACACCTGAAGGCAGACCTTTCAGGGAAGTTTTTATTGTTCGATGTTTTACTCTGGTTTTATAATTTGTAAGAAGCCACCCAGGGTCATTGAGGCAACCCAGTCAGGTGGGAGGGATACAAATAATAAATTATCGTTATTACTATTCTTCTTCTTCTTCTTTGGCGATCACTCATAGCTGAGTAAGATTGTATTCCATAAACACAGTTTTAACAGTGAGTCCGTAAGTCAGGGGTGTCAAACTCAAATTCATCGGGGGCCGCATCAGCAGTTTGGTCACCCTCAAAGGGCCGGTAGTATCTGTAGGACTATGTGTCCACTCTTGATTATCATAAATTATTGTCACTGCATTCAATTATTACTGTTTTTTGTAATAATGTAAGTATTAACTAACATAGTCAGAATAATGGCAAGTAGATATTCAAATGTACAATTATTGTACAATTTATTGAAAAATGATTTTTGGTAACTGCACTGGGTGGTGGAGGCTCGCTAGGGTTTCATGCAGGAGCTTTGCAGAGCTACTGGTACCTGGAGATGCTGGGGTCCTTCTGCATGCAGGTCAGGTGTTCTGCCAGTGAGCCACCACCCTTCACCAAAGGGACTGGCTGAGGTTGACTCACTGGAGCTGCTCTCCTGGTTCCAGGGTTTAAGGGCCAGAAGTATAAAGCAGCATCCTACCGTGTTTTCCCTTTTTAAGACACCGTCTTATAACTTTTTTTCCTCAAAAAAACACAGGGTGGCTTATTTTCAGTGGGTGTCTTTTTATTATTATTACTGCAAGTGGTTCCAGCAGCACGCACAGAGGTTCATCTGGACCTGAGTCTTTTTTTCTTCTTTTTGGTACCAGGTGAAAACGTTGTATTACCCCAGACTTTTTAGATGTGGTTTTATGACCATGTTACTGCTGATTTTTTTTACAAAAAATACGTTCTCCTTTAAAGTTGGTTTGAATGAGGCTCGGGGTGCTCTGCGTGCGCTGCTGGGTGTCGACCCAAGCCCCTGGGAGCCGGCAGGAGGAGGAGGAGGCTTGCTGGGTCGTCACCCAGCAGCGCGCGCAGAGCACCCCGAGCCTCCGCCAGCCAGCAGCAGCAACGCTCCCAGAGACTCGGGGTGCTCTGCGCGCGCTGCTGTGTGACGACCCAGCAAGCCTCCTCCTCCTCCTGCCAGCTCCCAGAGGCTTGGGACGGCACCCAGCAGCACGCACAGAGCGCCCCGAAGCCTCTGGAAGCCGGCAGGAGGAGGAGGAGGAGGAGGAGGCTTGCCGGGTCGTCACCCAGCAGCGCACACAGAGCGCCCCGAAGCCTCTGGAAGCACTGCTGCGTCGCTGAGGCTCGGGACTCTCCATGCGGCGCTGCTGGCGCTGCCCTGGCAAGCTGCCTCCTCCTTCTCCTGCTGTGGCTCGGGGTGCTCCACGCAGCGCTGCTCCAGCCGCCTTTCTACCCCCCCCCCCCAGGCCCCAGCTGTTTGTCGGCGCTTTGTCGGCGCGGCGCTTCAGCAGCAAGGTCCCGCTGCTGGGTCCCGCTGGCTGGGGCACTCGGCGGGCCACATGACGAGGTCTGGCGGGCCGGATTTGGCCCCCGGGCCTTGTGTTTGACACCCGTGCCGTAAGTGGATGTGGAAGCCAATTCTGGATCCACACATCCTTCCACAGTGGGGACATAGGTTTCCGGGAGGAAGTTGATCATGGTGTGGATTTGCCAAGCGTGCCTTCCTCTTAGCACGTTTCTCCCTTGCATCCTGAGTTCGAGTGTCTTCAAAGCCCACGAACACCTTTGGTAAAGGCTGTTCTCCAATTTGAACGCTCGCAGGCCAATTTTTCCCAATTGTTGGTGTTTATACTACATTTTTTAAGATTTCCCTTGAGAGAGTCTTTGAACCTTTTTTGTTGACCACCGGCATTACGCTTTCCATTTTTAAGTTCGGAATAGAGTAGTTGCTTTGGAAGACGATCATCAGGCATCCGAACAACATGACCAGTCCAACAAAGTTGATGTTGAAGAATCATTGTTTCGACGCTGGTGATCTTTGCTTCTTCCACTACGCTGGTATTAGTTTGCCTGTCTTCTATTATTATTCCGTGGAAAATGCAGGACAGCTCTTATGTTGCCTAAGCTGGCGTTTGAGCCTCTTTTGGAAGTAGATCCTGCTGCAAGATCCACCTTTCTGCAGAGCGTGCGAAATAAATAAGTAACAGAGGACAAGCTACTAAGAGTTTTAATCAGGCAGGGCTTAGTGGGCAGGGGGGTAGCAGCAGGAAGGCTTCCTACGGCTTGTCGGATTCTATTATTCATGGAGGTGTTACCTCCTTGGCTGGGTTAACTCGTCAACCGCTGGTGCTGAGGGGGCTGGCTGCTTTTATGCAGCAGAAGGATCAACAGGGTCTAATCCTTGTCTGAGAAGCTGAAATTCTATTAGCTGTTGTGTCAGGGGGCTGGGAGGAAAGCCTGTATAGATTTCGCACTTAAGGAACGAGTCTTTTAAGAACTTAAGTAGGTAAGAGCTGCCTCTCGTGCTGTGTTAACGAACGCCGCGGAGACCCGGCATTGAATCTTGGGCCGTGTGGGGAAGATCTTTAAGAACATCGGAGGAGACCAAAGGCCCGCTTCGTCCAGGGTCTTGACTCCGGCAGCCACTATTTTAGGTGTTTCTGGGAAAACCACGATCTGGAAAAGAACAGAATTGCCTTCTCCTCTTCAGAACCCCCCCGGGACTGGTAGTCAGATGCTCGCTGCTTGTGATCCTTGAAGTTCCATGTAGCCACTGTGACTAGCAAGGTAAAGGTGAAGGACCCCTGGACGGTTAAGTCCAGTCAAAGGCGACTCTGGGCTTGCGGCGCTCATCTCGCTTTACTGGCCAAGAGAACTGGCATTTGTCCGCAGATAGCTTCCGGGTCATGTGGCAAGCATGACTAAGCCGCTTCTGGCGAACCAGAGCAGCACACGGAAATGCCGTTTACCTTCCCGCCGGAGCAGTACCTATTTATTTACTTGCATTTTGACGTGCTTTCGAACTGCTAGGTGGGCAGGAGCTGGGACCGAGCAATGGGAGCTCACCCCATCACGGGGATTCGAACCGCCGACCTTCCAATCGGCAAGCCCTGGGCTTAGTGGTTTAGACCACAGTGCCACCCACATCCCAGTCAATGCTACCTAAAGGTAAAGGTAAAGGGACCCCTGACCATTAGGTCCAGTCGTGACCGACTCTGGGGTTGCGCGCTCATCTCGCATTATTGGCCGAGGGAGCCGGCGTATAGTTTCCAGATCATGTGGCCAGCATGACAAAGCCACTTCTGGCGAACCAGAGCAGCACATGGAAACGCCGTTTACCTTCCCGCTATAGCGGTTCCTATTTATCTACTTGCATTTTGATGTGCTTTCGAACTGCTAGGTTGGCAGGAGCTGGGACCGAGCAACAGGAGCTCACCCCACCACAGGGATTCGAACCGCTGACCTTCTGATCAGCAAGCCCTAGGCTCAGTGGTTTAACCCACAGAGCCACCTGGGTCCCTACCATACCTTAAATCCTGTATTTTTTTAATAGCACAAATCTTCTCTGGGACCCTTCTAACTCTAAGATTCTATGATTCAACTTTGGGTTTTTTTGTCTCATTTTTGTTATGGTATCATGCAACAATGCATTAACACCAGGAAGCATCGCAGAACAACAAATAAGGTGGAATGACGTGAGGACTAATGCATTCTTAATTCATCAGTGCCATGTTGCAGAAGGACACCTGCCACAAACAAAAGGGCAATAGCACCCTGGACGGGCCCTGAATTGTTCTTCCCATACTTGCTTCAAGTCATTTTGACTAGGGAATCCCCAGGGTGAGCCTTAGAACTCTTTGCATGCCCATGTGCCCTGCCTCTGAGCTACGTACAACCCCTGCAGGTTCCATCCTTGGATAACCAAGAGCTTTGTCTGGTCGCCAGAGACAGGCACGGATTCTGTTTCCTGGCCTGCTGCCCAGTCGATTTCTCTTTCCCCCAGCCCTGCTTTCTATGAATGAACCAAACAGATTTGGCCAAGTGCCTAAAAGCTTTTTATCAATGGAATCAACAGTTTGTCGGATCAGCAGCAACGATGAGTCACAGCGAGGTCCTGTTTCTTCTTCTGAATACCTTGGACTGCAGAGGTCACCTGGCTCAGAGGTTGTTGATCTCTATGCCAGGATTCAGAAGGCAGCAGGCAGGCTGCAGGACAACAGCACACATGCTCTGTGGCATCACCTTTAGCCTGTGTGTGCGTGTGCGTCCACACAATATTTTAATGCTTTTCCATACTTCCCAAAGACATAGGAAGCTGCCACTTACTGAGTCAGGTCAGCGATCCACATTATTGTCAACTTAAACTGTCAGCAGTTCTCTGGGGATTCAGACAGGACATTTAAAAAGATTAATTTGTATACATTCCTTCATATCTCGCTTGGACTACTGCAATGCGCTCTATGTGGGGCTACCTTTGAAGGTGACCCGGAAACTACAATTAATCCAGAATGTGGCAGCTAGACTGGTGACTGGGAGCAGCCGCCGAGACCACATAACACCAGTCTTGAAAGACCTGCATTGGCTCACAGTACGTTTCCAAGCACAATTCAAAGTGTTGGTGCTGACCTTTAAAGCCCTAAACGGCCTCGGTCCTGTATACCTGAAGGAGCATCACCACCTCCATCGCTCTGCCCGGACACTGAAGTCCAGTGCCGAGGGCCTTCTGGCGGTTCCCTCACTGCGAGAAGCCAAGTTACAGGGAACCAGCCAGAGGGCCTTCTCGGTAGTGGCACCCGCCCTGTGGAACGCCCTCCCACCAGATGTCAAAGAGAAAAACAACTACCAGACTTTTAGAGAACATCTGAAGGCAGCCCTGTTTAGGGAAGCTTTTAATCTTTAAGAAATTGGTGTATTCTAATATTTCTGTTGGAAGCCGCCCAGAGTGGCTAGGGGAAATGCAGCCAGATGGGTGGGGTATAAATATTATTATTATTATTATTATTATTATTATTATTATTATTATTATTCATCTGTAGATCTCAGGGCAGGTCACAACATAAAATTACAATATAAAAAACACAAAATACATAAGAAAAAAGCAAACTAGTATTCCCTCCTCCAGGGCTGTCTTAAGCGGGTCGGGCGCCTGGGCGCCGTGGTGCGCGGATTGCTCCGGCGCCCCCGCCCCGCCCCGTTTCTTCCCGTGGCTGGTGGGCGGGCGCAGCGTGGTTTCCACGCGACTTCGCCATGCAGCGCCCCCCTGCCGACCCGTCGCCCTGGCGCCCCACGCCACCCAGCCTACCCCTAGAGCCGGCCCTGCCCTCCTCCCAGAAACACATTTAAAAGAGCATCGGATGTCAATCAACCCAAGGCTTGGTTGAATAGGAACGATTTTACCTGGCACCTCAAGTTGCAAATTGAAGACGCCAGCTGAACCTCCTTGGAGGGAGCATTCCACAAACGGAGCCACTGCAGAAAAGGCCCGTTCTCATATTTCCACCCTCTGGACCTCTCATGGAGAAGGCATACAAAGGAGGGTGATCTCATGGTTCAGGTAGGTCCATATGGAGAGAGGTGGTCCTTGAAGTGCTATCTCTCCAAGCAGTCTCAGGGCAATGAAGGAAGCTGCCTTAGATCAGGTGAAACTCTTCAGCTAGCCCAGGAATGGAGAGTGTCGGGGGGGGGGGGGCTTCCTGAAACTGTTAGACTCCCGTCTTCCCCCAGCCAGTGCAGCCAATGCTCAGGGATGAGGGAGTCATCAATATCGGGAGGACCACGGTTTCCCCATCCCCGACAGGTCTTGCCCATCACCTGCTCCTTGGGATCATTTTAACTAGAGATGCTGAGGATGGAACCTTGGACCCCCTACATGGAGAGCATATGCTCTGTCACTGAGCTATGGTCCTTCCCTTGGGACCTACATTTTGTGACATTTTGACATGCACAAGGAAGAGGAATGTTGTCCGATTAGAAGAGAACCCGGAAACTACAATTAATCCAGAATGCGGCAGCTAGACTGGTGACTGGGAGTGGCCACTGAGATCACATAACACCGGTCTACATTAAAGGATCTACATTGGTTCCCAGTATGTTTCTGAGCACAATTCAAAGTGTTGGTGCTGACCTTTAAAGCCCTAAACGGCCTCGGTCCAGTATACCTGAAGGAGCGTCTCCACCCCCATCGTTCAGCCCAGATACTGAGGTCCAGCTCCGAGGGCCTTCTGGCGGTTCCCTCCCTGCGAGAAGTGAGGTTGCAAGGAATTGGGCAGAGGGCCATTTTGGTAGTGGAACGTCTTCCCCTCGGTTTGTGTCCTTCCCTTCGAAGCAGCAGAATTTGAAAGCAAGCTTACTCCCTCTTCCATGGGGTCAGGTGGCCTTTTAGATATTTGAAGGTGGCTATCATATCACCTCTCGGTCTTCCCTTCTCCAAACACCCCCCCCCCGGCTACTTCAACAGTTCCTCATAAGGCTTGGTTCCCAGACCTAGACCCTTGTTCATCTTGGCCTCCCTCCTCTGCACATGTTCCAGCTTGGTCAATAGCCTCCTTAAACTGTGGTGCCCAGAACTGTGGTTAGCAATAATCTGTGAAATTAACAATACAGTGGAACCTCGGTTTACGAACACCTCGGTTTACGAACGCCACGGACCCATCTGGAACGGATTAATCCACTTTCCATTACTTTCAATGGGAAAGTTTGCTTCAGTTTATGAACGCTTGAGTTTAAGTACTCCGCGGACCATCTGGAACGGATTAATCCACTTTCCATTACTTTCAATGGGAAAGTTGGCTTCAGTTTATGAACACTTCGGTTTATGAACAGACTTCTGGAACCAATTGTGTTCATAAACCGAGGTACCACTGTAATCTCATTGAGAAGTTGCCAGTTTGGAAAAAGGATGGCATTTGCATTGGGATCCGTGTTCTATCACCTAATCTCTCCCTGTGTTTGTGTGTGTGTGTGTGTGTGTGTGTGTGTGTGTGTTTGCACTGCATTTCCTCCTCAAAAGAAACGTCCACTGGAAGGGAGTGGGCCATCCGCCTTTGTGTCCTCGGTTCCATTATCCTGTCTCCCTTACGGGGCATCTTTGCATTCCACCCCTGCTCCAGAAAATAAAAGGCAGCCTCATTGCTTACAAGAAACTCACTTAGCCAAGCTTTTCTGCTCTGCTTGGTCCTCAGGGCAAGTCCATCCTCTGCCTTCAGACAATGCAGCGCTCTGCTGCACGGCTTTGCCAACCCTCCATCTTCCCCTTCCTTTTGAAAGGCACAGAATTATGCTTCCCCGCCCCCCAAATTCCCTGTGATAATGAGCGCAGCGCACCCCCGGCAGCTGCTCCTGCTCCTGTGATTGGCCAGCCTCCTTCATTCTTGCCAAATGTGTGCAAGGGGGAGGAGGGCTTTGCAGCAAGCTGTTACATCACCTAAACGGGGATGCTAATTTGATTAACATATCATCGTGCTGACATTCAGATTTGAGTCACACAAGCCCTCCTACCCATGTGATTGCAGCGTAGCGATCCTGTCATTATCTCTTCTTACGGGGCATCCGTCAGGAAGCGGGGAAGTGATATTTCTTGACACAGGAGGACCCGAAAATCGTGACATAGGAAGACCTTAAAAAGTAAAGTGTTGTGAGACCTCTAGGGGTAGGGAGAAAGGGGTATCTGAAGAAGTGTGCATGCACACGAAAGCTCATACCAAAATAAAAAACTTAGTTGGTCTTTAAGGTGCTGCTGGAAGGAATTTTTTTTATTTTGTTTTGGGTAGGGAGAAAGTCAGTCTTGTTTGCATTTTGAGGAGAGTGTGTATCGTTTGCAATTCTCCAGCCGGCAGAAACACTTATCTTCTTTGAAATTTGCCTTTTCCGTTGAAAAACTTGGATTTTGCGATGCAGTTCTCCAGCCTGCCCAAATGTGTGTATTAGACAAAACAACATGCAAAGATGTGTTTGTTGGAAGAAATTTGCTCTAAAATGCAGGCGGCTTTTCATGAGGATTCTTTTTTTAAAGAAAAACCACCAGTTTCTGCAGAAATTTGGGGAACTGAATTCAAATTGAGAAATAGAAATAGACAGGTTAGTTCACTCTAGGGGCTGTCATCATTTATGTAAACCCTGTTACATAAATACCCCAAACCTCACAGAATACTTTAAAAATGTCATGATGGGGTAACAATGGCAGAAGGAGTGGAGAAATAAAGACACCTCTCTTTTAAAACTGTTGAATTGATTAGATGTATTATTTTTATTCCGTTTTCCCAACACATGCTGAGCTCACAATAATCACACTAAACATGGTAACAAACATTGCCATCCCTATAATAGCAAGCACTAGTTGTGGTATTTATATGTGCAAAATCTTCCCCAAGTCATTTGACCCTTTAAAATATATACAGTAGTTCTCTTTTTCTCTCCTAGAAATGACTGAGCAAGATCTCTGCTGTTTTCACAGCAAAACTCACTAACTCACAGTCTACAGCTGATAACAGAGCTAGCTGAAAAAATCTGCCTACTGCAATGACATCATAGAATTCTATACTAAATCTTTCCATAGCATTTTGGATGCACTAACTCCCACACAAATAACATATAAAGCAAACAGCAAGAAGAAATTAGTACAATTCAGTAAAGTCATAATAACTCATCTTCTTCTTTGGCGATCACTTGTAGCCAAGTAAAATTGTCTTCTGTGAACACAGTCTTAGCAGTGAGTCTGAAAGTGACTGTGGAGGCCAATTCTGGATCCACACATCCTTCCACAGTTTTCCAGGTGGAAGTTGATAGTGGTGAGGGTTTGCCAAACATGCCTTCCTCTTAGCTCATTTCTCCTTTTCACCCTGAGTTTGTGCTTCTTTAAAGTCCATGACCCCTTTGGTAGAGGCTGCTTTCCAGTTGGAGCACTCACAGGCCAGTGTTTCCCAGTTATCAGTGCTTATGTTACATTTTTTAAGATTTGCTTTGAGAGAGTCTTTAATCCTCTTTTGTTGACCGATACTTTGCTTTCCATTCTTGAGTTGGGAATAGAGTAGTTGCTTTGGAAGACAATAATCAGGCATCCAAACAACATGACCAGTCCAACGAAGTTGATGTTGAAGAATCATTGCTTCAACACTGGTGGTCTTTGCTTCTTCCAGTACACTGGTATTAGTTTGCCTGTCTTCCCAAATGATGTGTAAAAAATTTCAGAGACACCGGTGATGGAATCTTTCAAGGAGTTGGAGATGGCGTTTATAAATGGTCCATGTTTCACAAGCGTACAGTAAAGTTGGCAGTACAATAGCTTTGTAAGCAAGCATTTTGGTTTCCCTGTGAATGTTTTGGTCCTCAAACACTCTGTGCTTCAATCGGGAGAAAGCTGCACTTGCAGAGCTCAGGCGATGCTGGATTTGGGCATCAATGTTGTCCCTTGTAGAAAGATAACTGCCCAGATAGGAGAAGTGATCAACACTTTCCAACATTACACCATTAAGTTGAATTTGTGGCACTGCAGAGGGATTGTTTTGTGCTTGTTGGTGCAGCACTTTGGGGAGTTTTTTTTTTTTTGATAGGGCAAGTTTTCATTAAATTTCTGCGAAGATATTTAGGATGGTAACTCATAGTATTGGCTAGACACTTCCTAGCCACATGGAACCTTGCTCCAGAAAAACAGAAGATGGATTAGCTTGTTGGCTATCCAATGCATTGTTTTTCAGCACTGCAGTGAGTGGAAGCCTCATTGGCTGTACATGGATCATAGACATTTACATACATACATTTAAAAACTGTTTAGTGTAGGTGAGCGAGGTCTTTGAGCCAGTGGTGGCTGTAGAGCTTCAAATGTGGTTGGAGAAACAGGGTTATACTGACCCATTTCAACCTGGCTACAGGCCTAGATTGAGAACTGTGTGGGTGATAATTCCCCTTTCTCAATAGCAGTCATAGGGAGGCAACGGGCAATTCAGAGCATGGCTGCAGGACTGGCAGGAAAGGGTTAAGCTTCCCTCCCCTGTGCTGTTTTTCTCAGTTAAAACCCTGCCTCCAAGCTTCTGTTAGGCAGAACAAAGCAAACAGCTGTAACAGACATGTATCTACATTTTGTCATGTGAGGTGGGCTTCTAATTGTGAAAATACCCCAATTCAATGTCCCAGATTTAATCCCTGGTATCTCTAGGTAGATCTGGTTGAGATCCTGGAGAGCCACTGCTAGATCTGCTGAACTAGATGAACCAATAGCTGCTACAGTACCTAGGTTCCTAATTGTCAGGCATGTGGAGCAGGGCCTTTTCAGCAGTGTCCCTCTAGAAATACGTAAGGCTTCATCACTGCAAGTCTTTAGGGGGCCCCTAAAAACACACTTGTTTGGAACCGCCTTCTCTTAAATAAGGATGGTGATATATTAGTTTTTTGCCATGGCAGCTCAAAGTGACTTACAATCTTTTAAGCAAAAAACAAATAAATATGGACATTAAAACCAGCATTTAAAAAGACATTAAAACATCCAACTTATAGATAGTTAAAAGTCAAATGCCTGATTAAAAAGGACAGGTTTTGCCTAGCTTCTAAAGATATGTGACAAGGGCACCAGGCGAGCCTCTCTGGGGAGAGCATTCCACAAACAGGGAGCCACCACAGAAAAGTCCATTCTCACGTTGCCACCCACCAAACCTCTTGGACAGGGAAGACTTAGAGAAGGGCCTCAGATTATGACTGCAGTGTCTGGGTAGGTTAATACAGGAAGAGGCGGTTTTTGAGGTATTGCACCCCTGAGCCATTTAAGGGTTTATAGGTCAACTCTAGGGACCCAGGTGGCGCTGTGGTTAAACCACTGAGCCTAGGGCTTGCTGATCAGAAGGTCGGCGGTTCGAATCCCTGTGACGGGGTAAGCTCCCGTTGCTTGGTCCCAGCTCCTGCCAACCTAGCAGTTCGAAAGCACGTCAAAATGCAAGTAGATAAATAGGAACCGCTACAGCGGGAAGGTAAACGGTGTTTCCATGTGTGCTGCTCTGGTTTGCCAGAAGCGGCTTTGTCATGCTGGCCACATGACCTGGGAGCTATACGCCGGCTCCCTCGGCCAATAATGCGAGATGAGCGCGCAACCCCAGAGTCGGTCACGACTGGACCTAATGGTCAGGGGTCCCTTTACCTTTACCTAGGTCAACTCCAACACTTTGAGTTGGGTTTTTTAAGCATGGCGCTGCTTAAACTATAACCATAACATTTACTCTTCTTCCTGGGTTGAATGCTGTTTGTAATTAGTGTAATTGCTGGTTCTCGTTACCGGTTGGCTTTACCGTTTTGGCATTCTGTGGTTTTATATTGACAAATGACTGGATCTTTCACAGCTCAATTTGACGTCTGAGTGGATCTGCTCTGCAGTGCTGCGTCCGGTGGAGAACTTTCTCCCGAGTCCCCGTTGGGTAGATTTTGCATGTGCTCATCTTGGCCTGAGGTTTTAAGATTCAGGGACCGAGAATCCCTTGCAAGCCAAGCCCTGGAGCTACGCTTGTGTTTTAGCACAGGTCTGTACGTGATATATAATTGATAATAGTTGTTCCTGTTATACTCGTCTCCAGAATGCAATTTTAATGAGGACAAAAAAAAGTGGGCAGGGAGAGGTCTTTATTTTACATCGTACTCTCTCTATAAATACATTGCATTATTAAATGCAGACATTTCCTGCTTCCCTTGCTCTTGGCTCTGACCAAGGACGCAAGTGGGCTCTTTCAATGAGCTCATCCAGGTTGCGGTTGCAGATACTGGCAGTTCAGCACAGTTGCACTGAACCCTCATAGCAAATGGGGTCCTGGGCGGCGGTGACACCCACTGGACGGCCTCGACTTCTCGTGTTATGGAAGAGGGAGCAAAATGTTTCTCTGTCCTCTTTCTCTGCTTCACGTACATGATCATACGGCAACAGCCCATTCAAATACACAGAGGAAATAAAATCCACCACGTTTAGTTTAAGAATGCTTATGTCAGCAGTCCTGTAAAACCTGGAAGTTGCTTGGTGCCTAAATGAGACCAAAGCGGTCTCCATCCATTCCTTGAGAAGGACATTACAAAGTCAAAAGCCAGGAGCCACCACAGGAAAGGATCTCTCTTTCGCTTTCCATTCTCTCTGATCTGGGCTGGTTGCCAATTTTCTACCGAGCCAAGTTCAAGGCTCTTAGCAATTTGGAACCTGTTTACCTATGAAATTCCCTTGCCTTACATGTGCCCACTCAACTGCTTCGCTCAGCAGTATTGGCATGATAGCAGGTGGCACATAATACCCGTTCCACATTAGTAAGAAATCAATCTTTTGGTGTGGCAGAACCTACACTTTGGAACTCCCTGCCTATTGATCTCAGATAGGCACCTTCACTACACTGTTTTTGGCACCTGCTGAAAACATTTTTGTTACCCAGATGTTCATGGGACACAGGTAGCACTGTGGTCTAAACCACTGAGCCTAGGGCTTGCCGATCGGAAGGTCAGTGAGCTCCCGTTGCTTGGTCCCAGCTTCTGCCCACCTAGCAGTTCAAAAGCATGTCAAAGTGGAAGTAGATAAATAGGCACCGCTCTGGTGGGAAGGTAAATGGCATTTCCGTGCGCTGCTCTGGTTCGCCAGAAGCGGCTTAGTCATGCTGGCCACATGACCCGGAAGCTGTAACGCCGGCTCCCTCGGCCAGTAAAGCGAGATGAGCATCCAATGGTCATCCAATGACGCAGCGCATAGTTAACCTATGGAACTCCCTGCCACAGGAGGCAGTGATGGCCACAAACCTGGATGGCTTTAAAAGAGGATTAGCCAAACTCATGAAGGATCTTCCTCCACAATTGGGTGCAGTGTGCTTCTGAAGCCGCAGGATGGAAGAGAGCACTTGTGCTTGAGTTTTGCTTGCAGGTTTCCCGCGTGCATCTGGTCAGCCACTGTGAGAACAGGATGCTGCCCTAGATGGGCCATTGGCCTGATCCAGCAGGCTCTTCTGATGTCCTTATGCCCACCCGCTTCCTCTGCATTGCCCCGCATTGTTTCTTGGTCATGCTATGAAGTGACAGAAAATTAAGCGATTTAGAAGGAATGGTGAAGCTTTGGGCAAATGGCTGGGGTGTTTTCTCAGTGGGTTGATGGAGGAGTTGGGTACCTGCCCTACCTTGCTGCAAGCCTCAATTTGAGGTCTGCGGTTCATCACTCGGAGATGCACCCTTCCTCCTGCCAAGGGGGGCCCTGGAACGAGACACCATCTCTCCCCTCCCTGCGTTCTCTTGCATCAAGGCCTCCCACATCGCAAAGGACAGCAGCAATGTGATGCAGACGCGATCAATAAAACCGTTAGCAGTGGAGACCCGGCACTTTGCTCTCCAAAGCACGTAGCCACCTGGGCTGCAGTGCACACGCCAGGAGGAGGGAGTGGATCGTCACAGGCCTGTCTCTGGGAGGGAGTCCTGGGCAAGTGGAGGAGCTCACATAAGACCTGCAAGGAAATGTTGCAGCGTAGTTTCTGGTCAGGAGTGCTTCCTCCTCCTCCTAGATATGGCGTTCCCTTCTTGCAGACATTCGTCCCACCCAAGTTTTCCATTTCTCATTTCCACCTGACACTCAGCAATGCTCAGTTCTCCCTGCGCTGTTTTGACTGCCTGGGTTTTTTGTTTTGCTGTGTTACCTTGTAAACCTCGGGGTTTCCCTGAGCACTCCAAGACTTCCCTCATATTTCTTAGTAAACCTGTTTTGGCTTGGCTCCTGCTGCCATGCACTGCCCGAGTTTACTATTAGCAGGAGTGATGCGTTGCATGCATCCATAGTTGGACGCAACAATGCATCTGAATGCCTTCGAAGATTCTTTGGAGGTCTTTGGAGGACCCAGGTGGCACTGTGGGTTAAATCCTTCCTCTTCTTCTTCCTCTCCCCTCCTTTGCCCTCTCTCTTCCATCACTTATACAGCCCAGTTCTGTCCAGCCTTACACAGAAATAAGTCCCCTGCTTCAAGGGGATGGGCTTCCTGTAGGATTGCAGGACTATAGGGGTGGCGTCGCAACACAGATTGTCTTCTGCTGCTTACGTATGACCTCAACACAAGCTGAGTTGATGGTAAAGCAAGCTTTCTTCTTGGTAGGGTTCTCTGTGTTACCAGACACTGCCCATCGAGCTTGATATTGTCTGCTCCAAGGATGGGGAACCAGCAAGTGGGAACCTAGGTAAAGGTAAAGGGACCCCTGACCATTAGGTCCAGTTGTGACTGACTCTGGGATTGTGGCGCTCATCTCACGTTATTGGCCGAGGGAGCCAGCGTACAGCTTCCAGGTTATGTGGCCAGCATGACAAAGCTGCTTCTGGCAAACCAGAGCAGGACACAGAAATGCCGTTTACCTTCCCGCTGTAGCGGTACCTATTTATCTACTTGCACTTTGATGTGCTTTCGAACTGTTAGGTTGGCAGGAGCTGGGACCGAGCAACGGGAGCTCACCCCGTTGTGGGGATTCGAACCGCCAACCTTCTGATCGGCAAGCCCTAGACTCTGTGGTTTAACCCACAGCGCCACCCGCGTCCCTACCTGAGCGCAAAAGTTAAAGGAGGCAGTGTCCAGCGGAGGGCAACCAAAATGGTCAAAGGCCTGGAAACGATGCCATATGAGGAACGGCTTAGGGAGCTGGGTATGTTTAGCCTGGAGAAGAGAAGGTTCAGGGGTGATATGATAGCCATGTTCAAATATATTAGAGGATGCCATATACAGGAAGGAGAAAGGTTGTTTTCTGCTGCTCCAGAGAAGCGGACACGGAGCAATGGATTCAAACTACAAGAAAGAAGATTCCACCTAAACATTAGGAAGAACTTCCTGACAGTAAGAGCTATTCGACAGTGGAATTTACTGCCAAGGAGTGTGATGGAGTCTCCTTCTTTGGAGGTCTTTAAGCAGAGGCTTGACAGCCATATGTCAAGAATGCTTTGATGGTGTTTCCTGCTTGGCAGGGGGTTGGACTGGATGGCCCTCGTGGTCTCTTCCAATTCTATGATTCTATGAAAGGAGGCAGTGATATAGCCCCCAACTTGGGTGGCTTTATAAGAGGATCGGACAAATTCATGGAGGAGGAGAGGGCTATTGATGCCTACTATCCAGGATGGCAACGCTCTGCCTCCACAGTTGGAGGAAGCAATGCTTCTGAATACCACAAGCTGGAAACCACAGGAAGGGAGAGTTGCTCTTGTGCTCGAATCCTGCTTCTGGCCTTCCTTTTGGGGCATCAGGTTGGCCACTGTGAGAACAATATGCTGGACTAGATGGGCCACTGGCCTGATCAAGCCGGCTGTTCTTATGATTTTAAGTGACCATGAGCCATAACAGTGAAGGGAAGCCTCCATCTCAAGGAGTAGTACAGTATACAGTGGTGCCTCGCTAGACAAATTTAATTCGTTCCACGGGTCTATTCTTATAACGAAAAATTCGGCTAGCGAATCCCATAGGAATGCATTGGAAATTTTTTTTAAAAAAAATTGCCCATAGGAACGCATTAATTGAATTTCAATGCATTCCTATGGGAAACCGCGATTTGCTAGATGAATTTTTCGTAAAACGAATTCGTCTAGCGAGGCAACCTCCGCTAGAAAAATCCTTTCTTTAAGCGAAAAATTCATCTCACGGGGCGTTCGTTAAGCGAGGCACCACTGTACCTCTGAATATCATTTGGGACACACAGAGGGGAGAACAGGCTCAGACAGCATGCCTGTTGTAGTCCAGCAATTTTGGAGGGCACGAGGTAAGGGACAGTTGCCTTGTGTTTTTATTTTCTGGTTGGTATGGCGTGTGTGTTTCATCTACAATCCACTTCCCCACTAAAAGGCAAATGACCTAATAAATGAATACATTTTTAAAAAAGAAAAGAAAAGGCAAGCCCTTTTTGAACAGGCTCCCGGGGTCTCTTGCTTATGAATTTTTTCTCTGGGGAGCAGAGAATCAACGGCTCCCTTTACCGTATTCTTCTCATTATGGAAATCCACAGAGAGCAAGTTGGTGCAAATCATCCCCAATTATTTCTGTGAAAATGTTCGCCTCCCTGGGAAAAGAAAAAAGAAAAAGGGAGGGGATCATGTGCTCAGATCGCTTCTTTTTTACATGAAAAGAAGCAACGAAAGAGCTCCATGGCACCTGAAAGACTAACAAATGTATGATGGTGTAAGCTTTCATGACTCAAGCCCACTTTCCCTTGTTTCGCCCTCCCTTGACTTCCATCTCCTTCCTTGTCTCATTGGTCTGCGTCAGTTTCTGTGGGGCCAGCATTCTTGTACTCCCTAAAGTCGTGGGAAGCCTGATGTCATTCATAGATAGATAGATAGATAGATAGATATGATAGATTAGATGATGATGATGATAATGATAGATGATAGATTAGATAGATAGATAGATAGATAGATAGATAGATAGATAGATATAGATAGATGATAGATAGATAGATAGATAGATAGATAGATAGATGATAGATAGATAGATAGATAGATAGATAGATAGATAGATAGATAGATAGATAGATACCCTGTTTCCCCTATTTTAAGACGTAGTAAGCCATAGCAGGATTTTTAAGCATTCAAGGAATATAAGCCATACCCCAAAAATAAGACATAGTGATAGGCGCAGCAGCAATGACGGCTACGGAAGGAGGAAGAGGGGGGGAAATAAGACATCCCCTGAAAATAAGCCATAGTGGGTTTTTGAGGAAAAATAAATATAAGACGGTGTCTTATTTTCGGAGAAACACAGGTAGGTAGGTAGGTAGGTAGGTAGGTAGGTAGGTAGGTAGGTAGGTAGATCTAGTCACCAACCTAGATGGCTTTAAAAAAAGTATTGGACAAATTCATGGAGGAGAAGGCTAAGAAGACCACCCAGATGTCCCAATGGCATACCCTCCAAGTGTCCCTTTTCCCAGAGTCATTCCTGGAATTATGAAAGCCATCCTCGCTTCTAATTTGATCCCAAAATGTTCCTGTTGCCCCCACCAATGCTGCCCCCATCAAGCAGGGGGAGGAGGATGAGCCAACGCTTGTCCATGGGGAAGGTCCATGGGGCCACACAGTGAGGCCTGGAGGGCTGCATTTGGCCCCCAGATCTGGGGTTTCTTGCTCCTGGTATCCAACATTCCAGACATTCCTTTCATAAAATCACAAAGTTGAAAGGAGCCCTAAGGTCCAACCGCCTGCAATGCAGGAATCACATCTAAGAACCCCTGACCGATAAACAGCCAACCTCTGCTTCAAAACCTCCAAGGAAGGAGAATCCCCCACCTTCTGAAGGAGTTGGTTCCACTGTCAAACAGCTGCTACCATCAGAAAACTCATCCTAATTTTTAGTCGGAATCTCCTTTCTTGCAGTTTGTATCCATTGGCCTGGGTGCTCTGGAACAGCAGAAAGCGAGCTTGCTCCATCATCCATGTGGCAGACTTTCAGATATTTGAAGATGACTATCCTCTCATCTCTTGGTCTTCTCCTCTTCAGGCTAAACATACCCAGCTCCCTCAACCGTTCCTCGTCAGGCTTGGTTTCCAGACCCTTGATCCTCTTGGTCACCCTCCTCTGCAAACCTTCCAGCTTCTCAATATCCTTCTTAAATTGTGGTGCCCTGGACACAGGACTCCAGGTGGGGTCTAACCGAATCAGAATAGAGTGGTACTATGACTTCGCTTGATCTGGATACTAGACTTCAGCTAGTATCCTATGCAGCCTAAAATTGCCTTAACCTTTTTTGTTGTTGCTGTTCTGCTGTCCGGTCACCTTCTCCTTCCTTTTGGATTTCCAGAGCTGCAACGGGAGGACAAGGGTATGAGGAACAAGGAAGGCTTTGGTTAAGTGCCTTGCTGCTGTGGTAGAACATCTGCTCTCAGCCATGGAGCATGCCTATGGTACAGCTCACAATTTCCCTCCATCTCTGTCTCCACGCTCGTGCGCCTTCTCCCCTCTCAGCTGCCGGCCGCATGACCCACAATGCACTCCGGCAGGCCTGGTCCGCCCCAGTGAACATCTCGAGGACCTCCGAGACTCAGGCAGGAGAGTACGCAAGGCCTGGAATGTGCGCCAAGTCCCCAAGTGTATCCTGTTGCAGCAGAAGGACAGAGTTGCCATTAAGCCTGTCATGCTTCACAATAGCTTGCAAACACACAACTCCCTCCCGTTTAATTTCCCCCTTTCTGCAATCCTTTTTGGCACCTGTCATTTTCAAGCAAGCTTGGGGTCAGGGTGGGGGGAAGAAACAGCAGCACCGAACCGGCAAGCGGCAGTTGGGGGGGGGTGTCACGGGCTTAGAAATTGTCGACAGAGGCAGCTGCCTTCACGCTCCCACAATGCATCTGTGTTGACGTCCGTTCGGGAAGCACCTGCAATCTTGCACAGTCTGTTGATGGGCTGGTTTTGCGAGAGCAGTTGGGAGCCTAACTCCACTTTCCTGGGAGTGAACCCAATTGAACTCCATGCGGCTTACGTCTGAAAAGACATGGCTGGGACTGCATCTGATATGTAGACATAACCTACTTCTTTTTAAGTCACTGTGGTGTACACCATAACAGTGTCCCTGTTTTCCAAGGACAGTCTTGGATTTACAGAAGCTATCATGGTTTCTGATTTGATCCCTGAATGTCCCACTTTTCCTTAGGATGCCCCTATTTTCATCAGAGAAATGTTGGAGGGTGTGATGTCCCTATTTTCATCAGAGAAATGTTGGAAAGGATGGAATAGGGTGTCCCTATTTTCATTGGAGAAATGTTGGGAGGTATGCCATGAACTTATAAGATCCTGAAATGCAGGACAAATGACAAATGCTGAAACAAAACAACAAAAAGGTTTTTAAGCAGGTGGCGAAACAGCAGAATTGTAGGTGCTTGTCTGGTTAACATAGGAACAGCTTTCCAAGTGACACTAGAAACCTGAGTTTGCAGAGAAACTTAACAGTCGTAACAATTTTCAGACTGAGAATCATCTTGCAATCTAGCCCTGCAACTGTGGACAAGAGGGAAATCTACTCACATGTTGGTGTGAACTGCACCCTCTGAACCATAACTCAGCTCTTCTTTGAAACCCACACTTCTCTGAATTTTGTGGTGTTGGACTTAGACCAGCCTCTGTCCTGTTTCTGCTGCAAGACTGTTTTCAAGTCTTATGAGTCTGTTCTCGGGACAGAAGAGGCATCAGGTGGAACCAGCTGCCCCCGGGGCGAGGCCTGATAGATACGGAGGGGCAGAGCTGATAGTAGCAGTTGCTTCGTTCTGCCCTCCTCGCCCTGGTTCAATTCAGCTCAGGCAGGGACTCTATTGTCAAATCCAGGGAAGGCTAACCTGGAGGGCTGCTTGCTTCTGAGGAACTGGATTCCTTTGCTGTCTTTTGCCAGAGCCAAAATGTCAAGCAGACTCCCCCCCCAAAAAAACAGCAGAAGTTTCCTTCCATGTTCGTCTGAGAAATGCTGTCTCCTTCTGCTGTCTGCTTGGCAACCTCAGCAAGGATTCTCCGCTGGGGGGTTTGCACTAGAAATTGTCCTGGATCCTCTAGGGACTCACCTCTTTAGCCCGACACTAATACTACTACTGAACGTCTCTTTGGCGCCACACAGAAGTGACAAAATCCCTCCCTCCGGAGGCTCATAATCTATCGGAGACAGACAAAAGAGTGTGGGCATAGGAACGCAGGATACTGCCTTGAACTGAGTTGGAGATCTGACTAGCAGCACCTTCAGACAAGTTATGGCTAGTTGGGTGCAGCACTCAGCACCCTCAGACCGTAGCCAATGCCCTAGAATATTTGTGAGGCCAACCAATATTTGTGACCCTGTCCCTGCTCTGTTGCCATTCCTGCCAAGCGCCCCATTTTCAGAGGTATGCCCCCACTTTCTCTGGGGGCACCTCAGGCTCTGCCTTCATCCCGGGGCAACCTCTTTCATGCAGCGGTGGGTGGCAGTGAGGGGGAGGCAGGTGGCATGGCGTTCTGGCAGGAGTCGGCAGGGTCGCAACAAAGCATCAGACCAAAAAAGGAGCATCTTGCGGCCTGACATCCAGCACAATCCTGTTGATTTCATGCCAGAGCAACGGAATGAAAGCCACTCGTTTTTCGGTCCTGTGAGACCAAAGAATGGGTGTCTTTTGCTCTCGTGCATGCACGAAAACTCGGGATAAAAAAAAAATTGAGTGTCCCTGTTTCAGTGGGGAAGTTGGGTGGCATGTCTGCTGTCAGTTTTGTAAACCGGTGCTTAAAATCCCCCTGCAATCTCCTCAATGCAACGTCATTCCAGGGGCACTGTGGGAAATTAAAATGGCTGCCCCGGGGAGGCCATTTTGATTTCACACATTACCCCCGGAGCTCTGGTTATGCCAGGAGCCATAGCTGCATAGCTGCCAAGTTTTCCCTTTTCTCGCGAGGAAGCCTATTCAGCATAATGGAAAATCCCTTTAAAAAAGGGAGAACTTGGCAGCTATGCATAGCTGCCAAGTATCCCGTATCCGCCGGGAAAACCCCTTTTTTCTTACCGTTTCCCGGCGGTCTCCCATTTGGTGGAAAATCCCGGTATTTTCCCTTTAATTGGCTTCTGCCCAGCGGCCATTTTTCTGGTGCCGCTTCAGCGCATGACCGGAAGTTGCGTGACGCGACTTCCGGTGGCGCTTGCCCTTCTATGGGTATCAGAAAATGGCGGCGCCGGCGCCGGAAGTCGCTTTTACGCGTTTCCGGTCATGCGCGGAAGCGACTTCCGGCGCCGGCGTCGCCATTTTCTGGTGCCCATAGAAGGGCAAAGCGCCACCGTCACGCAACTTCCGGTCATGCGCGCGCTGCCGATCCCGGATCTTTACGACCCGGACTTGGCAGCTATGCCAGGAGCTTTTGTGAGAACATTGGAATGGCAGCTCCTGGCACGAACCATCCTTCCTCTCTGGGAAGCCCATGGAAAGAGGGAGCCCAACAGAAGGCTGTTTGGGCTGGAATCTCAAAAACTTGAAGTGGGCTCTTTCTTGGTCCCACAAGACAGGCTTTCCCAACATGGGGCTCTGGGGCTGTTTTGGACTACAACTCCCACCCATCCAATACCAATATGCTTTTGCCTGGGGAAAATGAGTTCTGCAAACTCCAGAACATGCTTTATGCCGTGGCTTCCCATCATTTGTTTATTTTAGCCAAGGAGCCACCACTGAAAGGGCCCTGTCATGGGTTAGTGCCAACCAGGTGGCAGCACCACCTACAGCTCCCCCCACCCCCCGCTGATTGTAGGGTATATTGGGGGAGGTGCTCTTTTAGGTACCGTGGTACCTCGACTTACGAACGACTTGACATCTGAATTTTTTGACTTATGCATGGGGCAAATGGCCGCGCGCTTATGATTTTTCGACACCCGAATGGAAACCGCGGCGGTTTTAGATAGGGTTTTTTCGACTTACGAATTTTTCCATTTCCAATGCATTCCTATTGGAAATCGCGTTTCCAATGGCGCTTTTCGACTTACGAATTTTTCGACCTACGAAGGTGCCTTCGGAACGGATCAAATTCGTAAGTCGAGGCACCACTGTACTTGATTCTGAAGCTGTTTAGGGCTTTGTGTGCTTGCTGCAGTCTGCCCAGTCACGACAGCACTTTTAGAAAAAGTCACTTGGATTGAACAGAGGTAGCTCAGCGGGTTAGAGTGGCAGTGAGAACGCCAAGGTCGCAGGTTCAATCCCTGTATGGGACAACTGCATATTCCTGCACTGCAGGGGGTTCAACTAGATGATCCTCAAGGTCCCTTCCAACTCTCCAGTTCTTTGGTTCTATGAATACCACGGATGGAGCCCAGGGAGGAAAGAAACTGATAGCGCTAAACCGAACGTGAACAAAAACAGTGTGCGACTTGAGAAGAATTCAACAGACGGATTTGGTCTTGATCTTACAGGCCTTGTTCATAAGGGGGAGATGTTCAACAACACATTCAGGGGGAAACTCCCTCAGGACTATGCAGCCAATCAGAGGCTGTGTTACCTCAGTGAGGGTCATGTTGCTGCGCCTGGTTGCTAGGCAGCACCTCCACCCATCCCCCTCTTGGCTACTTGGCTTTAAGGTCAAGAGAATTAACCCTTGAGCTGCACACAGAATGAGCCCCGCTGTTGCTTCTAGGAATGTACCTCCTACCCCCCCCCCCATTTTTTTTAAATAACCTTACACTTCCCACAATTTTACTCATAATTTCATGCTAGGGGTGTGTGTGTGTGTGTGAGAGAGAGAGAGAGAGAGAGAGAGAGAGAGAGAGAGAGAGAGAGAGAGAGAGAGAGAGAGAGAGAACCCCTTTCTGATCTTAAAAGCAGCATCTAGTGTGCGTCCTCCTTTTCCAATTGGCAGGCTCCCAAGACCCCAAGACCCCATCCCTCAACCCCATGCCTTCCCCTTTCCTCCATGGATCCTGCTTCCAAGGCTGTGATGGTTCTCCGAGAAATGGTACTGTCTGATTAAGACGGATAGATTGGTAAGAAGCATCCAGTGTGACCGGAATAGAAAACACAGCAGCTCCTGGCTGGCTTGGGGGGCACAAAGCCAGAAAATAGCTTTGCTCGGAAGATGATTTCCATACGAGTGCAGCTTGTCCTTAAAATAGAATCCTTCCTCTTCTTCTTCCTCTCCCCTCCTTTGCCCTCTCTCTTCCATCACTTATATACAGTCCAGTTCTGTCCAGCCTTACTCAGAAATAAGTCCCCTGGTTCAAGGGGATGGGCTTTCTGTAGGATTGCTCTCCCCTCTCTCTCTTTGGCAATCACTCATTGCCAAGTAAGATTGTCTTCCATAAACACGGTTTTAACAATGAGACCGTAAGTGACTGTGGAGGCCAATTCTGGATCCACACGTCCTTCCAAAGTGGGGACATAGGTTTCCGGGCGGGAGTTGATCACAGTGTGGATTTGCCAAGCGTGCCTTCCTCTTAGCACGTTTCTCCCTTGCGTTCCGAGTTCGAGTGTCTTCAAAGTCCATGACACCTTCAGCTGCTTACGTATGACCTCAACAGAAGCTGAGTTGATTGCAAAGCAAGCTTTATTTTTGATAGGGCTGTCTGTGTGACCAGCTATTGTCTAACACTGCCCACCGAGCCTGGCATCGTCTGCTCCAAGGATGGGGAACCGGCAAGTGGGACCTACCTGAGCGCAAAATTTAAAGGAGGCAGTGATGGCCCCCAGCTTGGGGGCCTTTATAAGAGGATCGGACAAATTCATGGAGGAGGAGAGGGCTATTGATGCCTTCTATCCAGGATGACTCTATAGCGGGAGGCAACAATGCTTCTGAAATACCAATAGCTGGAAACCACACGGAGAGTTGCTCTCGCACTCAGATCCTGCTTGTGGGTTTCCCACAGGCATCTGGATGGCCACTGTGGGACCAGGATGCCAGACCAGATGGGCCGTTGGCCTGATTCAGCAGGCTCTGCTTATGTTCTTACTAGTATTCAAGGCTAGTGGCTCCAACAGTGAAGCTTAGAACATAGCCATAATGGGAACTTGGGGTTGTTTTGGGAACTGACCACTGTTAATGAAAGGCCTAATACCATGCTGTTTGTAATTATTTGTATCGTTCTAACAGGTATTCTTTTCATGTGCATAGATATAGTTTTCATTCCATCAATGTTTGTTTTTTAAATAATAAATAATAATAATAATAATTTATTATTTATACCCTGCCCATCTGGCTGGGTTTCCCCAGCCACTCTGGGCAGCTTCCAACAAAACATTAAAATACGGAAGTCCATCAAACATTAAAAGCTTCCCTAAACAGGGCTGCCTTAAGATGCCTTCTGAAGGTCTGGTAATTGTTGTTCTCTTTGACCTCTGGTGGGAGGGCGTTCCACAGGGTGGGCGCCACTACCGAGAAGGCCCTCTGCCTGGTTCCCTGTAACTTGGCTTCTCGCAGCGAGGGAACCGCCAGAAGGCCCTCGGCGCTGGTCCTCAGTGTCCGGGTAGAACAATGGGGGTGGAGACGCTCCTTCAGGTATACTGGACCGAGGCCATTTAATAATATTGGTTTCCCCATCCACATTTTTAGCTGTTCTTATTTTTATCTGTAAGCCGCCTTGAGTCCCTGTTGGGGGAAAGAGGTAGGGCATCAATAAATATATTGTCATATTAATCATCACCATTGATAACCTTATCTCTTACATAATGAAGTCATTTGCCTTCTTCTTCTGGGTCTGATCTGCACAGAGAGGTGAGCAGAGGTTGCCTTCTCACTCCCCTCGCTCCCCCCGCTGCTCCTTCGCTCGTAGGGCAGGTTGACAGCCCTCCCTTGTCTTTTTGGTGAGGTAGTTACTGAGCCCACCCAAAGTTTCCTCTCTCCCCACCCCATTAGAATCCTGCAGTGTGTTTCCTTTAAAGAGTCCGTGACACTTGTTGCATTTCCCTTGGGAGCAGATGTTAAAGAGTTTCCAGGATCAAAAGAGGCAGACATCATGTCAGGAACAATTATTGTACCGCAATGCCTATGAGCTACTCGTTCATTCCAGGGACTTTTCTTTAGATCGGGGAGAGAGGGGAGGCAGAAAGATCATGGTCAAAGCAAACAACAGCGGAAACGTTGCTTCCTCGCTTGCTCGCTCACTCTGCGAGGTGGGGATGGGAACCTACTTCACAGGGCTGATGTGAGGATTACAACAGCAACCCAATGTAGGATAAGGATTGAGGCAATTCTAGGCTGCCTCAAGAGAAGTCTAGTGTTCAGATCAAGGGAAGTCATAGGCCCACTCTATTCTGCCTTGGTCAGGCCTCACCTGGAATACTGTGTCCAGCTCTGGGCCCCCCAATTTAAGAAGGATGTTGACAAGCTGGAAGGTGTAGGGCAGGGGTCGGCAACTTAAGGCCCATGGGCCACAAGCAGCCCATGGGGGTTGTTTTACCAGCCCACGAGCTGCCCCCGAACCGAGCCACCCGCTTGGTGAGTCCCCATGCGCTGCACTAAACTGGCACAGCGCGGGTACTTGCTTTCGCGGCACCAGAAATCACATCTGTGCAGACACAGATGCTGGAAATTGCGTCTGCGCAGACGCCGGAAATCTTGGGAGTGTGCGCTAACATGCGGGCGGGGCTTCGCGGCAGTGGACCAGCCCAGGCAAAATAAGCCTTGTCAACCCCTGGTGTAGAGCATGGGTAGGCAAACTAAGGCCTGGTCGCCAGATCCGGCCCAATCGCCTTCTAAATCCGGCCCACAGACGGTCCGGGAATCAGTGTGTTTTTACATGAGTAGAATGTGTCCTTTTATTTAAAATGCATCTCTGGGTTATTTGTGGTGCCTGCCTGGTGTTTTTACATGAGTAGAATGTGTGCTTTAATTTAAAATGCATCTCTGGGTTATTTGTGAGGCGTAGGAATTCGTTCATTTTTTATTATTTTTTTCAAAATACAGTCCAGCCCCCCCCCCAAACAAGATCTGAAGGACAGTGGACCAGCCCCCTGCTGAAAAAGTTTGCTGACCCCTGGTGTAGAGAGAGCAACCAGAATGAATGATAAAGGGTCTGGAAACGAAGCCTTATGAGGAACGGTTGAAGGAGCTGTTTAGCCTGGAAAAGAGGAGACTGAGAGGAGAGAGGAGAGCCGTCTTCAAATATCTAAAGGTCTTATCACATAGAAGGTGCATGGAGTTTGTTTTCTACTGCTCTGTAGGTCCCGAAGCCATAGAGTAAAGTCACAATAAAGGAGATTCCGACTAAACATCAGGAAGCACTTTCTTATTGTAAGAGCTGTTTTGACAGGGGAACAGTTTCCCCAGGGAAGCCTGTGGTCTCCTTCATAGGAGGTTTTTAAAGGAGAGCTTAGGACCGGTGGCCCTTTGTCATGGATGCTTTAGTTGAGATTCCTGCATTTCAGGGGGTTGGACTAGATGACCCTCGGAGTGCCTTCAAACTCCACAGTCCTATGATTCTGTCATTCTAGGGAGCTGCCTGTCAAACCATTGGTTCATCTAGCTCAGAACTGTCTACACCAGGAGCGGGGAATCTCAGTCCCAGGAGCTGAATGTGGCCCTCAAGGCCTCTCCACCTGGCCCTCTGGGCAATTCCCACCATAGAGACCCTCTCCTCCAGGCCAAGCCCCTCACAGCACCCTCTTGAGTGCTTTTGCCTGGTCAGAATCCAACCCTGAATTGTGACAATGCCTCTTGCTTGCTTAGATGCAAAACAGAGAGGGGCTGGGGAGCCTACAGTGGGAAGAAAATAATTTCATTATTGCTCCACCCACTGGACCTGCCTGCCATCAACATGCGGCCCCAGGAAAGTTGTCCAGGAGGCAATGCGGCCCTTGGCTTGCAACAGGTCCCCCTGCCCCTGTCCTATTGCTGTAAATACTCCTGTATGCAGGATCACGCCCATTTGTAATATTCAGTCCTGCGGCGAAATAAACTGGCGTCTTGGCAAAAGAATCTTCCACATAATGTCTTGGGCTACCCAAGTGATTTAACACACCTATTTCCCATTCAATCAAATCAAAACTTAATAAATGCTCTGCTTCTTTTCTCCCCGCCCCACCAATGCCCCCCCCCAAAGGAACTGTGTTCTGCATAGATTATTTGTTCAAAATGAGCACACCTGTGGCCACAAGGATTTTACACCTCTGCAAACCTGCACGGGATGTTATTTTGCTTCCTGGATCTCCCGAAGTCTGACTTCACGAAGGGGATTATTAATCATTAATGCAAAACGGTAAACGTCGCTAATGCTCATGTATTTATTAAGCTATCTCTGAGGTTCATTAAACCGGCACACAGTGTAATTAGCCTCTTGCAAATCTTTTGGCGTCCCCGTCCCAAAGACGCTCCTTGCGAGAGCGGATAGATCTCACTGAGTCTGGGCGAAATCATCTGTATGGGAGACTCTCGAGGCAGATCTGCCATCGGCCAGCCCCCCACCAATTGGGGTCGCCCTGGCCAAGAAGGAGAACCTGTTTATCAGCTCCATCTGGTACGCAGGCTGAGACCCTACCTGCCCGCAGACTGTCTCGCCAGAGTGGTGCATGCTCTCGTTATCCCCCTGCAATGCACTCTGTGTGGGGCTACCTTTGAAGGTGACCTGGAAACTACAACTAATCCAGAATGCGGCAGCTAGACTGGTGACTGGGAGCGGCTGCTGAGACCACATAACACCGGTCTTGAAAGACCTGCATTGGCTCCCAGTACGTTTCCGAGCACAATTCAAAGTGTTGGTGCTGACCTTTAAAGCCCTAAACGGCCTTGGTCCTGTATACCTGAAGGAGTGTCACCACCTCCATCGCTCTGCCCGGACACTGAGGTCCCACTCCGAGGGCCTTCTGACGGTTCCCTCGCTGCAAGAAGTGAGGTTACAGGGAACCAGGCAGAGGGCCTTCTCAGTAGTGGCACCCGCCCTGTGGAACGCCCTCCCACCAGATGTCAAGAAGAAAAATAACTACCTGACTTTTAGAGGACATCAGAAAGCAGCCCTGTTTAGGGAGGCTTTTAATGTTTAATCGAGTATTTTATTTTATTTTTATTTTTGGAAGCCGCCCAGAGTGGCGGGGGGGGGGGGCACAGATGGGCGGGGTATAAATAATATATTATTATTATTATTATTATTATTATTATTATTATTATTATTACCACCTGCTCCAGTCAGATGACCCATGATATCCTTCCGGTTGCACTTTTTTTCCGGAACAGGGACTCAAGGCAGCTTCCAGATATGAGAACCACTGAAAATTTGGGGGAGTGGGGAAGAATAATTAAAAAGCAATTAAACATTGATAGAGTTAAAACTAGCTATCTACCTACAGTACCTATCTAATCATTGAAAACATACAGATTTCGCTGAGTTTCCTGCCTTGCAGGGGGTTGGACTAGATGACCCTTGGGGGTCCCCTTCCCACTCTGCAATCCCATGATTCTATGAGATACTTACAATAAAAATAGCATGTGGCAGAGCAGGATTCGAACTGGGGACTTCTACTCCATTTATTACCTTCCTTAATGGCATGCGCGTTCATTCAATGGTGTAGAGATGAGTCGGGGCCGTGTGGAGAGTTCGTATGAGGTGAGCCCGGCACGGTTCAGGAAGGGCTTTGCAGAATAAGCTATTTGTAACCATCTTTTCTCAGAGGCGCAACGTAGTGAGTGGTCTGCGTTGCCTGTTTGGCACGAGATCTTCTCCCCAAGGAGAGCATGATGGAACAACAGGAATCTGTAAACCATGTTCTCTGAGGTTAGTGTCTCTGGAGCAGATGGCCTTGTATCCAGATTTCTAGGTTGAATACATATGATTTTTTTCAAGCATGCTATTTCAGACTTCAGTTTAAAAAAATAAAAATGTTACATGTGCCCTAATCACCAAGCAAGGAGAGACTTCAGGGTACCAATGTTGACCTCAGATTCTGGTTCCTTGGAACGAAGGTCACTGAAGAAGACCGTGATGTCTTTTTGATAAATTATTTTATTTGCTTATATATACAACCTGGGCATAAGCTGGAGGGGCTCGCAGCAGGTCTTGCCCACCCTCCATTAGGTTTCCAAGTATCTTCCCAGCTCCAGATGAGACTAGACCAAGACTAAGGTAAAGGTAAAGGGGCCCCTGACCATCAGGTCCAGTCGTGTCCGACTCTAGGGTTGCGGCGCTCATCTCACTTATAGGCCAAGGGAGCCAGCGTTTGTCCGCAGACAGCTTCCGGGTCATGTGGCCAGCATGACAAAGCTGCTTCTGGCGAACCAGAGCAGCGCACGGAAATGCTGTTTACCTTCCCGCCAGAGCGGTCCCTATTTATCTACTTGCACTTTGATGTGCTTTCGAACTGCTAGGTGGGCAGGAGCTGGGACCGAGCAACGGGAGCTCACTCCGTTGCAGGGATTCGAACTGCCAACCTTCTGATCAGCAAGCCCTAGACTCTGTGGTTTAACCCACAGCGCCACCTGGGTCCCTAGACCCTGCCATATCGTTCTCCTACCCCTAAGGTGGTACGCTGGTGGCGCTGTGGTCTAAACCACTGAGCCTCTTGGGCTTGCTGATCGGAAGGTCGGTGGTTCAAATCTCCATGACGGGGTGAACTCCCGCCGCTCTGTCCCAGCTCCTGCCAACCTAGCAGTTCGAAAGCACACCAGTGCAAGTAGATAAACAGGTACTGCTGCGGCGGGAAGGTAAACGACATCTCTGTGCGCTCTGGTTTCCATCATGGTGTTCCGTTGCGCCAGAAGCGGTTTAGTCCTGCTGACCACAAGACCCAGAAAGCTGTCTGTGGACAAACGCCGGCTCCCTCGGCATGAAAGCGAGATGAGCGCCGCAACCCCAGAGTCGCCTTTGACTAGACTCAACACCGTCCAGGGATCCTTTGCCTTTCTTTAAAAACCGACTCCTAGGTGAGTCTATCCAGGTGAGTTGGGGAAAGACCCACCTGCTCTTCTGGAAGCATCACTAGTTAGTTGCTCCTGGGGTGACACATCTGCACTTGACCAGCCCTTTAGACATGTAAAGAGGGTGCTCACCTTGGGCCAATCACTTAACAAAGGGACTGGTTTGACCACTTTACCAATTCAATCTGCGACGGACTCCCATCTTGCAGATATGAAACCACAAGCTTGAAGGGGGCCCAAAGTCGTCATCCAAACCAAACCACCCACCCTCCCAACCTATAATTGTTGTTGTTTAGTCGTTTAGTCATGTCCGACTCTCCGTGACCCCATGGACCAGAGCATGCCAGGCACTCCTGTCTTCCACTGCCTCCTGCACTTTGGTCAAACTCATGTTCGTAGGGTCTTTTCCAGGGAGTCTTCTCTTCTCATGAGGTGGCCAAAGTATTGGAGCCTCAGCTTCACGATCTGTCCTTCCAGTGAGGAAATGACTAACAATAGGACCCACAATAGGACCACAATCCCCTTCATGGATCAATGTCTTGTCGTGGCAAAGGGGCTTGAATAACTCAGAGAAGCTATGAGCTATGCCATGCAGGGCCACCCAAGATGGACAGGTCATAGTGGAGAGTTTTGACTAAACATGATTCACCTGGAGAAGTAACTGTCAAGCCACTCCAGTATCCCTGCCAAGAAAACTCCATGGACAAAGACAACCTATAATAATTTCCCCAATTGTTGTTGTTGTTGTTTAGTCGTTTAGTCGTGTCCAACTCTTCGTGACCCCATGGACCAGAGCATGCCAGGTGCTCCTGTCTTCCACTGCCTCCCGCAGTTTGGTCAGACTCATGTTGGTAGCTTCGAGAACACTGTCCAACCATCTCATCCTCTGTCGTCCCCTTCTCCTAGTGCCCTTAATCTTTCCCAACATCAGGGTCTTTTCCAGGGAGTCTTCTCTTCTCATGAGGTGGCTAAAGTATTGTAGCCTCAGCTTCACGATTTGGCCTTCCAGTGAGCACTCGAATTACTACACAATTATTTCACATTTATTCCAGAAACACACAGAGAAGCTACAGAGGTCTCATCTGCATTTAAAGCAGTAGCATATCACCTTTAAGCAGGAGTCAGCAACCTTTTTCAGCCATGGGCCGGTCCACCAACCCTCAGACCATGTGGTGTGCCAGACTATATTTTGGAGAGAGAAAAATGAATGAATTCCTATGCCCCACAAATAACCCAGAGATGCATTTTAAATAAAAGGACACATTCTGCTCATGTAAAAACACGCTGATTCCAGCCTGTACGCAGGCCGGATTGAGAAGGAAATTGGGCCGCATCTGGTTGCCTACCCCTTAGGTTGCCTACCCCTGCCTTTAACAGTCATGATTCCCCCCCAAAATAATAATAATAATCCTGTAAATTGTTTAGGATGCTCGGAGGTCTTAGGGACCACCACCCCATACCCCTCACAGAGCTACAATTCCCAGAGCTCCCTGGAAAGAGGAATTTATTGTTAAACTACTATGGGAACTTTGCATGAAGATCTTCCCATATTCGGTCTCGAGCACTGCCTGCGAACAGGATCGGGTAGATGGGATGGGAGAGACATGCACGCCACCCCATCTGAAGCCCTGGAGAGATACTGGCTGTCACAGTACTTTGTAGAATTGTAAGGGGCCAACCTTCTGCAATGCAGGAATCTTTTGCCCAACTTGGGGCTCAAACCCACAACCCTGAGGTTGAAGGTCTCCTGCTCTGCCGACTGAGCTACCCCAGAAACCGATGGTCTGGCTCATTACAAGGAAGCTTGGAATATACCTGTGAGCTAACCTGAGGTCAGATCCTGCTTGTGGGTTTACCATGGGCATCCGATTGGCCACAGTGAGAACAGGATGTTGGACTACATGGGCCACTGTCCTAATCTAACGCTGAACTACGATTGTGGGAATAAATTCATTCTGGTCCACATTTCCTAATTCACCCTCCCTGAACCAAAAAGGAAACAGAAACACAGCTATCCTGCAATGCAGGGGTGGACTAGATGAGCCACAGGACCCCTTCCAAATCGATATCCCTGCGGTTCTATCCTCCAAAGAGGTTTATTGCTGCAGTTTGCCAGCCAAAAACAGTATATGAAGATGTGTCTATTAGAGGAAGGTGCGCGCGCACACACACACACACACACACACACACACACACACACACACACAATGTATATATTAGTGAAAGCAACAAGCAAAAATGCATTGCATTCAGTGGGGTGGCTTGCAGAAATGTGCAGGCAATTACATATTCAACACACATCATAAAATCAAGATTCCAAAGAATCTCCTGGACTTCCTTCCTCCCCTATTGTGGGTCCTATTGTTAGTCATTTCCTCCTGCATCTTTTATAATAATCCAAATCTTTTACATCCATAAATTCACCATTGAATTGTCACTAATGATTTTAACTACTTACAATGATTTTTAAGATAAATTATAAATTTCCCCCATTCCTTATTAAAATTTTGGTCTCCCTGATTTCTGATTCTTCCGGTCGTTTTTGCCATTTTGGCATAATCCCATCAAATTAATCTGCCATTCTTATCTAGTATGGACTTCATCTCCTTTCCAGCTCTGGGCCAAATTTTGTGCAGTTTTTGTTTTGTTTTGCTTTTTAAAAAATTCTTCTTCTTCTTCCTCTTCTTCCTCTTCCTCTTCCTCTTCTTCTTCTTCCTCTTCTTCTTCTTCTTCTTCTTCTTCTTCTTCTTCTTCTTCTTCTTCTTCTTCTATCACTCGTAGCTGAGTAAGATTGTCTTCCATAAACACAGTTTTAACAATGAGTCCGTAAGTGACTGTGGAAGCCAATTCTGGATCCACACGACCTTCCACAGTGGGGACATTGGTTTCCAGGCAGGAGTTAATCACGGTGTGAATTTGCCAAGCATGCCTTCCTTTGCCAAGCACGTTTCTCCCTTGCGTCCTGAGTTCGAGTGTCTTCAAAGCCCATGACACCTGGTGAAGGCTGTTCTCCAACTGGAGCGCTTGCAGGCCAGTGTTTCCCAATTGTTTGTGTTTATACTACATTTTTAAAGTTTTGCTTTGAGAGAGTCTTTAATCCTCTTTTGTTGACCGATATTTTGCTTTCCATTCTTGAGTTGGGAATAGAGTAGTTGCTTTGGAAGATGATAATCAGGCATCCGCACAACATGACCAGTCCAACGAAGTTGAGGTTGAAGAATCATTGTTTCCACACTGGTGATCTTTGCTTCTTCCAGTACACTGGCATTAGCTCGCCTGTCTTCCCAAGTGATGTGTAAAAAATTTCAGATACACCACTGTTGGAATCGTGGACGTGGGATGAGGTAGGCTTGAGACTGGGGAGAAATGAGAAAGGGAGAGGGAATTGACAAGCACTCCCTTTCCCTATCCCTGTAGCCCTGAGCAAATCAACAGGCCTGAGCAGAACCTGACCGCAAGGGCTTGTTCCTTGTTCCGTAATGTGCAGTGACACTCTGTCGGGAAGGGAGCTTCAGCAGAGAAGTGGCGCTTGAGTCTTGGCTCTGGCGCCTCTCTGCTGTGCTCAGGCGACTTCTACCTTGGCAAGGAGCCCTCTGCAAACCTGGCCATTCAGACAGTGGCCCATTGCCGAGGAGACGCTTGGTAGAGGGCACACACACTGCATCTGCTTTCGAAATGCTCGTGGCTGAGTAAGGAAATTGGACGAGGAATGTGTGTGCGCATGCACCCACCGAAGGGCAGGCGTGGAAAGGCACATGGCTCCTTCCGTGTGCATTGGCATTTCCAGCCAGCTGCAGAATTGCCACTTAGAAATGGATCGTTTCACTCCTCGCTTTCGATTGCCAGCCTGCTCCATCCCTGGTACTTCAGACGCGTTGCGAGATCTAAGAGGCACAGGCGTTCGACACGTTGGGGGGGGGAGGGTAATCGCAGGAGGAGGAAGCGGAGTCCCTGTCAAAGGGCACGGGAGAGGGGGGCCCTTCGAAGCGTAAACTGAAAGCTTGATCTTGGAAAGGGGATCGGACAAATTTGTGGAGGGGAGGGCCGTCCATGGCTCCTAGCTGCAACGGCTATGCTCTTCCTCGGATGTGGCAATGCATGCGAATGCTAGTTGCGGAACCAGGCATCGGGTTCCCCGTACCCCAACCCATTTAAATAAGAGACCAACCAACAAACAAGGCTGGTTTTGAATCAACTTTATTGAACACAGATGAAAGAGGTTTGGCTTGGGCATGGGGCAATCAAAATACTTCCAGCCCATCCACCAGAAGTGATGTGTGGGTCAATCCAAGCTGGGGTTCCTAAGATTTACATCAAATAGGGTCATCCTTGCAGGGACCGCCATGTGGGGGAGTTCCTTTGGCCCTGGCCGCATGGCCAGTCCCCCTGGATCCCTTTAACGGTATCCCACAGTGTTTGGAGGGGCAGGCAGAGACTACAACCTCCCCTCCGTCCAAAACAAATGATTGCCCCAATGCCCAACCAGTTGTGACGAGTGCTATGAGGCAGGCAAAACCACCGGGTCAGTGCCAATTAGCCCGGCGGGCAAATTCCTACCTGGGCCCATCAAGAATGATGACGACCATAGCCACAGCAAAGCCATTGACTATCAGCTTAGACTGAGGGTGGGTGGGTGGGGAAAAGCGGCGAGGGAACCAACAGGTAGTGCCCCAGGTGCGGGCTGCTTAAATGGGCAAGGGGCAGATCCGAGGGAAGTCTACCTGCTTCGTTAGCACAGCCCAAGTTCCAGCCTGCATCCCCATTTGCCAAAGCAGGGTGCAGGCTAGGATCCCGTTCCTGATAGGCAGTGGGGGCACAGCAGTTTCAGTTATCACATGGGGGTGGGCATGTGAATCCTCTGCCATCCTGCAACGTCGCCGCACCAAGAGGGGTGAGCGGACTTGCTGGAAGCAAGAGTAACTTATGCATAAAAGTGGAAAGACCGAGAAAATCCAACTAAAGAGGAACGGCAGAATAAACAGATAGAAAATGTGGAGTTGGCGAGCATGACAACAAAAATTAAAGATCAAGAGGAGGCGCTGTGAAGGAAGGAGTGGAAACCCCCTTGTAGGGTATTTGAGGAGGTATAACAGATAAAGTAGGGTCTGTACTATGAGCAGCAGTAATAAACAGGATACTAAGCTGAGTGAAAGAGGGTGGTGAGGAAGGAAAATGCAGTAGGACAAGGAGGAATTGGGAAACCATGGTGGAGAGAGGGGAGTTCAGATTTTTAGATAGATGAAGGCAATTTAAATCTGTATGTTTTAAAACTTTGGAAAAGCCTTGAATTTAAAAAAGAATGAATACTAGTTGCTGGAAACGGTTCTGTCCCCTTCATCTCTCCCTGGACTTCGGCACCAGGAGTAAGAGGTCGATAATTTTAACCTAGAGTGCCTTGAGGGGAGGCCGCAGGCAAAAGGAGAGGGCTTATCATTTCCCACGCCATCCCTCACCCACTCCCCACCACCAAGTCACACCCTCCCCACGGCTGCCTTCTTCTCCTCAACAAAGTTTGGGGGTTCAGGGGTGCCACCTCAAGTAAAGGAAGCAGCCGTGTGGAAGGGGTCGCATGGAGGGATATGGCTGGTGGGGAAGGGTTAAGCACCTCCCCACCGCCACCCCTACAACTTTCTCTACTAAGAACGGCCTCCTCATTCTTCTGCTTTGCACAGCATGTGCAGTGACCCGAGTCCGCTGGCGGAAGTCCCATCCAGCCCAGAGAAGCATCCTGTCCTGGGAGCAGAAACCCCAAATTTTCGTTCTACTCCCCAACCCCCCATCATCCCCCCATCAGCCATTTACTGAATCTTCCCAGCATGGCACCGGGCAGCTAATTGTGCAATAGATAATCTTGTTTGTTGGGCTTATCGTCAGCCTTGTTAACCTCCCTACAGGGGTTTTTTCCTAATTTTCCCTAAGTGCATTTTTGCCTCTGGCGTCGCTATCCTGGCTTGGGGCCTTCCCTAAAGATGCTCATTTGTTTGCTCCTCTTGCTTTTCGTTTCTTGCCTACGAGGGGTAGACAGATCTCTGTCCATTTCGGTTCCGCTCCGTTTCTGCGTATTTCCCATATTTGTGCTCAGCTTTCCCTGTTTCTGCAGGGTGTGTTGTTTCAGGGGTTTTTTAGAAGAGAAAATTCGTCAGTGTCTTAGTGCAATTTTCTTCTGATGCTGATCCAGTATGCCTGAAGGAGTGTCTCCACCTCCATCGTTCTGCTGAGGTCCAGCACTGAGGGCCTTCTGGCGGTTCCCTCGTTGCGAAATGCCAAGTTGCAGGGAACTAGGCAGAGGGCCTTCTCGGTGGTGGCGCCTGCCCTGTGGAACGCCCTCCCAACAGATGTCAAAGAGAACAACAACTACCACACTTTTAGAAGACATCTGAAGGCAGCCCTGTTCAGGGAGGCTTTTAATGTTTAATAGATTATTGTGTTTTACTTTTCTGTTGGAAGCCGCCCAGAGTGGCTGGGGAAACCCAGCCAGATGGGCAGGGTATAAATAAATTATTATTATTATTACTATTACTATTACTATTATTATTATTATTATTATTATTATCACAGAATCATAGAATCGGAAGGGGTCCCAGTCCAACCTCCCTGTCATGCAGGAATCTCAGCTAAAGTATCCAGGACTTCACCCAACCTCTGCATAAATACAAGGAGAGCCCACAATGAAAATGATGATGAATTAAATTTATGACCAATCCATCACCAACAGATCCAAGGGTGGACTACAGCCATTTGGAACTGAGATCTTTCCCTGTCCTCAGGGGCGAACGAAGGCGTCTCAACACCTGGGGCAGGGCGTTACTACGTAGGGCGCATGTGCGGCATCACTACATACGGCGCATGTGCCATATGTAGTGACACCGCACATGCACTGTACATAGCGGTTTGCTGGCTGTGCCCTCCAGCGCCGTATGGACATTGCCGGGATCCCTCTGTCGCTGCTACAGCCGTGAACGGAGGATCCTCTACATGCGGCTGTAGCGGAGACAGAGGGATCCCACCACTATCCGTTGGGCGATTGAGCAGCGCTGGCGACAAACTGCTATGTACAGTGCCAGTTTGCTGCTGGCACCGGGATCCTCTGCTCGTGGCTGCAGCTTTGAATCGAGGATCCTCCACATGAGGCTGCGGCTGCACGATGGCTGCTCATGCTGCCGCGAGCCCCTGCACGGTGCCTTCTTGTCACCCCCCCATCCGACGTGGCACCCCCCAGCCCCCCGTTGCGATGCCACTGCCTGTCCTACCTGGAGATGCCAGGGATCAGACCTTTTGCCATAGCTGCCAAGTACCCCGTATTTCCCGGGAAACCCCCGTTTTTCCCTACCGTTTCCTGGCGGTCTCCCGTTTCAGCTCCTCTCCCGTTAATCTCCCTTATTTTGGCTCCTGTCGGTGGCCATTTTTCTCCTGTCGGCGGCCATTTTTCTTTGCCTATCTATGGGCACCAGAAAATGACCGGCAGCAGCGCCGGAAGTCGCGTCTACGCTTGTCTGGAAGTGCGTAGACGTAACTTCCGGTGTCGCTTTGCCCATCGATGGGCACCGAAAATGGCCGGTGCCGGAAGTTGCGTCTACGCACTCCCGGACATGCGTAGACACGACTTCCAGCGCTGGTGCCAGCCATTTTCGGTGCCCATAGATGGGCAAAGCGACACCGGAAGTTGCGTCTATGCAACTTCCGGTGTCACGCGGCTGCCGATCCCGAATTTCTCCGCGAGAGACTTGGCAGGTATGCCTTTTGGATGCACAGCACATGCTCTACTCCTGAGCTACAGCATGATGGCTGAGGAGCCTCATGCCTTGACATTGTGCAGCATTAACTGCGATTCTGCAGCGCCACTGCAGACGTCAAAACGTTTCAGCTCTCCTAGATCATGCAGTTGCATCTCTGTGAATGGTTATTTACCACAGCAGCTGCATTCCTCAGGGGTGTCGAGTGTTTCTCTGCCCTGAGTGAGATCCTCAAGTACACGAGAGGTCAGGCCTTCTGTGTACCTGGATTTCAGCTGCGGGACTCCTGTCCTCAAGATATTAGGATGTCCAATGATGCTGTCACTTCCAAAGCAAGAGCCCTTCGCTTCGCATTAGCTCTCCCGCGTTGGTGGGCCTCGAGGTAGGGAGATGTTGATTGTAGGGCTCTCTTTAAAAAGGAAGAAAGGCAAGTGGACATTCTCGGTCCCATCTGAAGGGCAGGGGAGAGGTCCCCCTTGCGTATTGAAACATTGCCCCATTAGCAGAAAATCAATGGGGTCAGTCATGTAACCACGAGGAGCAGCCCGTGCTCACGAGTTTTTGAGTTCCACAGAGCTCTCAGCAATGTCTAGTCTGGCTGGAAAGCTGCCAAATATAGAGGTGGAAAAGGATGCGAGGAAAATTAAATGGGACAGGTTATTAAGTGGTGTGCAGAAAGTCTGGTGTAGAAAAAGAGGAAAAGAAGGCTTTAATCATGTGCAGAGTGCTTTCCCCCTGCGCACGGCGTGATACCAGGGCTCAAGTCAAGGGAAGCAGTGAGGGGCGTGATGGTTAGGTTGTCAGGACTTAGGCCTGGGGATCCTGGGTTCAAATTCCCGCTCGCACATGAAGCCCACAGGGTGACTTGGAGCAACTCCTCAGCGTCGCCTGCCTTGCAGGGGTGTTGTGAACGGTGAATGGGGAAGAGCGGAACCATGGACAGGTATGTCAACTTTAGCTCCTTGGAGGAAAAGTGGAAAATAAATGGGACTTTTTAATAATAGTAGTAGTAGTAGTAGTAGTAGTAGTAGTAAAACAATCAAAAATGGCAATGAATAAAGAAACAATAAGATAAAACTTATTGGCCACTGTGAGAACAGAATGCTGGACTAGAGGGGCCATTGGCCTGATCCAGCGGGACTTTTCTTGTGTTCTTAGGGGCAGCGATCGGGGGGGGGGGGGGTTTAGTCCCAGGTGAAGTATAGAGTGGGGGCAGAGAAGAGCAGATTCCACTGGACTTCTGCAGCTGAACTAAGAAGCATCCTTTTCATTGCCTCAGTGCAGAGAGAACATTAAAAACATATATTACATCTGAAGGCAGCCCTGTTTAGGGAAGTTTTTAATTTGAGACATTTAATTGTATTTTCATCTTTGCTGGAAGCCACCCAGAGTGGCTGGGGAGACCCATTCCGGATGGGCAGGGTACAAATAATAAATTATTATTATTAAATTATTATACGAATGACCCGCTGGATCAGGCCAACAACCTGACGTTCAAATTCATCGGCATTTCGGTGTCGATTTCTCCAAAGGCACAATTTTTTTGCCTGCCGCTTTGCCTCATCTGCGTTCTCTAATGCAATGTATCCATTTCACGAATCTATTAATTCTATTCATTTTTGTACATGTTAGTTGGATGGAGACCATCGCTGCACAATTCCAGAGGGCTGGGGGTTCCAAAAGGTGGCTGCGTTTCGGTCCTTGCATTACTTCAGAAAGTGTGGTTTGGGTAGGTTCGCCTTTAAAAGTGAACGGAGCTGAATTGCGCCCCCCCACACACACACACTCACGGCCCCCAGTGCTCCCACTGAGATATTTTCCTCCTTTTAACGCTGCCATTGAGTGGGTCAATGGAACGCTTCGCTCTGTCTCTGATATTACAGGAGGAGGGCAAGGCGGGAGGGAGCCTGTTGTCGGTGCGTTGCCGACCGCCAAGGAGATGATCCCATCAAACTCCCCAGCAAATCCCATTCTGTAGTGTTAAGCCGAGCATTAAATGAATTAATTGGCTGGAAAGTGAGCCTGCCACATGCGAGGAAGTGGCTGTCTTGGGCCCAGAGATGACAAGAGTGCTCAGCAGAGCCATCCTTCCCCGAGACAAGATTCCTTCATTGGCTTTTAAAAGGACAGGAGAGGAAGAGTCCTGCTGGATCAGGCCAATGGCCCATCTAGTCCAGCATCCTGTTCTCACAGTGGCCAATCAGATGCCGCTTCTGGGAAACCCACAAGCAGGATCCGAGCACAAGAGCAACTCTCCCCTTTTGCAGTTTCCAGCAACTGGTTTTCAGAAGCGTTGTTGTTGTTGTTGTTGTTGTTGTTGTTGTTGTTGTTGTTGTTGTTTAGTCGTTTAGTCGTGTCCGACTCTTCGTGACCCCATGGACCATAGCACGCCAGGCACTCCTGTCTTCCACTGCCTCCCACAGTTTGGTCAAACTCATGTTGGTAGCTTCGAGAACACTGTCCAACCATCTCGCCCTCTGTCGTCCCCTTCTCCTAGTGCCCTCAATCTTTCCCAACATCAGGGTCTTTTCCAAGGATTCTTCTCTTCTCATGAGGTGGTTTGATCTTCTTGCACTCCATGGGACTCTCAAGAGTCTCCTCCTTCAGAAGCATTGCTGCCTCTTAACAGTGCAGACAGAGCGCAGCCATCATGGCTAGCAGCCATCGATAGCCCTCCTCCATGGGTTTGTCCGATCCTCTCTTAACACCATCCTAGCTGGTGGAAATCACTACTTCCTGTGGCAGGGAGTTCCGTAGTTTAACTACACACTGCACAAAGAAGTACTTCCTTTTGACTGACCTGAATCTTCCAACGTCCAGCTTCCTTGGATGTCCAGGGGTTCTAGTGTGATGAGAGAGGGAGGAAAACCTTCCCTCCGCCCACTTTCTCCATGCGATGCTTAATTTTCTACACTGCAAGCATTGTGGCCTCTTCCTCGCCTGTTCTCTAACCTGAAAAGTCTCAAATGTGGCAGCCTTTCTTCATAGGGGTATTGCTCCTTTTCGTGCATGTAGAAAACTGTTCTTTTTTTTCTTTTCCCTCCTCCCGTATGAAGTCAAGCTGTTGGATGGTTACAGCACCTGCTGTGGCTGTAGAGACCGATATGGGAGAGACATGTTTTGTTGCAGCTGGGGCAGACAAAGGTGTCCAGTTTCGCTGTTACAGATGCACCATGGCATTGCTTCTCTCTGTGCTCCTCTCAGTGGTCATTCCTCCTCTGGTCACTGCTATGGGTGCACGGCCTGATTGTCTTGTCTCCAGGCACTGCGGTTGTCTGCAAGTAATTCCCATACTGTGGGGTAATAAAAGTACTATGCAAACCCAAAACACAGGAATAAGGCCTATTTATTTGATTTGAACTTACTCTTGTCCAAGAAGAATATTGACAAGCTGGAACATGGGCAGAGGAGGGCAACCAAGATGATAAAGGGTCTGGAAACCAAGCCTTCTGAGGAATGGTTGAAGAAGCTTGGTATGTTTAGCCTGGTAAAGAGGAGACTGGGAGGAGATACGAGAGCCATCTTCAACTATCTCAACGGCTTTCACATGCAGGATGGAGCAAGTTTGCTTTCTCCTGCTCTGGAGGGTAGGACCCGAACCAATGGATTGAAGTTACAAGAAGGGATATTCCAACTAAACTTCAGGAATAACTTTCTGAGGGTAAAAGCTGTTCGACAGTGGAACGGTCTCCCTTGGGAGGTTGTGGGCTCTCTTGCCTTACAAGTTTTTAAGCAGAGGTTGGATTTGTCATCTGTCATGGACGCTTTATCTGAGGTTCCTGCATTGCAGGGGGTTGGTCTAGATGACCCTTGGGTCCCTTCCAACTCTACACTTTTCTGATCTTATGGTTCTAAATGTGCACAGGACTGTAACTTTAACATTTTGACAGTGAACTGGCATGTAAATGACTTAATGACATATAGAGTGTGTGTGTGTGAAAGAGAGAGAGAGAGGGGGGGAGACTTTTCAGACTGTGGGGGGGGGGGGAAATGTTACAGTATTGTGGGAGACTCTGGGGAGTTTATTCAAACTTCACCCAACAGAAGAGCAACAAAGAAGAACCTGCCAGCTCTGGTAGGTTCTGAGGGTGATGAACCTTCCCCAGATTTCCTGTCCATTTTGATTTCAGGCAAGCTGACATTAGGAAGAGGCAGGAGCCACAGAGAGGGGAATTAAAGGTGGCAGAGAAGGTGACAGCAGGTGGAATAAAAATGAGCAAAGTGAAAAGGAAGGTGAGAGGGAGAGAAAAAGGCAATGACAGCAGGTGAACGGAACTCAAAGAAGAAGACAGGGTGGGGGAGAGGGAAAAGATGATGATGATGATGATGATGATGATGATGATGATGATGATGAAGAAGAGAGGGAAAGGTGAGGGGTGGGGCCAAGAATGGAGAAGGGGTGTGGCTTGAGTGGGAATGGGAGGGACAAGGCCCCACTTGTACCTTGCACCCAAGGGTCCCCAGAAATCTGGGGCCAGCGCTGGGAGGGAGTTCCATGGGGGAAGCTGCCACCTGTCAGACTTCGGGGGATCGGCTTCCTCCCCGTGGCAATAAATCAGAAGATCAAACGAAAGGAGCATCTTACCAGTTAGATTCTTTAATAATCACAGTGAGAGACAAAAGAACATGTCTCCCTAGGAATGGCGGTGCTCCCAATTAAGGCTCACACACCCCCTTCACCCCTATGAATCTATGTCACCCCTACATCTTGTAATCTGAGCTTGGACCCTCTGCGCTTTCTGCTCTGAGACTCTCTGAGCTCTTCTCGACATTGGGGAGGGCGCTGGAGGAATGCTGCCCAACGATTGTGAATCTGTTAACCCTCTCTCTCCCAGTGTTTCTTCTTCTCCTAGCCATTCCCCATCCAGTATTTCCCAGCTTCTGCCTTCTGTACTATGCCCCTCTGCAAACTGCTGTTCCAAATCTACGCTGTCCTCCTGCTCCTGGGAAGATTCAGGATCGGGGGGAGGGGGTGGCTCCCACCATTCCTCCTAAGTGCAGCCCTCCTCAGCACGGTCCCTGACATCGCCACATGAAAGATCCAATTTCATACAGAAAAGGCCTCCTTATGAGATGCCATCTGCGAGAATCCCTCTCCTGCAGTCATCAATTGGGTATGTAAGGGGTGAGATGATCTTCTACGCACCCTGATCCCAAGCTGTGCAGAAATTAGTGCGCCACTGCCAGCACCTTAAACGTAGCCCGGGAGCTAATTGGTAGCCAGCAAAATTCTTTCAGCTCAGTGGCATAACGCAGACCCTCCGACATCCCACTGAGCAAAATCAGGACACTTGTTTTTCGTTCCCGAGCTCTCATGGAAGCCAGCTGACTTGTTCCAGAGTGTGAGATCAAACCGTGGGGCATTCCATGATCCAATCAGAATCTGGGGTGTTTTGTTGAATTGGGGCAGTTGAGAGGTATGAAAGACCTACATTGGCTCCCAGTACGTTTCCAAGCACAATTCAAAGCGTTGGCTCTGACTTTAAAGCCCGAAACGGCCTTGGCCCAGTATACCTGAAGGAGCATCTCCACCCCCATTGTTCTGACCAGACACTGAGATCCAGCTCCAAGGGCCTTCTGGCAGTTCCCTCGCTGCAAGAAGCAAGATTACAGGGAAGCAGGCAGAGGGCCTTCTCGGTGGTGGTGCCCTCCCTGTAGAATGCCCTACATCAGATGTCAAAGAAATAAACAACTAGCTGAGGTTTAGAAGACACCTGAAGGCAGCTCTGTTTGGGGAAGTTTTAAATGTTTGCTGTTTTTTTCATGTTTTTCATAATCTGTTGGGAGTCTCCCAGAGTGGCTGGGGAAATGTAGCCAGATGGGCAGGGTATAAATAATAAGTTGTTGTTGTTGTTGTTGTTGTTGTTGTTGTTATAACATCCGTGGCCCACCAAATGTCAATGGAAAACCCACAAGCAGGACCTGAGCCCAAGAGCACAGCCATCGTCGCTAGTAGCCATCAATTTAGCTTTCTCCATGAATTTCTCCAATCCTCTTTTAAAGCCATCTAAGTTCTTGGCCCGTTGTCTTTGTCCATGGAGTTTTCTTGGCAGGGATACTGGAGTGGCTTGCCGGTTCCTGCTCCAGGTGAGAAGCTGGACCATAAAGAAGGCTGATCGCGGAAGAATTGATGCTTTTGAATTATGGTGCTGGGGGAGACTCTTGAGAGTCCCATGGACTGCAAGAAGATCAAACCTATCCATTCTGAAGGAAATCAGCCCTGAGTGCTCACTGGAAGGACAGATCGTGAAGCTGAGGCTCCAATACTTTGGCCACCTCATGAGAAGAGAAGACTCCCTGGAAAAGACCCTGATGTTGGGAGAGATGGAGGGCACTAGGAGAAGGGGATTACAGAGGGTGAGATGGTTGGACAATGTTTTCGAAGCTACGAACATGAGTCTGACCAAACTGCGGGAGGCAGTGGAAGGCAGGAGTGCCTGGCGTGCTCTGGGTCATGGGTCCACGAAGAGTCGGACACGACTAAACGACTAAACAACAACAAGTTGTTGGCCATCGTTGTCTCCTGTGATCTGTCCCAGTGAGCAATGAAGGCACTGCACTTTGCATCTTCTGGACCGAGTTCAGGGGAAGCCCCACGTAGGACAGATTGCAGTAGTCCAGCCTGGAGGCTTACCAACACATGGGTGGCAGTAGTCGGGCAGTCCCATTCCTGTAGATGCAAGAGGGTAGTGCTTTGTTGGGTATGGAAGGGCACATGTTGCAACCAACAGTTGTTTCTTCTTCATACAGCAGCCTCTCGAAAGCTGGCTTTTATTTGGAGTCATTTGTGTGAGATGAGCTGCGAGCTTCGTTTGCTGAAGCTGAAACTGCCAAAGACGAAAGGGAGACCCAAACTTGGGGGGGGGATTGCAGGACCGTTCAAAAAAATGGTCTAAATGCACCCCCTTTCCACCACCTGCAAATAGATGGAGGTATTGTTCACCCCACTAAACTGATCGGTCCAAATCTTGCTGTGTGCTCTGGATGTTTTGGGCTACAACTTGCCTGGGCCAGATGGGAGTTGTAGTCCAAATCATCCCAGAAGGGCGGCAGGTTGGCGATCGATCTTCTTCCCCCAAGGCTGGCCCCCTTCAAACTGACTGCTTGTAAATGTGAAGTGTCTCTCTTGCTCGGCGTCTAGCGCAAGACTGCCGTGGGTGACTTTCGCACTCGGCACTCCCACTTAGCACTTGACACTCTCCTGTAAGGATGAGGTTCACAGTATTCTCGCTGTTTGCCGACTGCTGGATGGCACTAACTCCGAGTGTTTCCTCCCCTTCCCAGCTCCCCCTTCTCGGGAAACAATTGGGTTCGCAACCTGCGTGGCTGTGAAGAAAACATCTGCCTCCTTCAGCCTCTCGCTATCTGTTTCATGAGAATAGCCAGCGAGAGAGGAAGTAGCTACATCGAAACATAAGAGCCTAAGAGAGAAGGGAGTCTGACTGATGGATCAGTCCAATGTCCTATCAAACTCCCAAATATCTGAAACACTGCCTGCTCCCCAGCAGAGCCTCTGGTGTGCTAAGACTAGCAGAGAGCTTCATGGCTCCAAGCCAGATCTCCCAGCCCTTAGTCCAGCGCTGTAACCACTACACCACACTGAGTGCCACCTGCCAAGCATCTTCTGGACACCTGCGTGCCAAAAGTACATGTCACTATCCAAAAGGCAGCAGCAAAAGTGCGTTGCTGTTAAGGGCAAGGGCTTGGGGAGGAAGCCAGTGTGGGGGTGCTTTGGTGGCTAGAGTGTTGGGCTATGACCTGGGAGGCCTGAGTTCGAATCCCCTGCCATAAAGGACCAGGAAATGTCTCTCAGCCTAACCTACCTCACAGGGTTGTCGTGAGGATGGAATTGGGGGGGGGAGGGAACCGTGCACACACCCCTTGAGATCCTTAGAAGGAAAGGTGGGAGAGAAATGTAATAAGTGGCCCTAGGGAGGCAACGGGGCCACACCACAGTTTCTCAGCACAAGCACCAGCTCCTCCTTCTCCCTGAGCTCAGCTGCAGAAGTGCTGGCGGAGGAAATTGAGGCATTTAGGGATCAAATTGGAAGCCGGGGTGGCTTTTGTAATTCCAGGACTGTCCCTGGAAAATCTGGGCACTTTGAGGGTCTTCTATTAAAACCCTCGGTACGTGCATCTTCAGTTAAAATTGTAAGATACTTCTCCAGGTATCTTCTTTTATTTTGTCCAAGGAAGGAAGTAATTGGGGGGGGGGGGAGTGGCTCAGAGCATCTGCCTTTTCATGCAGAAGGTCCCAGGTTCGATCTCTGGTGTCTCCAGGTAGGAGTGGAAAACAGATCCCTCCTGAGATTCTGAAATGTGGCTGCCGGTCAGCGTGGACAATACTGGGCTAGATGGGGCAGTCTAGGGCAGCCTCCCCTGCTGGGGAAGGATCACAGTTCAGTAGAAGAACATCTGCTTTGCCTGCAGGTTCAGTCTCCGTAATCTCTAAGCTGGGTTGGGGAGCCGCTGCCAAACAGTGTAGACAATATTAAGCTCAGTAGGCCAATGGTCCCACTCAATATAACGAAGCTTATTCCGTTCCCATAGAAAGACATGGGATCTTCTTCTTCTTTGGCAATCACTCGTAGCCGAGTAAGATCGTCTTCCATAAACACGGTTTTAACAATGAGTCCGTAAGTGACTGTGGAGGCCAATTCTGGATCCACACGTCCTTCCACAGTGAGGACATGGGTTTCTCGGCGGGAGTTGATCATGGTGAGGGTTTGCCAAGCATGCCTTCCTCTTAGCACATTTCTCCCTTGCGTCCTGAGTTTGAGCGTCTTCAACGCCCATGACACCTTTGGTAAAGGCTGTTCTCCAATTGGCCAGTGTTTCCCAATTGTCGGTGTTTATACTACATTTTAAAAAGATTTCCCTTGAGTCTTTGAACCTCTTTTGTTGACCACCAGCATTACGCTTTCCATTTTTAAGTTCGGAATAGGGTAGCTGCTTTGGAAGACAATAATCAGGCATCCGCATAACATGACCAGTTGATGTTGAAGAATCATTGCTTCAACACTGGTTATCTTTGCTTCTTCCAGTACACTGACATTAGTTCACCTGTCTTCCCAAGTGGTGTGTGCGTATGGAGACACCATTGATGGAATCTTTTGAGGAGTTGGAGATGGCATTTATAAGTGGTCCATATTTCACAAGCACCAGCATTAACAGGGGACAGTTTAGAAGAAGCCTAGGCCAATCCAACCAAACAGATCTTGGCGGGGGGGGGTCCCTCTTCCCTCTGCCCCTTGGCTCCCTTATTCAATGGTTTTCTTACACGTGAGCAAGCAGGAGAGGCAGATTTGATTCAAAGTGTTCCAATTCTTTGCATTTCCCCATCCCCAGCCTACCATCCTCTTCCCCCCCCTCCTCCAACCACACACATACACAAACTTCCTGCTGCCTCTTCTCTTCGTAGAGTCTCACTTGTCAAAACAAATTCTTCTGCCAGCCCAGTGCTACAGGCAAGCTGGGGCAGGGAAGGGAAAGAGAGAGAGTTATAGCTCCTGTTACAACGTGCAGCCTGCCTGTCCTTGCTATGCCGTGGAGGAGCCGAACTCCGCCATCTAGCCGGAAAAAAAGCCAATTCCCAGCATTCCGTCACGCAGGAACAGGAGAGTCCTCAGGGGAGGGCTTTGTAGAGCCTGCTGCCAGTTTGCAGGGAGATCCAGAGTGTAGGCTGTTGGAATTTGTCTGCCTTGAAAGCCAATGGAGTGCACCTCCAGGGGTGAAGTCAAACTGCTCTGTTGGCGGCACCAAAGGGACCACCTCCTCAGGGAACAAGCCTGGGCAGTGTATATGGAGATCCTGGGCTGCCCAGACAACAAGACCTGCCTCCTGGCCTCGCTGATGGGGTCCAAAGGAAAGCAGAGGGCCTTCTCGGTGGTGGCGCCCGCCCTGTGGAACACCCTCCCATCAGATGTCAAAGGGAAAAACAGCTACCAGATTTTTAGAAGACATCTGAAGGCAGCCCTGTTTAGGGAGGCATTTAATGTTCAATAGATTATTTTATTTTGTTTTTTTCTGTTGGAAGCCACCCAGAGTGGCTGGGGAGACCCAGCCAGATGGGCGGGGCATAAATATATTATTATTATTATTATTATTATTATTATTATTATTATTATTAGTCTGGCACCAGCTTGGCTGCAAGAGTTGCAGGAAGGAGGCGTACAAGGCACCATCCAACTGCCTTAGGGACTCCACTCCGGGTTCGTGTGGGGTTTACTCCTTCTTTTCCTGAAGATGTCCCACAGGGCAGCAGAGGTTTATAATCAGAGTTTTCTTTCTCCTAGATGGGCTCCCTTCCCAGGTGGATGAGGCCCATCTGCCCCTCACTTCCCTCTATAGCATACGCCTTCCTGACCGTTGGGCCCTTGTCTGCTCCACCGCCAGAGCTGTCTTCTCACACAGGGGGAGTCCCTAGCTCAGCGCAAGGGTTTGAGACCCATGAAACGAAATGAAATTTATTACGATCCTAGACCAGAATGTTTGAGACCCATCAGCTACCTTCATCTGGTTTAGCCGGCCAGTCAAAGCCATTTCCCAGGATTGTGGCCGCCATCGCATGCTGACAGCTTCTAGGAGCCACAGGTGAGAGCTTAGAGCAGGGTGGGGACCAAAGGTCAACAAACTGTCCCAGAAGAAGCGCGATGTGTCCCCCCACTGGAGGTTCCAACCCCTCCCCCAACACTCCATATGCTCTGTCAGGAGTCCAGTCCCCGGCTTGATAACACAGCGGGCATAGTTAAATAAAAAGGATGATTTATTGTCAAAACCAACAGATAGCTCCAGGCGGCTTTAACACAGCCTCCGCCATCATCAGTAAAGATGACCCTTCTGAAGACTGCTTCCGGCAAGACCAGAAGCAACTGAGCTTTCGCTTCATATGTCTTTTCTTTTGCTTCCTATCTTGCAGCCCTCCCATTCATCAAGACCTTGGAGAGAGTGGGTTAGCTCCCTCCTCTTCCCCATTCGGCTGTCTCTTAACTCTTTCCCACCTGTTTGTGCTTTCCAAGAGCTTTGACTGCGTTCTAGCTTGCTCTCCCCCATTCCCTTATCAGCCGGCATTCCAAAGGGCGGGGGAGTTGGCCCTAGCCAATACTCATCCTGCTTGGTGGTTAACCCTCTCTGTTCCTGGCTGCTTTCTTCAGTTGGCTGCAAACCTTCCCTGGGAGCTGGCTCATTCATGACATGCTCCTTTGAGACCCCTTTGGAGTGCAAGTGCTGTCACAATAAAGGATTGATTCCTTGCAGAATGATCCTTATGTGGTCATTGGAAGAGTGCTAGTTCCACAGTTCGGGGGGGTCATTTCAGGGGTAAGGCGTTCCTTCAAAGGAACTGGTCTGTCAGGGACTGGGCAGAGGAGGAAAGGTGAAGACTGCCTCCCCAGCCTGACGCCTTCCAGAGAAGAAGACAGTTCAAAATTACAACAGGGGTTTGAGGGAGATCACCACTCAAAGGAAAATGATGGGGAAAGTTGGGAAACAATGGGAGAGGGAGAGGAGCAGCTGGCTGACACGTTATCACTAGAAAGCATTCCAGACCCACCATCTCCCAGAACCCAGCAAGCCTTAAAAGTAGGAGAGCAAAGGGCTCAGAAGCAAAGGGCCCTCAGTCCCAGCAGTAGAAGGGATGATGAATGAGGAAGTGGGAGAGAAGGGGGGGGGAGATTTACTCGGGACAAGGCCATTATTCCAAGAGGCTGCATTCCCAAGCCTCTCTGTGTAAATATTGAATAAAAAGCAGATGGTAAGGACTTTCCCTTGTCTTATCTGTTCCTGGCAACCTGCCGTGGGGGTTGGTTCCTCTGCAGCCTGACATGGTCCCACGCTGTGAAGTGCTTTGTATCCTAATACGGTAGTAATGCCTTGAACTTGAGCTGGTAGCAAGCCATGAGCCTCTGCAGATCTTTGAGCAGGGACAGAGACTCATCCCGTTAGCAATTGTGCTGCAGCGTTCTACACTCAACTGAGCAAATGTTCTTAAGGCTCGCTGTGCCGTTCGGACATCCGTTCCTGCCTTCATCCCTTGCCCTTCTCCAGTAATGCCACTTGAAGCAGGACGTAAGACCACAAGGACATAACAGAAAACCCGCAAGCAGAGTTCGAACACAAGGGCACCCTCCTCTGCCATGGTTTCCAGCAACTGGTGTTCAGAAACATTGTTCCACTCCGACTGTGGAAGGCAGAGCATAGCCATCCAGGCTGTTAGAAATCGCTAGCCTTATCCTCCATTCATTTCTCTAGTCCTCTTGTGGGAGTGAGTTCCACAGTTTAACTATGCACTGCATGAAGAAGGGCTTTATTATCTTCTCCCATTGGCTCGGGACAGGGCCGGCAACAAATTTCTTGATATCCTGACACTCTCCAGCCTTGTGCTTCCGCGACAACCAGGCTAGGCAGATGAAACACGAGCACACACACGCAAGGTCTTGATGTTCTTAAGCTGCGCACTCACATCCCTCCAGCTCCGCATGAAGTGGCCACGAACCGGCATGTGCCTCACCTTGTCATTCTATTTGGGTCAACTCGGCTGCCGGAGCGTTTTGATCAAGGCGGCAGGGAGTTCTGGGAGAGGGAGAGGGAGAGTTCCCCCCACGATGAATTCCACGAGCCGCTCATTAAAGCGGAGACTGGAAGCTGGAACTTCCTAATGACTCCCAGCTCTAGAGTGCTGGAACTTGGCGCTTTTGTATTTTTTCTTGTCGGGCGGGGGGGGGGGGTAATACACCTTTGATTCTTCAGGCAGGGTGTGAGGAAAGGAGTCTCGGTGGCAAAGAGTGAGATCAGAGCCGAGGTGAATGGCGGGGAGACGGGGAAGCGAATGCCAGGAAGGGGAGTCCTTTAAGTGAAACTAGGTCTGAGCAACTATTTGCAGGGCCTGCTCTCAGCTGACTGCACTGGAGCCCCTGAAAGTATTTCCTTTCGCTTCAAATCAAAGCATGATGCAGCGGGTTGGAGGGAGTGTGTGCAACAGCAAAAAAGGGCGGGGGAAGCCACTAGGAATTTAAACTGCCTGTGTTTTTACATAGATCCAGGCAGCCAACTCCTCCAGGCAGAGGGGTCTTCGGCCCCCTCAATATTTGCTGGCAAGGGGCTGGGCACCCTTGATGTTGTGGGGGTTGGAGGAGGCTGAGCGTGGCACGGTTTGGTAGCTGGCTCCTCCTGGGCGCAAGAGAGGAAGCTATGGGGTGCCTGGGCTCCATGCTCGGCCTCAGGGGCGTAGCCAGGATGAAAATCAGGGGGGCAAGGGGCGGGGCCAAGGGGTGGGGACGGGGCCACATCGGAGCAGCCCGAAATCGGGCTGCTCCGACTCCCTCCTTCCCCTCCGCGATAGGAAGGGACGAGGGGGAGCCAGGATCAGCCCGAAATCGGGCTGCTCCGACTCCCTCCTCCCCCTCCGCGATAGGAAGGGACGAGGGGGAGCCAGGATCAGCCCGAAATCGGGCTGCTCCGACTCCCTCCTCCCCCTCCACAATCGGAAGGGACGAGGGGGAGCCAGGATCAGCCCGAAATCGGGCTGCTCCGATCCCCTCCTCCCCCTCTGCAATCGCTGGGGCAGGTGGAGGGAAAGCCCCAGAGCCGCGCAAAGCGGTTGCCTGGCTTTCCCTCCGCCCGCCCCACAGCCAGCCGGCTAGAAGGGAGGTCTCCCTTCTCCCTTGCTGGCTGTGGGGCGGAGGGAGGGAAAGCCAGCCAAACGCTTTGCGCGGCTCTGGTGCTTTCCCGCCGCCCGCCCCACAGCCAGCCAGGGAGAAGGGAGACGGCACCGGGCGGGCAGTGGGGCAGGCTGGCCAGTGGCCCTGCTTCTAGGGGGGGCAATTGCCCCCTCCTGCCCCCCTGCCTACGCCCATGCTCGGCCTTCTCGTGACGATGAGACACCTTGCACTTTGTGCATCGCACTTGATGTCACATGTGCATGTCGGGCGCATGCCATGCGTGCGCATGGCGCACATCATGTGCATGGCATCACCCAGGCACAGCATGCATTCTCTCCCACCCACCCCAATCTTGGGTTCAAGACAGCACCTCTGCACAGATGTATGAGTGACCACATCTTGAATACTAGGTTGCCACAGCTCGAAAGGTATATGTTGCAAAAGTGGGAAATGTCAACCAAAACAATCGAGGGGGTAGAAGTTCATAAAAGTTATGCATGGCATTGGGGATAGTGGCTAGAGACCTCTGAATGTTGTAAGATGCAGGACCAATAGAAGGAAATCCTTTTTATCACAGTGCATATGAGATGCACTCTCCGACGATGCAGTGGTGACTACCAATTCATATGGTTTTGAAATACCGGAAGGATTGGACCAATTCGTGGAGAAGAGGGTTATCAATGGCGATTAGACATGATGGTTGCGTTCTGCCTCTACAGTTGGAGACAGCAAGCGCTTCTAAATACCAGTTTCTGGATACCACAGGAGGGGAGAGAGCTCTTGCGCTCGAATCCTGCTTGCAGGTTTTTCCGGGGCATCTGGTCAGCCACTGTGAGCAGAAGATGGTGGACTAGGTGGGTCATCGGGTTGATGATCAAGCAGGTTGTTCTTGCGTTCTCAGGAGCAGGTCCCTTCTGTGGGAGGGTCACGACTTTTGGGTCTCTTTAGTCTATAGAGAAGGATTGCGAGAGCAGGCTTGATAGAGGTGTATTTGTGCAGTTTGTGGTGGAAAGCAGAAAGCAGGAGGTTTTCTCTCCTGCTCTCATAATTTTAGACCTCAGAGGCAGTGAAGCTGGTCATTGGAAGATCTGGACAGATACAGTCCTGGAGGACAATGCTATTGATGGCTGACTAACCTTTGCCTCCACATCTGGAGACAGCATTGTTTCTGAATACCAGTTGCTGGAGGAGGAAGAAGAAGAAGAAGAAGAAGAAGAAGAAGAAGAAGAAGAAGAAGAAGAAGAAGAAGAAGAAGAAGAAGAAGAAGAAGAAGAAGAAGAAGAAGAAGAAAAGAGTTTGGATTTGATATCCCGCTTTATCACTACCCTAAGGAGTCTCAAAGCGGCTAACATTCTCCTTTCCCTTCCTCCCCCACAACAAACACTCTGTGAGGTGGGTGGGGCTGAGAGACTTCAGAGAAGTGTGACTAGCCCAAGGTCACCCAGCAGCTGCATGTGGAGGAGCAGAGACGCGAACCTGGTTCCCCAGATTACGAGTCTACCGCTCTTAACCACTACACCACACCCACAGGAGGGGAGAGGATTCTTGTACATGGGCCCTGCCTGCAGATTTCCTACAGCAGTGATGGCCAAACTCGGCCCTCCAGCTGTTTTGGGACTACAACCTCCATCATCCCTAGCTAACAGGACCAGTGGTCAGGGATGGTGGGAATTGTAGTCCCAAAACAGCTGGAGGGCCAAGTTTAGCCATCACTGTCCTACAGGCATTTTTGTGGCCACCATGAGAACAAGACACTGGACTAGGTGGGGCATGGGGATGATCCAGCAAACTCTTCTTAGCTTCTTAAGAAATTCGGTAAGAGTGAGTTGAAGTTCAGGTTTGGGGAGCCTTTGGCTCACTGGAAGTTGCTGGACTACAACTCCCATCAGCTCCAGCAAGCGTCACCAATGGCCAAGGATGATGGGAGTTGTAGTTCAGCAACATGGAGGGCCAAAGGTTCCCCATATCCCCATAATTTGCTTCATTTGCACATCCTGTATTGAGTGTGGCTTGGATGGACTTCCCAGTTCCCTTCCAACTCTATGACTCTTTGAGGCTTGTTTGGTGATGGCAGGTCAGATGGCCTTGTCTGCTGGGGTGCCCCAGATGTGGACCTCCCTTCCACTGGAGGTGAGATGATCCCTCTCTTTGCCTCTGTCCTCCTGAAGACCCCTCCTCCTCCTCCTTTTTTTCTTCTTCTGGCAAGTTTTGATTTTTATGGCTGTGTAGATTATTATGTGTTAGTTCTGGCTCTGGTAGTGCCCTTCGTAGTGTTGCAGTATTGTTATTTTTTGTGTACTTAATTAGAAGTTGTTGTGTTGTTGTTGTTTTAAAAAAGAAGATTGCCACTTGGTTTTGTGTGCTTAAGCATCTCACAAAAGCAGGCTACATTTTTTGCAAAGCAATTTTCCATAACGTAATGCTTTGTTGTTTTTTTATGTTGTTTTTACTCATGCAAGCATTTATCTGCACAATTTAGCCTCCTACATCCCTTTTTGTAAGTGTTCCTCTGCTGGAGAACTGCACTGCAAAATCTGCAGAAGTACATACTGTAGATTACTGAAAACAATAGACAAAAATACATTATATTATTAATAATCATTTGCACTTATGAGCTGCTTTTCTTTACAAAACATAACCCAAAGTGACTTACAAAGCAGACTGAAGATTAAAACCAGTATAAAACCAGAACAGAATAAAACCTAGGAAACAGATTCCTGCATATAAAGGCAGGTTTAAACCTTCCCCCATCTGGGAATAGGCCGCAACTATTTTAAACCCTGCAAATTAAGGGCCAAAAAAGAGAAATGTTTTCACCTGGTGCATATCCATTTTACTAAACTGATGCATGCCTGAAATGACTGCGTATTTAGGGAAATGTTGGGCAAAATTGCATACCGACTTATTAGGAGATACGCTGAACTTTCCCAAGGACTTTTCATGTAACAATTCTCCAATGAAAGTGGGAATGTGGAGAGTGGATGACTGGGCGAAGGAGAAGCACAGGAATGGACAGATTCGCCCATCGGTATTGTCCATGCAGAATGTTGCCCATAACAGACCAACCGACCTCTCTGTCCGCATTCTTCGCTCTCTGTGCTGACTCATCTCTGTGGAGATTCTGCCATGTCACCTTGGGAGAGACTCCAACACAGGAAAGATTGTTCCTAAGGCAAGGGAGTTTGTGATACTGCCTCTGGCTCTGACAAATGACCTCAGATCATGCTGCATCCTGGGGAGGTGGCCTCTTGGATCAGGTCCCTGCAGGGATAGGAATGGCCCTTTGCAAATGGCATGTGATGGCCAAGGGCTTCGGGTGAAGAGATGGAAATAGAATTGAATCTGAAAAGCAGCACTTTTGTTTGAGGGAACAAGAAGAGGCTAAGCCAGGAAAAGGAGTTGGGTTTTGTTTTTGTTCAGATCAAGCCACAAATGCCCAGTGTATTTCTAACTGGGCTTCTCAATCATACTGGGCTGCAGCGGTCTCCATTCAATCTTCTGCGAGGGAATGGTTTCAATGCCCAACACGTCCACTGAGAAACCTCTATCCCAGTGTTTCCCAAACTTGGGTCTCCAGCTGCTTTTGGATTACAATTCCCATCATTCCTGACCACTGGTCCTGCTAGCTAGTGATGATGGGAGTTGTAGTCCAAAAACAGCTGGAGACCCACGTTTGGGAAACACTGGTCTAACCATTCGCCACAGAGCCACAGCAAACAGCAGAGAGACACAGAACAGAGGAAGCTACTTCGTAGGAATCCAATCCAACTAGCTCAGTTTTGTCAACACTAACCAGCAGAGGCTCTCCAGACCATATTCTCCCCATAGAAATCTGTCCGGGCTCTGAGATCTTTGCCCTTCTCTTGGTCCCATCAACTTCACAGGCACGCTTGGTATGGACGCAGGAGAGGGCCTTCTCGGTGGCTGCTCCAAAACTTTGGAACTCCTGCCGTAGAGATACTAGATTGGCTCCTTCCATGCTGTCCTTCCCCTGGTAATTGAAAACCAACAGGACTTTGGAAACAGATTGGGGTTTGGGGGGTATGGCAAAGGACTTTTAATCTTGCTGCACTGTTTTTATGAATCACTTTGGGTTTTATATTGTTTAAATTCTATCAGAGTTCAAGTTACAGGTAGGTAGCCGTGTTGGTCTGAGTCGAAGCAAAAATAAAAAAATTCCTTCAGTAGCACCTTAAAGACCAACTAAGTTTTTATTTTGGTATGAGATTTTGTGTGCATGCATATCTGAGGAAGTGTGCATGCACATGAAAGCTCATACCAAAATAAAAACTTAGTTGGTCTTTAAGGTGCTACTGAAGGAATTTTTTTATTTTATCAGAGTTCAGATACTCTTTAATGACTTTTTTATATGCCTTTAGCTTTTTGTGTTTGGTCTGTGTTGCTTTAATTTGTGTGGGTCTCCTTGAGTTTCCTTCTGGGGGGAAAGGCAGGATATAAATAAATGCATTAGTAATAATAGGGGGTTTTTTCCCCAGAAATGGGTCTTTTCCAGCCTTACCTGGTCATGCCAAGGGGTTGAACCCAGGACATTCGGGTGGCAGAGCAGTAGCCATACCAATGAACCATGTTCCTTGGGTGCAAAAGCAACTCGCGCTCCTAGCAAGAGAGGGTTGTTTTCCTGCTTTATGCCACCGATTTTCACCCCGAGTTGCGTTTCGAAGCCTGCACTTGTTTCAACCATGACAGAATCGCTCCGCCTGCCCTCTGGCATTCTAAGGGGAAACGAAGTCTGAGCAGTACTGCTGGACGCAGATCGGTTCCATGGCTCTGGGCAAGTCACTTAACCTCTGTGCCCCTGTCTCTCTGCACCCAGCTGTACACGAGGATTGGCCCCCTTGGGAGATCAGGAGGAATTCCAGGAGGCAGAGTCCACTTCGCAGTTTCGTGCAATGTTCACTCAGCTGCTTATTTCTTTGTTTTAAAAAATAAATAAAAATTTTTTTAAGGCATTTCACATCGCTCGGCTGTTCTGAGCCAGGAGACAATTGCATGTGCGAGAAAAGCTGGGAAAAGGGTGAAAGGTGGTTTTCTGCTGCTCCAGAGAAGCGGACACGGAGCAATGGATTCAAACTACAAGAAAGAAGATTCCACCTAAACATTAGGAAGAACTTCCTGACAGCAAGAGCTGTTCGGCAGTGGAACTTGCTACCAAGGAGTGTGGTGGAGTCTCCTTCTTTGGAGGTCTTTAAGCGGAGCCTTGACAGGCATATGTCAAGAATGCTTTGATGGTGTTTCCTGCTTGGCAGGGGGTTGGACTAGATGGCCCTTGTGGTCTCTTCCAACTCTATGATTCTATGATTCTAAACTGTGGAACTCGCTTCCACAAGAAGCAGTGAGGGCCACTAACTTAAATTCATGGAGGAGAGGGCTATGGGTTTACTATTCTGCCTCCTCGGTCAAAGGCTTCTGAATACCAGTTGCTGGAAAGCACAGGAGGGGAGACCGCTCCTGTGTTTGAATCCTGCTTGCTGGTTTCCCATGATGGGCATCTGGTCGGCCACTGTGAGAACAGGATGCTGGACTAGATGGGCCATCCAGCAGACTCTTTATAGTTCACACTGCCTCCTAGTATCTCACACTGCTCTCTGGCAGAATCCATCCTGCCCAGAGACTTTGCAAGAAACAAAGCTCAACTCCCAGGATCTTGTTTTGCATACCAAATCAGTTTACAAAATGCAGAGTCAGGAACGGGACAGATGGAGAAGACTCGTTTGCGTGATTAAGGGGAAGCCACAAGTGGTTGAGTCAGTTCATGTTTGGAATGTGGGTTTCTGCTCTTCAAATCCAGAAGAAGGCTGGGAGGAATCCTGGCTTCTCTGGCCTGCCTCCATGTTTGGCTTGTAATTCCCTCAAAGGGCAGGGCGTGTGAGTGTGTATTTGTTTACAAATGGCTCCAGATCCTACATGATCTTTTCTCTGGGCAGGAATAGCGGATGAGTAATACAGAGCAATAAATATTAAAGAGCTGTAAAAACGTCAGGAGTTGCAAGTGTAATGGAGCTGGCATGCTCTGAGATTGTGTGTTTGTGTTGAGAGGGGGGGGGATTTAGAATGGCAGCCAGAGTGAGGACCACAAGCAACGTCTCTTATAACCAAGGAAAAGTCAAGAAACAGACATTTGTAATAGGGTGGGATTTGTCTTTTTTATTCTTGCTAATGGAGGACCGCTTTTATCACCTTGCTCTGGAGGGTAGGACTCGAACCCATGGCTTCAAGTTGCAAGAAAGGAGATTCTGACTAAACATTCGAAAAAAACTTTCTGACAGTAAGAGCTGTTCAGCAGTGGAACGGTCTGCCTCAGGAGGTGGTGGACTCTCCTTCCTTGGAGGTTTTTAAGCAGAGGTTGGGTGGTCATCTGCCATGGATGCTTTAGCTGAGATTCCTGCATTGTAGGGGGTTGGACTAGATGAGCCTTGGGGTTCCTTTCCAACTCTAAGATTCTATTATTCTTACACCTTATTCTGTGTTGTGTGTTTTGAATGTCTCACATGTTCTTTAATATTTTGCAAATTGCTTATAGGCATTTAGCAAAAAGCAGGGAACCAATGTAAATTGTATTTTAAAATTTTGTTGGAAGTAGTAGTAAATTAGTAGTAGTAGTAGTAGTAGTAAATTAGTAGTAGTAAATTAGAGCAACAACAGACGTCGTCCCCCTTCTGGGAGGCTTCTCACAGGGGTGTTTTGTGAGAACAAAACTGGGAAGGGGTGGGAACATGTACCCACACACAGCCCTTTAACACCTTGGGAGGAAGATGGGATATAAATATAATAAATTTATAATAAGAGATAAAAGCCGGGAGGTGACATTGCTTACAACAACCTTGTAAGGTGGGTCAATATTACTATCTCTTACATTGCAGATGTGGGTGAGGAAGGTATTTGGGCCTGAGGGGGGCACTTGCTTAAGGCCATGGGGTGAGTTGGTGGCAGAGGTTAAATTCGCAACCGTGACTTTCTGACGCATAACTCTAGGCCACACACCTGCGTTACCTGTTCAGATACTCGGCAAAGCCGGGGCCAGCTCCAGGTGAGAGAGGGGTCCTCAGCAAAGGACATTCTAGTGGATCTCTTCCTACTCAATATCACTGCCCCATGAGGGCTTCTATGGTGGTGGCTGCGTATTTCATAGAATCATAGAACTGTAAAGTTGGAAGGGACCCCAAGGGTCATCTAGTCCAACCCCCTGCAATACAGGAAACACAGTTGTATCCCTGACAGGTGGCCAACCAACGTCTGCTTAAAACCCTCCAAGGAAGGAGAGTCCATCACCTCCTGAGGGTGAGCGTTCCACTGCCAAACAGCTCCTGCTGTCAGAAAGTTTTTCCTGATGTTAAGTCAGAATCTTTCTTCTAACCTGAAGCCATTGGTTCGAGTCCTACCCTACAGAGCAGGAGAAAACAATCTTGTTCTCTCCTCGATGCAACAGCCCTTGAGATATTTGTTAGATGGCTACTGTATCTCCTCTCAGTCTCCATCCATTCCAGGCTAAACATACCCAGTTCCATCAACCGTTCCTCATCAGGCTTAGTTTCCATACCCTTGATCCTTTTGTCTTCTTCCTCTGCACATGTTCCAGCTTGTCAGCATCCTTCTTAAATCATGGCATCCACAACTGGACATAATATTCCAGGTTTGGTCTGACCAAGGCAGAATAGAGCAGGGCTATGGCTTCCCTTGATCTAGACACTAGATCTCTGCTGATGCAGACTAGAATAGCTTTCGCTTTTTTGCTGCTGCATCACACTGTTGATTTACATAGATAGATGATAGATAGATAGATAGATAGATAGATAGATAGATAGATAGATAGATAGATGATAGATAGATAGATAGATAGATAGATAGATATCGATCTCAGATTTTTTATGATGTCCAACTATCTAAGGTCAATGCATCATATCCTTACCCTATCATATTCTGACACCACGTTCAATCATATCAATATCAAAATGTTCACATGAAAGAAAGGCAATTCCAGCTGAACTTAGGAAGAATTTCCTGATGGTAAGAGCTGTTTGACAGCAGAAAAGACTCCCGAAGAAGGTGGTGGATTCTCCTTCCTTGGAGAGGTTTTAAACCATCTGCCAGGGATGCTTTAGCTGAGATTCCTGCACTCCAGGGGGTTGGACTAGATGACCCTTGGGGGTCCCTTCCAGCTCTACAATTCCATGATTCTAACGCATGTATGTGTTCGAATGAATATAATTATATATAAAGATTTATTAAATGCATAAAATCAATCGAGATTAGATAGATGATGATCGGTAGGTAGGTAGGTAGGTAGGTAGACATAACACTTGTTGGCTCCCTAAACCCAGATATCAATGCCAAGTGAGGGGCTGACTTCATTCTTTTATGCGGTAAGGCAAACAGATACATTCTGAGCATATCGAGTGCAACAGCCGGATGAAAAGTGCCTCTGGGCATGGGCAGAGCGCAAACCCTTCGCCAGGGAGAAAACGCAATCGGGCCTTTATCTTTAAAAACTTCCAGTTCAAGAGAGCACAACGCCCACAATTCAGACACTCGCGGCTGGCGTGTGAGCTGGCATTTGTGCCATGCGGCGGGCATTTCACTGAGAAGCTCCAGGAGGTGCAGAAAGGGGGAGGGATCCTGACGGAACCTGGAGGCATCCTTTCCCCCCACCCTCTCAACCACGTTTCTGCCTTTGCAGCCATTTTCTGAGGAGTCGCCAGGAAGGATGCGCAGGAGAGGCAGCAGCGCGCAAACGTCCTCTCTGGTTCCCTGGCAGTGATAGTGCTTGATGCAAATGTGCTTTGCTCTCTGTGAATCCAGAAGGGGGGGCGGCCCCTGCGCTCATCAGGCACTGCTCCTGAGGAGCTAAAAATAGCAGCGATCAGAGGCTGCGGTGTCCAGATCTCTCGCAGCCATGTCCCCGCTGGTTATTCCTGTACCTACCGCAACATTGATTTTAACGATGTGGGGGACGGGGGGGGCCTTCATGGCTTAACGCCCACCCTTTGGCTTGCCATCTGCTCCGTCTCTGAGGTTGAAAGAGGCTCGTGGCGTGGCTGTAGCTCCCCCCGTCACAACGACCCTGCAAGGCAGGATCACCATCACCCTCCAAAGCAAAATCATGGGTCTTCCTGAAATTATGTCTCTTTGGAATGTGGATGGCTGCCTGGTTGAACGCTCCCCATGTCCAAACACAGAGAGAGAGAGAGAGAGAGAGACTTGCGTGTGGAAAGGCAGCATATCGGAGAGAAAGTTGGTAGCTTCTCCACAATGCTCCAGCTTTGCGGGATCGTGAGAGCAGACGGATTCCTGCATTGCAGGGGGTTGGACTAGATGACCCTCGGGGTACCTTCCAACACTACAATTCTATGGTTCTGTAAAGAGCCATGCTGGGACAGGACATGGGGACAGAGCTCAGGCTGCTGCTAGTCAGTATGGACAATACTGGAGGGGCGCGGGTGGCGCTGTGGTCTAAAACACTGAGCCTCTTGGGCTTGCCGATCGGAAAGTCAGCAGTTCGAATCCCCGCGACGGAGCGAGCTCCCGTTGCTCTGCCCCAGCTCCTGCCCACCTAACAGTTCAAAAGCATGTCAAAGTGCAAGTAGATAAACAGGTACCATTGCGGCGGGAAGGTAAACAGCATTTCCATGTGCTTTGTGTTTCTGTGCATGGTGTCCCGTTGCGCCAGAAGCGGTTTGCTCATGCTGGCCACATGACCCTGAAAACTGTGTGCGGACAAACGCCGGCTCCCTCAGACTGAAAGCAAGATGAGTGCCGCAACCCCACAGTCGCCTTTGACTGGACTTAACCGTCCAGGGCCCCTTTGCCTTTACCTTTTATGGTTCTGTAAAGAGCCCTGCTGGGACATCTGAACTGCCTGGTCTGAACAGAAAAGTTTGAGTAGGTGCCGAAAAGAGTGCAGGGAATGTGCATGCCTGGTGTCAAAAGGCAGGGAGTTCCAAAGTGTACTAAAAGATTGAACTCTTACAAATGGAGCGTTATGTGGCACCTGTCACAGCACCAGCTCCAGCCAGTCGAAGTGGTCGAGAGGGCATATGTGAGGTAATTGTATGGAGCAAAAGATGGCTGCCCCCATGTCTTTATGTGCAATAAAATAAAATAAAAATCCTTCCAGTAGCACCTTAGAGACCAACTAAGTTTGTTATTGGTATGAGCTTTCGTGTGCATGCACACTTCTTCACATACACAGATTTCGTGCGTGCACACGAAAGCTCAAACCAATGACAAACGTAGTTGGTCTCTAAGGTGCTACTGGAAGGATTTTTTTAATTTTGTTTCGACTACAGCAGACCAACACCTACAGCTTCCAGTACGTTTCCAAGCACAGTTCAAAGTGTTGGTGCTGACCTTTAAAGCCCTAAATGGCCTCGGTCCTGTATACCTGAAGGAGCGTCTCCACCCCCATTGCTCTGCTCGGACACTGAGGTCCAGTACCGAGGGCCTTCTTGCAGTTCCCTCGTTGCGAGAAGCCAAGTTGCAGGGAACCAGGCAGAGGGCCTTCTCGGTGGTGGCGCCCACCCTGTGGAACGCCCTGCCATCATATGTCAAAGAGAAAAACAGCTACCAGATTTTTAGAAGACATTTGAAGGCAGCCCTGTTTAGGGAGGCTTTTAATGTTTAATAGATTATTTTATTTCATTTTCTGTTGGACACCGCCCAGAGTGGCTGGGGAAACCCAGCCAGGTGGACGGGGTATAAATAATAATATATTATTATTATTATTATTATTATTATTATTATTATTATTATTATTAATCTGTAACTAGATTTATGTGCAATGTCTCTGTTAGTAGTTTAAATCAAGAAAGAAGCCCCCAGAGCACCTTGTCTCAATTTTTAGAATGCATGCAGATCTTTTTAGGCTTTCTCCTTCTGCAAGATCCAGAGAGCTGTGGGATGAAGCAGACATGTGCCATTCCCCCGTTCCACCCTGTGCTGGTTGCCGTCATCACCGTTCCCTTTCCACTGCAGTTTGTCTTCCATGAAAAGCTGCTCTATTCGTCTGGCTGTCTCTTGTGGTGAAATGACACCACTCCATTACGTTATTCCGGCCTGGGTTGCCTTCTTATGCAAACAAAATACAAGGGGGCGGAGGAAGTAAACAATTGCATATTGAAAAGCAATAGGGACAAGGAAGACTGGTCAGAGACCCAGCATTGCATAGTGGTTAAAGGGCTGGACTGAGGCCTGGAAGACCAGGGTTCAAATCCTCACTTGGCCATGAAGCTCACTGGGGTGAGCTTGGGCCGGCCACGCCTCTCAGCCTAGCCTACCTCACAGGGCTGTTGTGGGTAGCCACCTTGAGCTCCCTGGATATAAATGCAATAAAAAAATTCCTTCAGTAGCACCTTAAAGACCAACTAAGTTTTTATTTTGGTATGAGCTTTCGTGTGCATGCACACTTCTTCAGATACAGTGAAATGGAAGTTTCCAGGCACTTATGTAGAGAAGGGGTGGGGAGGGGTGGGGATGGGGAGGGGGGATCACTCAGAAGGGTGGTGGAAATGGGTGATTGACTGACTGATAGCTGTTGATGACCGCAAACGACTGCAAATGGTTTTGCATGAAAAAGCAAGGGTTGAGATGGCTGAAGATCGCTTATCATGTATAATGAGATAAGAACCCGATATCTCTGTTCAAACCAGGTCCCTCCATGGTTTTGAGCTTGGTGATAAGTTGCAATTCAGCAACTTCTCTTTCCAGTCTATTTCTGAAATTCTTTTGTAGTAAGACAGCTACTTTGAGATCTTGTATAGAGTGTCCTGGGAGATTGAAGTGTTCTCCTACTGGTTTTTCTGTCTTCTGGTTCCTGATGTCAGATTTATGTCCATTTATCCTTTGGCGTAGGGTTTGGCCTGTTTGTCCAATATAGAGAGCTGAAGGGCACTGTTGGCATTTGATGGCATATACAATGTTAGAGGATGAGCAATTAAATAGTCCTGAGATGATATGTTGGATGTTGTTGGGGCCAGTAATGGTGTTGTCTGGGTGTATGTGGCAGCAAAGTTGGCATCTGGGTTTATTGCAGGCTCTGGTACCAGTGTCCATGTTAAGTCTGGTGGTTGTATTATTGTGGGTGAGGAGTTGTTTAAGATTGGGTGGCTGTCTGTAGGCAATGAAAGGTCTTCCTCCCAGAGCTTGAGAAAGGGAGCGGTCATTGTCCAGGAGAGGCTGTAGATCTCTGATGATGCGTTGTACTTATCACCAAGCTCAAAACCATGGAGGGACCTGGTTTGAACAGAGATATCGGGTTCTTATCTCATTATACATGATAAGCGATCTTCAGCCATCTCAACCCTTGCTTTTTCATGCAAAACCATTTGCAGTCGTTTGCGGTCATCAACAGCTATCAGTCAGTCAATCACCCATTTCCACCACCCTTCTGAGTGATCCCCCCTCCCCATCCCCACCCCTCCCCACCCCTTCTCTACATAAGTGCCTGGAAACTTCCATTTCACTGTATCTGAAGAAGTGTGCATGCACACGAAAGCTCATACCAAAATAAAAACTTAGTTGGTCTTTAAGGTGCTACTGAAGGAATTTTTTTATTTTACTTCGATCCAGACCAACACGGCTACCTACCTGTAACCATAAATGCAATAAGTAATACTGTAAATAGTTTTCGCAGGACTGGTGGACAGGCATGGGGGTGAGCAAGCAAACCTTGTGCTTTCAGCTCCCATTTCTTGCTTGTTTACTTGCTGGTCTACTCGTGGGCTAAGAATGTAGTGCTGAATCCCTTGACGGCTTAAGCTAAAATAAGTGTGCTCATTTCCCTCCTATAAAACGCTGCTGCTGCAGTACGTCTTTCCTCCTAAGGCAGCCAACCTAGGGCTACATAAGTGGGCAGGTTGTCCGGCCCGATCAGTATCTGCGGCGTGACACAGCTGTCAGCGAATGCACAGCACGACTCTTGTGGGTTTTCTTCGAACTCTGGGGTCACCCTTCCCCAACAGGGCTCTCAACCTCAGCAGGAGAAGAAATATGATGGACAAGCGTGTTCTCCGCCGCCCTCTAGTGGACTCTCCAGAACAAGACACCTTGGCTCACAAGCGCAGTCGATTCCCTTCTCCTTCTCCTTTCCCCCTCGCTCTTCTTTTCTTTTTGAATAGCAGCTGATCTGGTTTCTCTAGCCCTTCCTCCATCTGGTGCCCTCCAACCATTTTGCACTACAACTTCCATCACCTCCAGCACAGCCTTATGACTTTGATGGGAGTTGTAGTCCAAAACAACTGGACAGCATCGGTTTTGGGGAGGACGGCTTAGATAAAATTCCCCATATTTTATTTTATTTATCTTCAGGAGAAGAAAAGGCTAAGGAGTAAACCCTACACAAATCTGGAGTGGAAACCGTAAGGCAGTTGGATGGTGCCTTGTACGCCTCCTTCTGGCAACTCCTGCAGCCAAGCTGGTGCCAGACATATTGCTCTGCTTTCCTTTGGACCACATCAGCGAGGCAGGGGGGGGCAGGGGGTCTTGTCTTCTGGCAAGCCCAGGACCTTCATATGCACTGCCCAGGCTTGCAGCCCAGAGAGGTCACTTCAGTGCTGCAAACACAGCGAAAACAATGCAGGACGCTGCAGTTACAAGTTACTGATTTCTGCAGCCACAGCAGGCGCTGCGATTCTCCAGCATTTTGACTTCACTCCATTGTCTCTAGAGACAGGTGGATGTCAACAACAAAACCATTTATTTCATAGAATTTATACTCTGCTTCATTGCAGAAAATCTCAAAGCAGTTTCCGAACAGAACAGAACAGAACAACAGGGTTATTCGTTTAAAAAAAAACCCACAAAAAAAACATTAAAACATTCACAAATGTTAAAACCAGCAATGAACTAAAAGCACATCCTCTTTCTAAATAGCTTGTCTAAATTAAGCTTCTTGCAACGAGATGGTTTAAATTTTGAAGACAGGGGGAAAAATTGGGGAAACCTGGAGGTTTCTAAGCAGAGGCCGGGTGGTCACCTGTCATGGATGCTTTAGTTGAGATTCCTGCATTGCAGGGGGTTGGACTAGATCAGGCATAGGCAAACTCGGCCCTCCAGGTGTTTTGGGACTACAATTCCCATCATCCCTGACCACTGGTCCTGTTAGTTAGGGATCATGGGAGTTGTCGTCCCAAAACATCTGGAGGGCCGAGTTTGCCTATGCCTGGACTAGATGACCCCAAAGGTTCCTTCCGATCTCCAGTTCTATGATTCTTAGATCTGCACCGGGGACAAGGGGGAGAAGCAAATCAACCTTACTCAACAGCTGAAGTGGGAATCAAAGGCCACCGTTGAGAAGAGAGGAATCTGAATCACATCAGGCAGGTGCAGAGACCAGGAAACCCCAGAGGGCAGCTTCTGCCATTTCTGGAGGAGGAGGAGACCAGCAGAGCCTCCTGTTCACCAAGAAGTGGCATGGAGCAGGGACTGCCAAGGAGGTGGTGGGTCTGGCCTCCAAGGTGCATGAAGCAGCAGTGAGCAGTTAATTCCTTGGAGAACAGATCTGCTGCCTGTATGGATCCTGCCAGTCTCTGGAAACCACAGGAGGGGCGAGTGCGCTTGTGCTCAGCTCCTGTTCTGCAGGTTTCCCACTGGGACATCTGGTAGGCTACTGGGAGAACAAGATCCTGAACTAGATGGGCCATTGGCCTGATCCAGCAGGCTCTTGTCGCATTCTTAATTGCGCAAGCTGAATTTGCCGCTATGTAATTGAATCTCACCCACAAAGTAGGAGGAGCCTGGAGGCCGCCTAAGAAAGGTGTTGCAGATTGTCGCTCAATCCCAGGTGGCATCGTCAATCCCACTTGCAATGGGAGGGAAATTTTGCACATGCTCAGAGACGTTTGAGCTGCCTCCTAGCATGTGTAGAATACCTCTCCCCGCTCCCGCCCCCGCCACACATTCCGTAAACAAAAGGTGACAAGCTAGGTAGAAGAGGCACTACGGATCTGCCAGAATTGGAGATGGCTTTCTGGGTTTTCTTCTCCTTCAGTCCTGGCTCCGAGCTCCCCTCCAGTTTTTCCTCTTTCATTGATTGCCAACCAATCCACTCGAGTTTACCCGCACATTTGTCAAGCCGAGTCTAGACATTCCGCAAACATTTGTTCCGGGACATGGACATTTGCCATTTCCTGCAAACTGCTGAGGAACAAGGTTAGCTCACATTGAGAAGTGCGTTCGCTAACTGGAGTTAATCAGCCATTAATTAACCCAAGTGCAAACGGAAGCAGGAATCATAATGCAAAAAATCTCCTCCTGAAAAGCTGGACCTACGTAAGTAGCAGAGTGAAGTGGTGCGGTCTGGAGGCAGGTGAGAGGGTCCGTACCACTTCAGACTGCAAGTGTTTGTGGCTGGGGAGGGGAAATCAAATTTTGTGAGGGTGGGGGAGAGAGGACCCCCCCCCAGCTGCATCTTCAGATGTTGTTGGACTCCCATCCCAGCTCCCATCAGCTCCAGCTCATATATAGCTCAGTGGGTAGAGCATGAGACTCTTAATCTCAGGGTTGTGGGTTTGAGCCCTAAGCTGGGCAGAAGATTCCTGGATGGCGGGGGGTTGGACGAGACGATCCTTGTAGTCTATTCCTGCTCTACAATTCTGTGATTCTATGAACACAGCCAACAGCCAGGAATGGTGGGAGTCAGAAGTCCATCAATATCTGGAGGGCTGTTCCAAGGTGTGAATGGTGTGGACGGATTTGGAAAATGATGTGCCGTTCTGGTCGCCTCACCTCAAAAAGGATATTGTGGAGCTGGAAAAGGTATAGCAAAGCACAGCCACAGTGATCAAGGGAGTGGAGTGGCTCCTTTATGAGGAAAGGTTTCAGCTTTGGGGACTTTTGTGAGACTTTTAGAGAAAAGATGAGTAAGAGGAGAGGTGACCAAACTCATGGACATCCAATGATGCCGAAGGCTAGAAGATACAGATTTTTAAAAGTACTTCAGGCAGTGTGAAGTTGAACTATGGAACATGCTACCACGGAAGGCAGGGACGACCAGCTACTTTGGCAGCTTTCAAATAAGACTGGGCACATTTATGGAGGGCAAGGCTATCAATGCCCACAGAGTGGGACATGCCCTGGTTATCTCCCGCTTGGACTACTGCAATGCGCTCTGCGTGGGGCAACCTTTGAAGATGACTCAGAAACTACAACTAATCCAGAATGCAGCAGCCAGACTGGTGACTGGGAATGGCCGCCGAGACCATATATCCTAAAGGATCTGCACTGGCTCCCAGTACATTTCAGAGCACAATTCGAAGTGTTGGTGCTGACCTTTAAAGCCCTGAATGGCCTCGGCCCAGTATACCTGACGGAGCGTCTCCACCTCCATCGCTCTGCCCAGACACTGAGGTCCAGCACCGAGGGCCTTCTGGTGGTTCCCTTGCTGAGAGAAGCGAAGTTACAGGGAGCCAGGCAGAGGGCCTTCTCAGTAGTGGCGCCCACCCTGTGGAATGCCCTCCCATCAGATGTCAAGGAGATAAAGAATTGTACAACTTTTAGAAGGCATCTGAAGGCAGCCCTGTATAGAGAAGTTTTTGATGTTTGGTGTTTCGTTATGCTTTTATATTTTGGGGGGAATCTGCCCAGAGTGACTGGGGTAACCCAGTCAGATGGGCAGAGTACAATTATTATTATTATTATTATTATTATTATTATTAGCCACAATGCCTGTGCTCTGCCTCCAGGGTCAAAGGCAGTAATGCTTTTGAATGCCAGTTTCTAGAAACCACTAAAGGGGAGGGTGTGGTTGCGTTCGGTTCCTGCTGGAGTGTTGGGCATTTGGCCAGCCTCTGTGAGAACAGGATGCTGGAACAGAAGGACCATTGGCCTCATCCAGCATATTCTTCTTTAGTTCTTACATTATGTCCTTGAGGATTCTGGTGTTCTTTTCTCTTTTGCTTTGCCTCTTCTGCAAGCCTTCCCTACCTTCCGAAAGCCCATGTCCCTGGCTTTGTTTGAGAGCTTCTGTAGTGTAGTTGCTAAGAGACTGATCATGTACAAGTTCCCCACAGCTCGCCTTGTAATTAGCTCAGTTTTTCCGAGCTTTCGTGGAGAACTCCCAGAGAAACTTCTCTGAAAAAAGAAAAGCTCAGAAGGATCAAGGCTGAGGGAACTGCTGTGTGTCCCCCGCCCATCCACTTTCCCAACCAAATGTACTCTTAGGAAAGGGGCTGGCAAAGCGGGTTGGCTGGTGATATTAAAGACCATGTGGGTTTCAGCAGTTAGGTCTGGTTACATCCATTGTCACTGGGGTAGAGGTTTAACCCATTTCAATGACCCAAAAGGCACCAGAAGGTCTAATTCCCGTGCATAGGTAAAGGGACCCCTGACCATTAGGTCTAGTCGTGACCAACTCTGGGGTTGTGTTACTCATCTCACGCTATTGGCCGAGGGAGCCGGCGTACAGCTTCCAGGTCATGTGGCCAGCATGACAAAGCTGCTTCTGGAGAACCAGAGCAGCACACGGAAACTCCATTTACCTTCCTGCTGTAGCGGTACCTATTTATCTACTTGCACTTTGACGTGCTTTCGAACTGCTAGGTTGGCAGGAGCTGGGACCGAGCAACGGGAGCTTACCCCGTCGCGGGGATTCGAACCGTCGACCTTCTGATTGGCAAGCCCTAGGCTCATAGGGACGAGCAAATCTGTCTCTTCTGGATTCGGTCAGCTTTTCCGTCGTTCATGTTGGTTGCCATCGCTGCCTTCCACGGGAGTGAGTTCCATAGTTTAACCAGATTTGCTGCGTGGAGAAGGTCTTTTCTTTGTCCTTAATCTTCCAACATGCTAATAAAGGCTAGCCCCCAAAGTTCTCCGGCTGCATGCTGAGAAAGTCTTCTCAGAGAGAAGCTTAAGATCACCCCCCACTCCCAGTCCATTGCTGCTCAAGCAACCATGGTGCTCTGATAGCCAGAGCCATCAGACCTGGCCAGCGGCTCTGCAAATATCATTATCTTTATCCAATTTGATTTATAGTTCAACTGTGCAACGAGAGGCCTGTGCGAATTTGCTCGGAGGTCATCAATCTGGCGTTCATTGCCTGGTTATTATAATGTAGCAAGCCTGTGTCTGCAGGACATTTGCACTACGAAACGCTGAGCCCAAACTGGGGTTCTCCCTACTCCATATGACATCCTTTCACATATTTGAACATGGCTATCATATTCCCCCCTTAACCTTCTCTTCTCCAGGCTAAACATACCCAGCTCCCTAAGCCGTTCCTCATAAGGCATCATTTCCAGGCCTTTGACCATTTTGGTTGCCCTCCTCTGGACACGTTCCAGCTTGTCAGTATCCTTCTTGAACTGTGGTGCCCACAACTGGACACAGTACTCCAGGTGATGTCTGACCAGAGCAGAATACAGTGGTACTATTACTTCCCTTGAAAAACTCAGGCACAGGATACCTTAAGGAGTGCCTAATTCCGTGCATCCCAAGTCCATCCCTAAGATCCTCTAGGGAAGCACTATTCGTGTTTTCCTATGAGCCAGAAGCACGACTCCCTGTCCATGAGGAATCATGCCTTCCATGTTGTGGGCTCAACTTTGTGGAACTCCTTCCCACCAGACGCATTTCACGCACCACATAGCTAAACTATGGAACATGCTTCCACCAGTGGCAGAGGGAGGGGGGTGCAGTGGAAGCGGACTGCCCTGGGTGTCATCACTGGGGGGGGGGGGTTGACAAAATGACAAAAATATGAGTTTTTTTAAAAAAAAATTAGAAAAATGGGCTCATGAAACTTTTTAGTTCAGTCAACAAATGTAACGAAATGTAAATGTAACAAAAAAGCCAATGCAATTCTGGGCTGCATCAATAGGAGTATAGCATCTAGATCTAGGGAAGTAATAGTACCACTGTATTCCGCTCTGGTCAGACCTCACCTGGAGTACTGTGTCCAGTTCTGGGCACCACAGTTCAAGAAGGATACTGACAAGCTGGAACGTGTCCAGAAGAGGGCAACCAAAATGGTCAAAGGCCTGGAAACGATGCCTTATGAGGAACGGCTTAGGGAGCTGGGTATGTTTAGCCTGGAGAAGAGAAGGTTAAGGGGTGATATGATAGCCATGTTCAAATATATAAAAGGATGTCATATAGAGGAGGGAGAAAGGTTGTTTTCTGCTGCTCCAGAGAAGCGGACATGGAGCAATGGATTCAAACTACAAGAAAGAAGATTCCACCTAAACATTAGGAAGAACTTCCTGACAGTAAGAGCTGTTTGGCAGTGGAATTTGCTGCCAAGGAGTGTGGTGGAGTCTGACCTTCTTTGGAGGTCTTTAAGCAGAGGCTTGACAGGCATATGTTAGAATGCTTTGGTGGTGTTTCCTGCTTGGCAGGGGGTTGGACTGGATGGACCTTGTGGTCTCTTCCAACTCTATGATTCTATGAAATGCGGCTGGCACTGGGCACCACACCGCGGGGGCCGGCACTTACCGCGGAGCCTGCAACGCGCCCAAGCCACACATCTCTCCTGGGAGTGACATGGTGGCTTGGGCGTCTGCAGGCTCCGCACTGCTTGAAATGGCAGCGTGGGACTTGCGTCTGTCCTCTGCCTTTCTCTCAGCCGCCCTACAGCTGAGGGGGCGGGCAGCGGAAAGGCGTGCGTACCACATCGGGCACCCGAGTCACTAGCTACACCGCTGACTTCCACAAGAGACAGTGGTGGCCACCGATGGCGCTGTGGGTTAAACCACAGGGTCCAGGGCTTGCTGATCAGAAGGTTGGCGGTTCGAATCCCTGTGACGGGGTGAGCTCCCGTTGCTCGGTCCCAGCTCCTGCCCACCTAGCAGTTCGAAAGCACATCAAAGTGCAAGTAGATAAATAGGGACCGCTCTGGCAGGGAAGGTAAACGGTGTTTCCGTGCGCTGCTCTGGTTCGCCAGAAGCAGCTTTGTCATGCTGGCCACATGACCCGGGAGCTGTCTGCGGACAAACGCCGGCTCCCTCGGCCTATAGAGCGAGATGAGCGCCGCAACCCCAGAGTCGGACACGACTGGACCTGATGGTCAGGGACCCCTTTACCCTTTACCTAAAAGAGGTTTGGGCAAATTCGTGGCTTGGCAATGGCCACTAACCACGGGGGTCGTGCTCTGCCTCCACTATTGGAGCTGCAGCAATGCTTCTGAAGACCAGTTGCTGGAAACCACAGGAGGGGGCAGTTTCTCTTGTGCTCGAATCCTGATTGCAGGTTTCCCATAGGGGTCTGGTTGGCAACTGCGGGGACAGGATGCTGGACTGGATGGGCCATTGGCCTGATCCAGCAGGCTCTTCTCATGGTCCTTGCGTATGGATATGTGTGGGTGAAACCACTAAAACAGAATTGCAACACAATGTCCCCTCTATGTTTTCTCCTCTTGGTTTGCTCTCAGTGATGTCACAGAACCAAAACTGATTGCCTGTGTGGCACAATGACGTCACCATGGTCACAGTACGTTCCCCAATTAACAGGGACGGAGCCGTTTTAAATGCCCTTTGGGGTTTGGGTTATGTTTTCCGAAGCATGGAACCCGAACAGCAGCAGGGTCGGGGGTTGGGGGAGGGTCATTGAATGCGAAAAAAACACATGGAATGAATGCAGGAATGGAAAGAAAGGTTTGGGGGTGGCAATTTGCAATCATTCCTTCCTTCCCTCCACCAGCACAGTCACTACTCCATCGCGGCAACTTTCACAGCGAAGAATCAAACCTCGTGAAAATTCAGTGCAGCGTGAAAGCGGAATTTAAGAAAATGAGTTTTCACCCAAGCCACAGTCTCTCTCTTACCTACATTTCTGAATGCCCTCTATGATTAGATCAGATCGCCACCTGGCGGAAAATCTGAGTCATTTCCTGTTTGTGAGGGAACGCTCCGCAAACCAGCTCCTCCTCTCCCCCACTTCAGCCTCCTCCAAAGTAGGTTTTGTGCAGAAGCTGCAGCTGTTTTTGAAACATCAGGGATGATTCCATTTGGACACAATACCGAATATTCAGTATCAAGGCAGAGAAATGTGGGGCGTGCTTTGCACGCTCTGCAGCAATTCTGGGCTGCATCAATATGAGTATAGCAGTGGTTCCCAACAGGTGGTCCGGGGACCCCCAGGGGTCCGCGAGCTATGCCAGAGGGGTCCTCAAGATCCTATTAGAATAAAAAATATATTAAATATATTTCGTATGATAACAGATTTTTTGTTTTGGCCGCTTCCTGCATGAGCAGAGTCTAGCGCAAAACTAGAATTAGATAGAGGCAGTAGTTCTGCTGTATGCTGCAAGGACTACAAGAAACTTGGAGATAAGGCAATGAAAAAGATCCTTCCATTTGCAACCACATATCGGTGTGAGCAAGCATTTTCTTCCATGTGTTTCATGAAAAACAAATATAGGAATCGGCTCGACATGCGGTCGGATTTCAGAGTGAAAGTTTCAAGTTTGGAACCTAATATTTCAGAAATAATGGACTCAAATGACAGATTTAACTCATCTCATTAAGAACTGAAAATTAAAACTAACTGTATACTGATGGAGTACTCTGTTGTAACTGGAAAAAACGTATAAATATAAAATATAAAAAGACTCTTAATTTGGCTCTCACTTTTTAATTTTAGGATTAGGAATTAATGGGGGTCCTTGTCATAATAGCGGCTCGATGAGGGGTCCTCGAGAAAATTTTGTTGGGAACCCCTGGAGCATAGCATCTAGATCTAGGGAAGTAATAGTACCACTGTATTCTGCTCTGGTCAGACCTCACCTGGAATACTGTGTCCAGTTCTGGGCACCACAGTTCAAGAAGGATACTGACAAGGTGGAACGTGTCCAGAAGAGGGCAACCAAAATGGTCAAAGGCCTGGAAACGATGCCTTATGAGGAACGGCTTAGGGAGCTGGGTATGTTTAGCCTGGAGAAGAGAAGGTTAAGGGGTGATATGATAGCCATGTTCAAATATATGAAAGGATGTCATATAGAGGAGGGAGAAAGGTTGTTTTCTGCTGCTCCAGAGAAGCGGACATGGAGCAATGGATTCAAACTTCAAGAAAGAAGATTCCACCTAAACATTAGGAAGAACTTCCTGACAGTAAGAGCTGTTTGGCAGTGGAATTTGCTACCAAGGAGTGTGATGGAGTTTCCTTCTTTGGAGGTCTTTAAGCAGAGGCTTGACAGGCATATGTCAAGAATGCTTTGATGGTGTTTCCTGCTTGGCAAGGGGTTGGACTGGATGGCCCTTGTGGTCTCTTGCAACTCTATGATTCTATGATTCTATGATTTCACCGATGGAAAAAATAGTAGTATAAGACGCCGCCCCATATTAAATGGAGGTCGAAAACCACCTTGATTTTTTTGTGTGCCCATTAGTCTCCCGTGAAAGGGTAGTGGTTTTTATGAGGTCAGAAGAGATTTCCCTGAAATTTTCGGCATGTTCAGGGTTTTCTGTTTGCCTTAACTTTGCAAGGTAGTTCAGGGGTCCTCAGGTGTTTTTAAAACTTAAAAACAAAACAAACAAACAAAAACCACACACATCATGACTGCTTGCAAGAGCTCAAAGCTTCCTCTAGTCTCCTGGCTTAGCTTTACTCCCTGAGATGCCCACATAAAATAGACTACATCCACTCTGTGCATTTGAAGCAGTCTCATATCGTTTTAAACAGTCATACCTTTTCCCCAAAAAAGATCCTGGGCATTGTGATCTGCATGCAATATTAGGGGGAATCAGTTTGCAAAAAAAAATGTGTACAGTATATATCGGGCAGAAACCCATACAAACGTGTGTATGTTAGGATGGATTTGCATTAAAATAAACACATCTTTTGCTGAATTTCCATGAGGACTTAAAAAATAAATGCAGAATTCTCAAACTGATGTGAGCTGAAGCTCGGAAAAATGAGAAAATGAAACTTGCCCAACCCTAAACTTAAGGTGTAGATCCAAAATGAGTGAGAAGAAAGGAAACTCCATTAAATAGTTGTGGATATACAGTACACTGAAATTAAATGCAATTTTGGAAACAGCAGATGTAAAATTAAGAAAATCTCCCCCCACTCCAACACCTAGTTTCTCCCTTTTCCCTCTCACTGTCACTATTCAGATCTGTGCCATTAGAGGATTAAAGTGCTATGCACCAACAAGTCCAGTTAGTTTTGTTTGTAAACAGACTTTTTGCAGTTCTGAGAGTGACTGGGAATTGCTTTGGAAAGTGTGGGGTGAATGAATGAATGACTGGACTGTGTGCAAACTCTCATCAAGCCAAGCAAGATGAATGCAGGACGAATGTTCATTATTGCATGACCTCCCGGCAAACACAGATGCCCAATAAAAGTTGGACATACTCTAACCGCCATGTGAGCATTGTGTGAGCAATCTGTATGAGGGCTTATCAATAACTAAGTATGGAAATAATTACACACGCACATATGCAAATATAATTGATTGATTGATTGATCACTAAAGCTCCTGCGATGTCTTTAATTGAGCAATATCCCTAAAATGTAACTGTAGGGAGCAGGAAAGCGAAAGCTGAATTAATGAAAGAGAAGCTCTACCTCTCTTTCAAATCAGAACCAGTGAAGGCGGTGAAGGTCCTGTGTGAGTGTCTGGAGGCAGTCAGAGGATGGATGGCGGCTAACAGATTGAGGTTGAATCCTGACAAGACAGAAGTACTGTTTTGGGGGAACAAGAGGCAGGCAGGTGTGGAGGACTCCCTGGTCCTGAATGGGGTATCTGTGCCCCTGAAGGACCAGGTGCGCAGCCTGGGAGTCATTTTGGACTCCCAGATGTCCATGGAGGCGCAGGTCAATTCTGTATCCAGGGCAGCTGTCTACCAGCTCCATCTGGTGCGCAGGCTGAGACCTGACCTGCCTGCAGACTGTCTCGCCAGAGTGGTGCATGCTCTAGTTATCCCCCTGCAATGCACTCTGTGTGGGGCTACCTTTGAAGGTGACCTGGAAACTACAACTAATCCAGAATGCGGCAGCTAGACTGGTGACTGGGAGCGGCCGCCGAGACCACATAACACCAGTCTTGAAAGACCTACATTGGCTCCCAGTACGTTTCCGAGCACAGTTCAAAGTGTTGGTGCTGACCTTTAAAGCCCTAAACAGCCTTGGCCCAGTATACCTGAAGGAGCGTCTCCACCCCCATCGTTCAGCCCGGACACTGAGGTCCAGTGCAGAGGGCCTTCTGACTGTTCCCTTGCTGCAAGAAGTGAGGTTACAGGGAACCAGGCAGAGGGCCTTCTCAGTGATGGTGCCCGCCCTGTGGAACACTCTCCCACCAGATGTCAAAGGAAAAAACAACTACCAGACTTTTAGGAGACATCTGAAGGCTGCCTTGTTTAGGGAAGCTTTTAATATCTGAATGACTATTGTATTTTAATATTTAGTTTGGAAGCCGACTAGAGTGGCTAGGGGAAATCCAGCCAGGTGGGCGGGGTATAAATAATATGTTGTTGTTGTTGTTGCTGTCGTCATCATCATCATTAAGTCATTTGATCCGATCTGGTCACGATCTCACCTGTCCCTTCTTTCTCCCCTTGTCTCCAGGTATATCCGAACCATGTACCTGGGGATCCAAAGCCAGAGGCAAAAGGAACACCAGCGGCGCTTTTACTGGGCTATGATGTACGAGTATGCAGACGTCAACATGTTGCGCCTCTTGGAGACTTTCCTCGAGAGCGCCCCACAATTGGTGCTACAGCTCTGCATAATGATCCAAAAGAACCGTGCAGAAACCTTACCATGTAAGTTGCCCGACCTGGAGGGGGGGGACACACACTGTGTGAGGGGTGGGGTGGGGTGGGGATACAACCTCCACGTCAGCAACGACTGCTCCCCTTGAGCCGATGCCGTGCCCTAGGATGCAGTAGCAAACGAAGTCCTGCCTTCTTTGTGGCAAAGCCTCTGCCCGCTCGCTGTGTTTCCTGTACGTATCAGTGTGGGAGATGGGCCAATTGAGGCACAAATGCATTGCCCATTGCCCTCTTTCATTGTGGCTCTGGGCTCCAGGACATGGAGATGGGCCAATTGAGGCACAAATGCGTTGCCCATTGCCCTCTTTCAGTGTAGCTCTGGGCTCCAGGACATGGAGATGGGCCAATTGAGGCACAGATGCATTGCCCATTGCCCTCTTTCAGTGTAGCACTGGGCTCAAGGACATGGAGATGGGCCAATTGAGGCACAAATGCATTGCCCATTGCCCTCTTTCATTGTGGCTCTGGGCTCCAGGACATGGAGATGGGCCAATTGAGGCACAGATGCATTGCCCATTGCCCTCTTTCAGTGTAGCTCTGGGCTCCAGGACATGGAGATGGGCCAATTGAGGCACAGATGCATTGCCCATTGCCCTCTTTCAGTGTGGCTCTGGGCTCCAGGACATCAGATTCCAAACCTTTCCAAGCCGCTGTCCCCTCGGTTCCATAAACTCCTCCCCGGTGCCCCCTACCCTGCCCTGCAGAAAGCATTATTCAGATAAGCGATTTTCACAACCCACTGATAACATGATAAAATTCAAAACAGCAACAATTAATTGCACGTTGGTGCAAAACCCAGTTGAAACTCGTTTTTGTTTAATTACTTCAATGAGATTGATTGACTTGATCCAGCAATACCAGTTTTTCAAAGCCTGATATTCATTGGCAACTCTAGTGCCGCCCCCCCCCCCCCGCTGCTGCCCCCTTGCCCCTAAGCACTGCCACCACCACCCAACAGGTAATCCTGCTGCCCACTTTGGGAACCAGGGCTCAGAAGCATACTCAAGACTTGGAAAACCACGGTCAATGTAACCGACGGCAATGATACCATTAACAGAAGGGAGGAGAATATTATACTGTAGCTAAATTTGATGGACTGCAATGGATGGTGGTCCATTAGAGCGAATGGGGCACTGCCCCACCAACTTCCATCTGTCCTCAGCTAGCTCCCACCTGCCTGCCTTCTTACGACTATTCCAGAGGTTGCCACTGCCTGCTGGCTTAGTCTCAATGCTGCCCTTGTAGAAGTCTGAGGGTGACTGTCTTTGGCTCTCTACCTCAACTTACTTCTGGTTTCCCTGCCTTCCAATCTTAGTATTACTCCCTTCACATTCTGCACTAGTATCAGTTTCAAATTGCCATTTTAATTTTGTTGGTGCTAGCCAGCAACACAGCAAAATTTGTGTGCAGGAATGCAGGCACTGCTCTTTCCCCATAAATCGCACTAGCATCTGTGCGAAGCCAGAGATTGTGTTGCCCCGTAGCTCAGTCGGTAGAGGACGTGACTCTTAATCTCAGGGTCATGGGTTGGAGCCTCATGTTGGGCAAAAGATTCCTGCGTTGCATGGGGTTGGACTAGATAATCCTTGTGGTCCCTTCTGTGAATCCTCCAGTAATTTTTACTGCTGAAGACTGAAGGAGCAATGCTCTTTAGGGGCAGTCCCATGTGAGTCTGCCAGGGAGGGTCTAGTGGGAGCCTGTTCTTCCACCATTCAACGGTAGAGGGACTATCTTTGCTTGCAGAAGGTCCCGGGTTCAATCCCGGACATGTCCAGTTTAAAAGGGTCAGGTAGCAGGTGATCTAGAAAGTTCCTGAATAGAAGACAGCAATGCTCGGCTTGACGGAGCAATTGCCTGACTCCTTTGAAGGCAGCTTCTTATGCCATTCATAACAGTTTCTCTGTGTACTTGGCATTTCTGAGGCGTGAGGTGCTCTGCATGAGCAGATGGGCCACATCTTGCAAAGGCCCTTTGGGAGGAATATGGATATCGTTACCAGGAGCTTTGGACTGCAGCAGAATGAACACCCCTGGGCACCACATTAGCAACCCCTGTCTTAGAGCTTTGCTGGGAATAATCAGAACACCAGAGTAGAGAAGCCAATTTAAGGTGGCCTTCAAGACACCATCAGCCATGTCAAATGTTGCACAATCCCCACCTTCCTAGGTCTTCTGACAACAGATGCTTCAAATATAGGGTGCTTCTGACAACGGATGCTTCAGGCTGAGCTATCAGCCTAGATTAGAGAAGGGTTATAGAAGTCCAGGGATGCGGGTGGCACTGTGGTCTAAACCACTGAGCCTCTTGGGCTTGCCAATCAGAAGGTCGGCGGTTCGAATCCCCACGACAGGGTGAGCTCCCGTTGCTCTGTCCCAGCTCCTGCCAACCTAGCAGTATGAAAGCAGGCCAGTGCAAGTAGATGAATAGGTACTGCTGTGGCGGGAAGGTAAACGACATTTCTGTGTGCTCTGGCACTCATCGTGGTGTCCCCTTGCGCCAGAAGCGGTTTACTGATGCTGGCCACATGACCTGGAAAGCTGTCTGTGGACAAACGCTGGCTCCCTCGGCCTGAAACCAGAGATGAGCGCCGCAACCCCATAGTCGCCTTTGACTGGACTTAACCGTCCAGGAGTCCTTTACCTTTACCTTTACCTATAGAAATCCAATGAGCCATATTCAGAGGACCAGCTCTTATATCCCAGCCAAGCTTTTTACTCATGAACTCCAAGAAGGTGCGCTGTCACGTTGACGAGTCTTCAGATGAGGCGGAAAGACCTGGCCAAGCGAGATGGAGCTCATGGGCTTCACCTGTTCATGGGCAGTTATAATTAACTTGGTCCCTTCTGATTTCACAGTACTGTACTATGATCAATTTTTAAAAATTATTGCTATTACTTCATTAGCAAACAGAACTGGCACAGTTTTCCAACAGTTCAAAGACAAGCATGGTCAGGTGTAAAGATAAGGAGACAAAAGATATACATAAATAAGTATTAAAAGAAACTTGCACAAAAGAGGCAATATTCTAAGATAATACATAAACAGCACATTAAAAACTCATATAAAGTGGCAGATGAAATCATATTCCGGTGGAATTTGCCATCCATGTGACTGAATTGTTAAATAAGCTTAACAACAACAACAACAACAACAACAACAACAACAACAACAACAAATAGTCCAAACAAGTCCAACGTCCCCTCTTGAGAACCTGGAGTTAATACTGTAGGTCAGTTTCTCCAAGGTGGCTATAAATAAGGCTTTCTTAAACCAGTTCACAACAAAGTACAGTGGTACTTTGGTACTCGAACGGCTTGGCTCCCGAACAAATCGGCTCCTGAACGCCGCGAACCCGGAAGTGAGTGTTCCAGTTTGCGAATGTTTTTCAGAAGTCGAACGTCTGACGTGGCTTCCACGGCTTCCGACTGAGTGCAGGAAGCTCCAGCAGCCAATCGGAAGCTGCGCCTTGGTTTTTGAATGGTTCCAGGAGTCGAACAGACTCCCAGAATAGATTATGTTTTCAAACCAAGGTACCACGGTACATAGAAGCCTCCCACGCAAGGACTTGTTGGTGGACAGTGAGCCTCATCGCCATGCACATCCATGCAGATGGTGGCCTGGAGGTATTGCAGCGCAGGCATGCTCCCATAGGAAGCCCTGCTTATTTTACTCTCTCTTCTCTTCCTCCTCTAGATCTTTTTCGCTACCCTGACCCGCATTGTAAACATGCTCCACACCTGCCCCCCAGGGGACGATGATGTGGGCCGCTGCGACCCCTTTTGCCCCGTTGCTTCCTGTTTAACTCTGTGGGTTTGTGTGTGTGTCTTCTCCCGGCAGGTGTGTCCTCTGTCGCCTCCCTGATGTCCCTGGCTTGGGTGCTAGCCTCGTATCACAAACTTCTCCGGGACTCCAGGGATGACAAGAAGAGTATGAGCTACCGAGGGGCCCTTATCCATCTCTTCTGGCGTCTCTTCACCATCTCATCCAGAGTTATCTCTTTTGCCCTCTTTGCTTCCATCTTCCAGCTCTATTTTGGGATCTTTCTCGTGGTCCACTGGTGCGCCATGGCATTCTGGATCATCCATGGCGGGACAGACTTCTGCATGTCTAAATGGGAGGAGATTCTCTTCAACATGGTGGTAGGGATTGTGTACATTTTTTGCTGGTTTAATGTCAAGGAAGGGCGGACCCGATACCGAATGTTTGCCTATTACACTGTAGTCTTGACGGAGAATGCTGCCTTGACGCTCCTTTGGTATTATTACAGAAACCCCGACACCACTGACTCGTATGCTGTGCCAGCGCTCTGTTGCGTCTTTCTGAGCTTCGCCGCCGGGGTAGCACTGATGCTCTTGTACTACGGCATCCTGCATCCCATGGGGCCAAGAGCTAAGATCTTTGCCAGCTCCTGTTGCGCCGAACTGCTCTGGGGCATTCCTTTGCCCCCTGACGTTGAACCCATGGCTCCCCAGACCCCAGGGTACAGGGCGGCCCAGGCGACGCCCACCAGAGCGGCCACGGAGCAACAGGAGGAACTCACGGCCGAGACTTGCTTGCCAGTTTTCCAAGTGAGAGCGATGGTACCTACGACCCCGTCCGGGAGGCCCTACCACCCAGAAGGCCCTCTCATTAAGATAGACATCCCAAGGAAGAGGTACCCTGCTTGGGACGCCCATTTTGTAGACAGGAGATTAAGAAGGACTATAAACATTCTACAGTATGTCACCCCGACCGCCGTAGGGATTAGATATAGAGACGGACCTCTCTTGTATGAATTGCTACAGTATGAATCTTCACTTTAAAAGCTCCTTTAAACACAAGCACACATACAAACATACAGACACGCACACACACACGCACACACACGACACAAACGACACACACACACACATACTGTCACAGACAAACAACAAAAGAATTAAAAGAGGGAAATTGGGGGCGGGAAAAGGCGGGTTAAATGTTTACGGTCATGAACGCAGCTCATGAAACTAACCTTCCAATAAGTTTAATTTCTGGTTGCTGTATGTGTTTAAATTTCTCATATATATATATGAGAATGAGCGATCCTCAATGTTTTGTAAGTAAAAAACAAAAAGAAAAACTTTCCTTTTGTTTTTTACGTGCAGGAGAAGAAGAAGGAAAAAACCCAACAACACAAAACCAACCAGTATTTTCAAACTTCCACGCTTTCAGAGGTCGGAGTAAAGCAAACAGCTCCGCCTCTGAGTTTTATACCTTACACCAAGTGTAGGACATTATCATAGGGATTGGTGCTGATTGAAAATAATAATAATACTAATAATAATATATATATATTTAACAAACAAACAAACAAACCTACAACTGCCTTATGCCCTTAGGTGCTGAGTTTCATTACGTACTGTCACCTCCCTCATGCAAAGCTCTTTGACGGTTTTAACGACAGAAATTATATATATATATATATGCGCGCACACATACAAAACGGGTGTGCGCATATACGGTTATGTCTATATATGTATATAAATATATATATATGAAACTAGATTTTTAAAAACAAAAATCAGATGAAAAGGTAATATAATTGCTCCTATTAGATTGGTGCAAAAAGAAAAGAAAAAAAAACAAGTGAGAATGCCCAAGCTTAAACTTGAAGAGAGTTCATGTTCGTTTTCTGATTTGGCATGGGAGTTGCTTTAATTGAACGTATTTCAGTTCCTTTTATGCAGGCCAGTCTGTGTTTGTAATGTTATAACTGCATTCCTGATGGGGGGAGGGAGGGGGTTAATGGGGGGAGGGGAAGGGGAAGGGGGTGAGCCTTTATGTTTCACCGTACTGAGCTTGTATCTCAGGGTGTAATCCTATTTCTTTCCAAGCCAATGAAAATCCAGTTTTTGACTTGCACCCGCTGTGCCGCGGACTCACCAATTGATACGTCTTCGGGCAGCTAGGCAGTCTTCAGCCAGTCTCTGTTGCGGACCAGGCACCCAGTTCACTCAAATGGTGGAAGCTGGCTCATGGACCCCCCCCCCAAAAAAAATCCATGTGCACATCAGCTTCTTCCATTGAACTGAATGGGGAACCATTCTGCAGCTCCCCTGAATGGGATTGAACTGAATGGGGAACCATTCTGCAGCTCCCCTGCCTGCAGAAAGTAGTTGGATGGGAGAATCAGTCCCGCCCACAAAGCAAGTTATTTCATTGGTTTTCATTGCAATTGATATTGGGATCAATACAAAACAAAACAAAAACTTATCTGATTTGTTTCTGGAAGCATTTTTATTTTTTTTTGGTTGGCCTTTAACTCTTAAACTGAGTACCAAATACTAATGATGATCACGGTGAGGATTACGATAACAGAACTTAAAAAGTTTTGGGGTGTGTTTTTTTTTAAGTTCCATCATGGCTTTCCCCTTCCCCTCTCCCAATCATTCTCAGTCTTAATAAAACTCAGCATAGTAGCAAAAAGAAAGTCAATTTAAAGGCACAGTTCTTAAGCTCTGGCTGGTAATTGGGCTTTGATCTGCAGGCATCATTTTAAGGCTTTAAAGAGGGACACATGGATTGAACATTGTTAACGGTGCGTCTCGTCTCGTTTCGTGTCAGCCTTAAAGTGATCTTAAAATGGTATTCTGTTATTTGTTTGTGTTTTTCTATTTTCTAAAGAAGGAAAACAAAAATGAAAAATGAAGGATGGGGTTCTTTGAATGGGGATAGCTCATCACTGGCGTGTTTCCAGCAAAAATTTGGTGCTTAACATTTCTGTTGTTTAATCGTTGTGATGGTTTAGCCAAGAATCGTTTGGCTTTGCTCATAGTGCTTTCTGGGGCAGCTGCAGAGACAAACTGGTTTTCTTTCCCCGGTGCTCTTCCCTTTATGTTCATAGGGAGGAAGGAAGCATCCAGCAACGTAACAGCTTAGCGTAGAGTTCCACCAACCTCAACATTTTGACCTCGGCTTGCAGGAAAACTGAAAAAGCTAGACTCTTCATTTAAACATGCTTGATGATGTCTGGAAGTTTACATTTGGTTGCTTTCTTCTCTGAATTTGAGTTGCAATGGCAGGCAGCGCGTACAAACTTCCCACTGAAAGAATGTTGCTTCTATAAATGAATTCTTCTCCCATCTAGGGCAATCTCTCCAGCCCCCCGCACCCCAAGGGGAAAAGCTCGTTTCGGTTCAGTGGATATGACTGCATTTTCTGTGTATCTGTGCAAATTTTAAAAAACAAAACAAAACAATAATTCAGAAATACTGTTAAATGTTTAAAAATTGCAGCAGCAGCAACAAAGAACCCACAAAAAGACCCAAAATTGATTGCATTCAAAAGAGAAGAGCAACATGGGGCGGCCGGGGGTGGGGGGACGGGACTTGGGCGTGAACTGTGGCGAAATATGTGTAACCACTTTTTAAAATATACTTTGTGAAAGAGTTTTGAAAGCAATCATACCAACTTTGTATTCTTATGTTTTTAAAGCTGAAAGTTTTTCCCCACCTGAATATACCTGAGCAGAGAAATAACTTTTACAAAGGAGGTGTGCACTGCTGTGGTTTGGGCAATATTATTATTATCATCATCATCATCATCATCATCATGATTAATTATTTCAATTGTTAAACATTTCTCAGTGTAACGTCCGAAGAGGTTCGAAAGTGTTATTGTCAAAAACAGACACATTTTCTTTTCTTTTTTTTAAAAAAGAGCCACATTTTTACTGGTCTCAGGACAATTAATAATTATTTTGCATCTTGCACCTCTGGGCTTCATGTTGCTGTTCATCCTGCGATGATATTTTTATAAGAAAAGTGGTGCCTGTATTTCCCATCCCCATTTTACATTTTATTCTCTCCCACTGCCATCCACTCCAGTTGCCAGGGACAGTCTCTTCATTTAACGCCCCAGATAAAACATTGCCTCGGTTTTCTCCCAGTTTTCGCCCCAGATAAAACACTGCCTTGATTGTCTCCCTATTTCGCCCATAGGGGGATGAAAGGCGCAGCTTCCTAAAACATTATTAAATGATGCCCATCTGCCCTAGAGTTTCTTAGGTTTCTTAGACCCTAGGCTCCTCCAGACTTCCTCTTTATTGATCATCCATCCTGATTTGCTTGTACAAAGCTTAAGCGATCCCACTTTTCCTCCAAGGAGCTCCAGGGCAGTTAGTTCCCCTCCTTCCTGTTTTTTCTACACAACAACCCTGCAAGGGAGGTTAGGCTGAGAGGGAACGACTGGCTCAAGCTCACCCAGTGAGTTTCATGTTACAGTGGGGATTCGAACACTGGTCTCTCAGGCCTTGGTGCAAAACTAACCACTACACCAAAATTGTTTGATTATATCCATTCTTCATTGAGCACTCATTCTGATTTGTTTGTGAGGCAGGGGTGTTGTTAATGCGTTTTCCCCTGTCAATTTCCTACCCACAAAAAGCCCAATTTCTTTCTTTCTTTTGAAGTGTGCTGGTTTGTTCTAGGGTAGGCATCCCCAAACTGCAGCCCTCCAGATGTTTTGGCCTACAACTCCCATGATCCCTAGCTAAGAGGACCAGTGGTCAGGGATGATGGGAATTGTAGTCCAAAACATCTGGAGGGCCGAAGTTTGGGGGTGCCTGTTCTAGGGCAACTGAGTGCCTTAATGCACATTAATTTTGCATTTCCTAGATTCTCACTCATGTTCTCTCTTTAAGAGCCAAGGTGACCTGTTTGTTGAGCATTCATCCCGGTTTGCTTGCACAAAGCTTATACGGAGGTTAGATTAAATACAGAATTCATCAAGCATCTGTTACGGTTTGCTTACGGGGAAGTTACATGATAATGAGCATTCATCCTGATTCCCTTGCAGGGTGTTTACATGTCTTCCCGTTAGTCATTCATTCATCCCACAGTTCTAGTTACAGGTAGGTAGCCGTGTTGGTCTGAGTCGAAGCAAAATAAAAAAATTCCTTCAGTAGCACCTTAATATAAACTTAGTTGGTCTTTAAGGTGCTACTGAAGGAATTTTTTTATTTTGATTCATCCCACACTTTTTAATACACTTCTCTGTCCCTTTCCAAACCACAAAACGTCTGAGTTTTGGTTTTCTTTAGGTGGATTTAACGTGATAGGGCACTTTAGTCCATTTTAAATATGGGAACCTGAGTTTCTGGTATGCATTTGAACTCCTCCCATGCACAAAAATCTGACCGCCTGGAGTTGCAGAGTAATGCATTTTTATTCTGTCTAAATAGTTTATAGGAAAAAAGAAAAAAAGGGGGGATCCCTGCAAATAAAAGCTAGCACATCAGGGATAAAATCCCACCTCTGTCATCACCCTGCTGTAGACAACTGAATGAACCAAGGGCTCTCTATCTTGGCAGCTGCTGATCTGTAAAACTTCAGGTCTCTCTGTTTCTCTGTCTCTTGATTGTATATATATCTCTCTTTCTCTTGAATGTTCTGCAATGGGAAAAGTATCCCATAAGTAGAAGACTAGCAGTGAAGAGGTTGGACCGGAATCTTTCTCCCTGATATGCTTATCTTCTACTTGCAAGGTGGATGTTTCTTTGTTTCCGAAATGGGTTAGAAAGGAGAATTCCCGCAGAAGAAAGGGCTGTATTTGTGGTGAGCATCAGCCTGGTTTGGTAATGGAGGCACCAGGCACAGGACCCTGTTAGAAAAAAATAAAAATGCCACAAAGTGCTGTTTAAATTACCCCCGTTTTGCATGTGAGCATCGACACCAGCACTTTGAATTCAGCCTAGACACTGCTGGGCCGCTAAGTGGATTCTTCTTTCAACACTGGTGCGGCATTTTCTGAACACCACATGGAGTGTGTGGAGAGAAAATAGCCCTGACTGAGAAGCCCTGTATCATGAAATCTAGCATGTCAGGGAAATTAGTGTGACGGAACCAACATCTGGAGAGAGAAAAGTTAGCAGGATGGATACAAGGCAGCTGGCTGGTGTTGAGGGAACTTGTTGTCCAGAATGTCTAGAAGGCAGAAAGTTGGGAGAGTATGGTTTGGTGTCCAGATTTTAAGCCATTAATGGTTCCCGTTTAAAATGAAGGCTTCAAGGAACCATTGCGAGGCTTCCCAAATTGTTTCCCTTCACTTTGCTGTGTGGAGGTTTTCAACCAGGGTTGGCTGTTGTTGTTATTCGGATTTCTTACACAAACTGACAAACACACTCCATAAAACCCCAGTGTAGGCTACAGCCATATACAAAACAAAAGAATAAAACCGTTTAAATAATGATAGTAATAATGGTCATTTTAGTATTTATACCCTGCCCATCTCATAGCTGTCAAGTTTTCCCTTTTCTCGCAAGGAAGCCTATTCATTATAAGGGATTTTCCCTTTTTTTAAAAGGGAGAACTTGACAGTTATGGCCCATCTGGTTGGGTTTCCCCAGCCATGATTTACAATTATATATATATATATATATATATATATATATATATATATATATATAATTTATATATAATTTACAATTAAAAAACCCACAAAGCCAGTCAGCTTTCCTTCATTTTTGTCTTCACCTCAGCTCTCCCCTCTTTGACTTTCCCTCAACAAGCTTCTTCCTCACACCACAAATATACTTATATATTTGTATTCAAACTTCCATCCCTCCTGTTCTCCAGGAAGCTAACAAGCGACAGAAAACAGTATTTCAAAAATACAAAGTAATCCCAAAATCGCCATCATAAAAAACTATTTCCTTATGAGATTGCCCAGTGACCGGGGGGGGGGGCAGTTTCCCTCAGGAATGCCGCCCAATTTTCTCCTCAGATAAAACAGGAACCGGGGGGGGGGCGCTCTAAACGTACAATATTACTTTCTTCAGGTACAATATATTTCAGCGTATTTCACAACTGGTTTACAGGAGTAATTTGATATTTTGGCTGTGGCTGGTCAGTCACTGACGTCCCCTTAAGAAACATCCATGTTTGGATTTTGAGGTGAAAATTTCGGTTTGGGGGTACTGGGGTCACATTTGAGGTCAACTTTTTTGACCTAAAGCAATCATGTTTCTTTATATTCAGCAGTCCCCAAACCTGTCGAATCCTATTCAAAGAGCCCCGTGGGTTTATTCAGGTGGTTCCCCTGCAGAACCTTTATAAAATACTGTATATACTTCCTAAATGAAATTTTTAAAGAGGGTGAAAGAGGAGAGCGCAAAATATGGTCTGAAGCTCAACATCAAAAAAACCAAGATCATGGCCACTGGTCCCATCACCTCCTGGCAAATAGAAGGGGAAGAAATGGAGGCAGTGAGAGATTTTACTTTCTTGGGCTCCTTGATCACTGCAGATGGTGACAGCAGTCACGAAATTAAAAGACGCCTGCTTCTTGGGAGAAAAGCAATGACAAACCTAGACAGCATCTTCAAAAGCATAGACATCACCTTGCCGACAAAGGTCCGTATAGTTAAAGCTATGGTTTTCCCCGTAGTGATGTATGGAAGTGAGAGCTGGACCATAAAGAAGGCTGTCACTGTCTCTTAACCTAACCTACCTCCCAGGATTGTTGTGGGGCTGCAATGGAAGGAAAGAGAGAAATAGAGAGGGCCTTTGCACAGCACCTATGCATACTGCCCGGAGCTCCTAGTAGGAAATTTGGAATACAAATTTAAGAAATAAATAACATACCAAAGTCTGAGCATAAACAGAGCATATTGGGGGTAGAATTTCAAAAACTCAGTCACGACTTCTCAACTTTATTTATAGGAGTATTGTGAGGGGAGGGGAACCTGGGTGTGCTGCCTCGAGGTCTTTGAAGAACAGTGGGAACATAAAGAGAAGCGGATTGTGCACACAACAGATGTGTGACTCTTCCCTTTGAACGGTAAAAGCCAAGGGTTTCTGCCTAGAGACACACTCCAAGCTCATCTCCTGGTCCTCTACCCAGGCAAACCCAGGATTATCACAGTTCAAGGACACATTCCCTTCCAGGGAAAATGTGCACTTGAGCTGGGTGGTTGAAGGGGTGTTGCCTAGGGGTAGGGGGGGTATGGACCAAGAAGGGGTGTGTCAACATGAGAAGAGTCTTGGGGGCCAGGCAGAGAGGGCTAGAGGGCCACATTTGGTCCTGAAACCTGAGGTTCTCCACCCCATGCTAAGTCAACACACACACACACACACACCCCACTGCATGCCTGAAAGTCTGGTGCTAAGTCAACATTCCCCCCTGGCATGCTTGATAAGGCTTGAAAGTCTGGTGCTAAGCTAACGTTCCCGCCCGCCCCTGCCCTGGCACATTTCAGCAGAAGCCCAGAGGTGCAGTGGGGTAGCAGGGAGGAAGTCTTAATGCTGCAAACTGCCAAAGCGCACGTTGGACTCCTAGTGCTTCTGCACAACACACTTGCTTTGGAGTCAGTGGTTTGGCTGGCTTGCAACTTATTCTACTGCAAAAACTTTCTCGTGCCTATTCTGCCATGCCACTTTGGGGCAGAAGATTCTGTGTTTCGGTTTATTTTTGTTTATTTTTGGTCAGGAGACCCGATATCAGCGGGTCCGTGGGAAATTGCTGGTGGTTCCTCCCCCACCCCACCCCCACGCAACCACCCCCAAATTTCGCAAATTGAACCGCGGGTGGCCTATTTGGAATACTTCCGTTTCACACAGGGAAAGCGCTTCTGTTCCCGAAGGCTGTGTGATGGTGCTTCCGCAGCTGCCTGTTGCTCCAGGACTCCTTGAGAATGGCCTGTGACTGTTCTATGCGGGGGGTAGGGGTGGGGTTGGGGGGTTGAGAGGGGTCAGCGTTCCTCTTCACGTCTCAGGTATATTCTGGTGCAGAGAACCTCAGCTGATGGTGAGAGCATGTCAAGGCTACCCCCAAAGAAACATGGGCAAATGTTTCATTGGTCCATTCTATCACAGACACTTTCAGTATTCCTTCTCTTCCCTTGCTGGTATCTGAGCACAGAAAGATCAGAACCGCCAGTCCCTTCTGGGAAAGGCTGGCGGGGACAAAAGGGTGGGGAAACTTTCCTGCAGAGTCATTGCTCAAGGTTGATCCAGTATCAAGGCACTTTGCACAAAGACAGTCTGAGGAATCCAACAAGAGTTCTCCGAGAAGGGAATGGCCGCTGTGTGTTTTTCCACTGGGTCTTCTTTGAACTGTGGGCTGGTTCAGTCAGCGGTGTGCATCACTTAATGGGCTCTGCACTTAATTAAATTGGGTGACCTGGAACTACTTTAATGTGTAGCTGCCCTTGCAGAAATTCCCTCTTCTAAACAATTATTAAAGGTGCATGAGCCCCATCTTCTTTGGCTTCTGGTCTCCCTAACTGAAGCGCAATGTGTGATTTTTTTTTTATTGTACGGTTGGATCCTTTTGGAACACACACGGAAAGCTCAGGGCCTTCTGAGGGCTCCACAGCCTGTATCACGGAGAATGATATATATAGGATTTGAGGCTCTGTTTGCTTCCATGATAAGGCAATGTTGCAGTTGTGAGGGAAACCACTCTTGACATTTAATGAATGGGAAATGGCAAGTTCTCTGTCCCCACCTATGCTCTGGAGGTCTTTGCACGATGTGGCGTCCGCCCTTTAACCTTTCTGTGTCTTCAACATACCTATCTGTAAATGATGTGTTATCACCTTGACCTACCTCACAGGGGTGTTGTGAGGCCCAGTTGACCACCTGCCAAGCACGTGGGTGAAAGGTGCTAAACAGTATTGAGACGTTCTTTGCCTTTGTCGTTTGTCGTTGATTTTATACTACCACATGCCACAGGAGTGCTTTTGTGAACCAGGAACTGCAAAGAACAACAGCGAGGTCTCTGCTAGCATCCGAGGGTCCCACCTACCCCATGTACGATATTTCCCTTTGCGTAAAGTCAAGGCACAAGGCTCTCATGAGGCTGGTTCATGCCTGCATGTGACCACGTGTTTACCTGATGAGTCCCAGCTTGAATGTGTGAAGAGGTCTCTGTTGAAAAGCTTTGGGTCTGGCGTGATAAAAAAAACATTCTGACTACGGTGTATGATCTGGGACAGCACGTTCACAGGTACCATCGCTTGATGGTGCACTCGTCACGGTGGAGATGTGTGGGCGAACCGATCCCATATCGAACCTCCGCTTCCCCCTTCCCCCTGTTAATGCCTTTCAGTGTACGATGCATGCCATTTTCTAAACGTTTAATAAGTGATTCTCTTTCTGACCTGACCAGCTTCCTAGCCAATACTCCACGGCAGTTGTGTTAGTCTTAGGCTCGCCATCTTCCTGTTGAAACACAGTGAAATACTTGCTCATACTTTGGGGAATAGCCTTGATTCAATATGGGGGAAACCAGCCTATAGCTGTAGGCAATGGAGAAAACCCCTCTTTGCTTGACTCAGATAGGTTTATTTGATTGCCTATGTGATTCCTCATTGCCTAGCATATGAACCTTTGTTGAATTCATTACATGGGAGCTATAATTTTATATATATATATATATATGTTACTTGTTCTTTCAACTGCATTACCTTACACGAAAGAGTGGTGGCGATGGCAATGAACGAGCGAAAGCAACATAAAATGTTGTTCAACGTTTCCTACCATCCGTATCTAATTCCTCCCAAGACATTGGCTATGATGCAACAAACCATGGAACTAGTTTTGTGTATTCAATGGGCTTTGGGCATGAGTTCTCCCCCCCCCCAAGAAAAAAAATTTTGTGTGGCAAATTGCATTCAAAATTGGGGGAAGGGAGTCTTCAAAAGCAAGCTGCAACGTGGCATGGATTTAATGTTCAAAGGGATTTACTGTTCAAAAAAAAAATGAAAAGTCAGAGTGCCCACCAGGCATGCCCAAAGTGGATCATTGGATCTGGGCCTTTGCCAGCAAGCGAATGGGGTGGGGTGGAGAGAGCAGGGTTTGTTCCAGCAACAGGTCAACTCTCGTTGCCATCCGGTCTTCCTATTGAAACATAGAGGCGTCATTAACGGAAATGCAGGCAGTGGTCTTATTCCCGTGTCACCCAAACAAGGCTTACCAAAAAATAACAAAATTCTCATCTATTTGTTTGTTTGTTTGTTTGGGGGGGGGAGTGGTGGTGATACCCTCTGTCTTTGTTTAAGCAGAAACTTGATGGCATTGTTACCGTGATCCAAATGAGGTTGTCATGGGGAAACCTTCTTTGATGCTAGGTTTTTGCTTGAGTTTATCATTGTGATCCCCTTGTGGAAACCCCACTCCCCCACCCCCCAAAGAAAAGGAAAAAAAACAATCCAGTAACGTTAAATGGTGCCAGAAAAATAACTTTCTAGACTCTGGAAACAGAGAATGGCCAAAACGTTTTTGTTTGTGAATACCCATATGATGGGCCACCCTTTCCTGCCTTCCGATTTCCCTGTTTCGCTAGGATCTTGTCAAGGCTTGCGTCTGATGATGCCATAATTACAAATGAGCATTGTGAGGAATCTGCTTCTGTGCCACACAAGGCTGTGTCTACGCTGGTGCCTGGCAGCGTAGTAGAGTGGACACTGCTGGTCTCTGTCAAAAGAGTGACAAAGTAGTAGAGAGAATCTCGCTTTTCTCAGGACAGCTGATGGCATGCAGGCAGTACTGCTTCAACCACTGCGAGAATTGCATCCGTCTGCAGTGCTGTACATCTCAACGCATCACCAGCCCATGGTGCGGTATATATATTTCATGTGCAGCTAGCCTGCTTATTTGTGCGAGTGCAGACACAGCTCGAAACACTGGGCCCACCCACATGCTTCAAACTGAGCTACAAGAGTCTAGACGCCCGTTCTCCCCTCACCCCCCCCCCCAATGCTAGTCCTTCTCTGTCGCACTGCTCTTATTAAACACCTGTGCCTTTAAAAGGCTGGGCTGTTTTGAAGTGCAGTGCATTTGGCACTAAAATGGTGAGCTTCTGCGGATAGACGGCAAAAGCTACGTGCTTTTCAAGGCTACTTGCAAACATCCTTTTCAGAGGAATCGTCCTCCTCGTTGAAGCGGTAAGCCCCTGCAAGGACTTCACCCGTTTGGGCTGCAGGTGGACTAACATGATTCAGTGGTTCCTTGCCCATAGAACACTAGCATGTCAGGGAGGCTGCTAGGCTAAAACCCATATTCTTGATCTTTTCTAAACAGAGGACGGTCCTGTTCCTCTGACCCAGTCTGGATGCTTCTCATGGATGCCACGGATGTTGTGACTTAGAGAAGAAAGGGGGTATGAGCTGGCGGGGGGGGGATGTGTGGGTTCCAAATGAGGGGGGAAGTGAAAAGGTAATGGCACGGTTGACAAGTGAGAAAAAGAGAATTTCAGATGTGATCACGGTTCCAAAATACCTGTGGCCAGCTCCACATTGGCGATCTCGGGGACAGTGGTCCTTAAAGCATATTGCATGGATGTGGGCACTGGTTTGCTTGCTTTACACCAGCACATCTTCTTAACTTATGGCTCCCATGTGGGAGGATGGTTGGAAGGCTTCAGAATTAACCTTCAGCATTGGAACAGTGAAGTCATGTCCATGGCCTGCGGACAACCATGCGTACAGCCCAAGTTTCCATGCTAGCTCCTTGCATAGCTGAAGAGGCAAGCCCCTCTTGGGGGGGGGAGTAAACAGAAAAGTAGGCTTGCCTCTTCAGCCTGTGGTGGAAACATCAAAGTATTTATTTTTTCCCCTTGGGACCACTGAAACACCACTGTCCTCATACTACAGTTGAAGAACCACAGCTTTGAGGACAGGGTGTGCAATAGAAATAGCAATTGCAGAAAAATTGTCTTGGGGTTCTATTATGTTTCCATCAACCTTTGCTGTTCCTCTCTCTTCTAAACAACTGGGAGGAGGGGGGATGTTAAACGTGAAAGGAAGGGAAAGTAGAGACTGTCCTGGTGTCAGTGTTTCACCTTCTTGAGCATCTGCCAAGGTTCCATCGTGCCAGCAAGGCCACTACTGATAGCTGCCCTGGGTCCTCTTTTATTTTTTCCCTTGCTAACATCTCTAGGTTATCCTGCAGATAGGAGGTTGCAACAGTGAAAACAGTCCCTGCAAGGCTGGAGCCAGCCTTGGGAGGGATTGCTTTCTATCTCAAGGCATAACCCACCATGAAGTTCTTCCTGAGTGAGCTCCATTCAAAATGAATACTGGATTCATGTTGAGAGTTTGGCAATTAGAGTTCATGGTGGATCTTCCTTTATCTATGCCAGTATTTCACAAACTCAGGTCTCCAGCTGTTTTTGGACTACAGTTACCATCACCCCAAGCCACTGGCCCTGCTAGCTAGGGATGATGGGAGTTGTAATCCAAAAACAGCTGGAGACCCACGTTTGGGAAACACTGGACATGAACATTTTGAGGCTGAAGTGTTAAACACAGGAGAGACCACGGTGGAGCTTGGTGTTAACAAATATTACAGAGATGGTCGGGATTCACAGCCCTCAATGTTTCCAAAATAGATGTCACCCTTCTCAGTGAAGTAAGCTTTTTCACAGCTCACTGTCATTTCTCACCCCTGTCCCTTCACGCACTGGGCAGAACAATGGGTGCGACTCCTTGTACATTCCACCTGTGCAAAAGCTATAGGTTCCTGGACACCCACCCCTCTCCATCCTTCATCCAGGCCACAAGAAGCAAGAAGCATTTTCAGAGCTGAATAACACATCCCAGCTAGGCAAAAGCTCTTGAGGAAGGCACAGGTCATGTCTACGGAGGGCTTTGTGTGGGGCCCAGGGAAAGCCCCAAGGGCCTGATAGAGGAGTTCGGAGGGCCACATTCAGCCCTGAGTCCTGGCATTCATAACAGAACAATGTAGGCAGAAACTGTGAAGTTGCTTCATACTGGTACCCAACGAACTGCCATTGGTGTAATGCAGAGGCTGTAGGAAAACAAAGAGTCGTTTAAGTCATGTTTACAGACCCGCATGGCAATTTTCTTACATGGATATCACCTCTGCATGGAAAAATGCATGCACACAGTGTGTGTGTGTGTGTGTGTGAAGCCTCAGTTGGTGGAGTATTCCTGCAATATCTGCAGGTGGACAAATTGGCAAATGGATTGTTGGTTCCCTGTTTGACATTTGTGTTTTTAAAACATTTATATAATGGCCTTTTTTCATACTAATTTCAAAAGCAGTTTGCAAACCTAAAAACGACAGCAATGAAACTATATATATATATATATATATATATATATATATATATATATATATATATATGATTGAAAGAGCTAAATGAGGGCTATAAAAGAAGTGAGGAGCAGTTTTATTTTCAAAGAGCAACCAAAGCAGAAAGGACTTTGCTCATTTCCAGAAAGTTAGCAAGCAGGAGGCCAAATGGGTTTCTCTTGGTAGAGAGTTCCATAACATTGAGGCCACCACCAAGGAGACTCTGCTGCTAATGGAGGCTTACATAGCTTTGTAGTATAGAATTTGGAGCAGGGTTTCATCAGAAGAGCTCAGTATGTGGGGTGGGCAGGCTCATTAGGAAGAAAGTGTTCCACATGTGGATGTCATCATTTATTTTTAATTAATAAACAAAATTTATAGGCTGCTTCATAAATAAAAACTGTAAGCAGTTTACATAATATTATTTATATAATTTATATATATTTATATAGAAACCCACAAAATAAAATTTAGAAGCAGGTAGACCATAGCTGCCAAGTTTTCCCTTTTCTCGCGAGGAAGCCTATTCAGCATAAGGGAAAATCCCTTAAAAAAAGGAATAACTTGGCAGCTATGAGGTAGACAAGATAGGCTTGGGGGTTAGGCTTGGGGGTGGGGAGGTTTTAGTAGGTGTTAGAAACATATGTAGTCCTCTACACACAGGATACATGCAGTTTTCAACACAGAAGTGATACTCATGTAGAATAGTCATCATGTGTGAAGAAGCCCCTTAGGAATAAGCAGTATTTGCTAACATTGATCCAGAGACACTGTGGCAGATTGGTGTATCGTGATCTTCCCAGCTTTGCTCCCAATTAAATCATTTCCATTCTCCAATTATATTTTACTGCACTGGGTTAGGAAACATGAGATCCTGGGTGGAAGCGAAAGATTGCTCCAAAAGTCTTTGAAGCCAATGAAAAGATCGCTGTTTAAATTCTCAGCAGATTAGTAATCGTATCGACTTTGACCGACACAAAGTCAACACCACTTCTTATTATAAACGCCCAACTTGGCCACTCTAACGTGGGTCTCTTTGGGTCTGTTTTCACATTTGAAAAACAAAAAAAAGCCTCTCTCTTTCATGGATAAATTTTGGTGCTAGGTGGAGATTTTGCCAGAAACAAATTCCATATGGTTTTTGAGGTAGCCAAGAGAACATTCCAGTCTCCAGCCAACCAGCAGGCTGTATGCTGATTTCAGGAAAGTTATGCGAGTGACTTGCTTGAGAGAAGAATGAAGCTGATTTGGGGAAGGAATGTGTCTTTCATCTGAGCCAAAATTTCAAAGGTCTTAAGTTGTTTGGATGGACTGGGCAAAAAAACACCAATGCCAACAAACAATTGGTGCTATATATATATTTGGCCAAAATGGTGCCTGTAACTTTCTTATTTTATTTTATTTTTACTTTTAAATTGCAGTGCAGTTGCCCTGCACAGAGGAAAGCAGCTATTTATACACTTTTTTGCATAAATAACTATGGCGCATGTGTTGTGGCGTGTTGAACTCCCTTGATTCCATAGCACGCCGTTGAGTGTGTTTCTTGTGACCTTAGCCTGGCTCTGACATGCTTCCCCTCCTGTGCAGATTTACTCATAAGTAAGTCCCACTCAGTTCAGCAGGGCTTACTCCCAAGTAAGTGTGCACAGGATTGCAGGCCTTACCTTGGCTTCCTCGTTCCCCACTCTAGGACGTGAGTTTAGTTGCAAAAGCTTCGTCTTGGTTCCAGCGGAAGCGCATGCCAACTGTTTAGAAGAGATTTAGCGTTGCGATACAGTATATAAATGGAAAGGTCGTTGCTTTCTGAAGGACCTGTTCAGTTGCTTCGTTTTAGTTGCATGATCTGTGCAAAGTTCCTGAATGATAGACATGAATACGGGGCCGACCCAGAACATTTTGACACCTGAGGCAAACCACATAATGGTGCCCCCATCAGGAACAAGGCATGGAATTAAATCAAGATCCCCCCCAGGGTTGAAGTGGGAATCAAAGTCTGTCAAGGGGGGGAAGGGGCCCACTTTGGATCATGCCAGGCAAGTACAGACCCCAGGAGACCCCAAAGGGCAGCTCTACCATTTTTTCCCCAGGGTGGGAGGAGATCAGCAGTGCATCCTATTCACCGAGAGATCACTGTAGAGGCAGCATGTGCTGGCTCTTCAGATCCTGCCGCCTGAGGCAGTTGCCTCATGGGTGGGCCGGCCCTGTATTAATAGGTACCTCTGTGTCCTGGGATCCAAACCCAGAATGCCATTCCATGTTTTACAGACTACCGGTCTATTATCACAACTATTCAGAGGGTGACAAGGTTCCAGACCTCATTGCTGCCTGGCTGGGCGGGGACTTTGGACTTGCTGAACCTTTGTTGCGCTGACTTGAAACATAGGAGACGAGGAGACAGCTAGATCTGGTGTCTGATAGGAAATGACTGAGGGTACGGTAAGGTAAAAACTAGAACAATACTGTATTCCTCTGTTGGTTTTGGCCCTTTTCATTTAAGTTGAGAGTAGTTGCGCATAATGTTGAAATGGTAGCTGTGCTTGCAAGACCAGACAATGGGTATAGAACTTAGGTGGCAAGGGGAGGGGGTTGGATTGAAATGGCATGCTTTGCCCCCAACCCCAACTTCCATAGTATACATCTTCTGTACAGACTCTGTACAGTCAATAGACAGACAGACAGACAAATAGATGCAGGCATTGCCTCTTTGCAGAGGAGCATAGGTCTGGGTGGGAGCAATCAAAGGCCACCATTATCCCACTCCCATGTCTTCCTCTCCATGTGCTCAGTATTCTAATATTCAATCATGTGATCAGAGCCGTGGTTTAGGTTGCGCTTGCTGAGAAGCCATAGCCAGTCCATCTTCCAGGTATCCTGCTATGGTGTCCCAGCAGCCAAGAGAAGGGCAACTTGGACGAAACTGAGGGCAGGGATGGGGGTCCCATGGGTTATGTGGCAGAGCAAGGCTGACATTCCGTGGAATGACCTTAGAGGAGCAGACAGATATGAAAGGGAAGACCAAACTTTCAAGTGGAGACACAGGGCTGTATCCAACATCAGTCATATTCAGAGCAGACCCATTGAAATTAATAGATATGTTCATTGATTTCAATGGGTTTCCTCTGAGCAGAACTTAGCTGGGTACAAGCCACGGATCCGTGCCTTAACACCCAGGTAGGAACTCAGATTGAGCACCCTTAGTCAATTATTCCATAACAATTTGGAGGTTGCTCAGTCAATTATTCCATATTTATGAGCAAACACAGAAGAACAAAGTGGGCTATCCCCTTAGGTGATGTTTCCTTCTTTTAAATAATAATAATAATAATTTTTTTTAGTCATTGCATGAACACTGCAATGCATGCTGCTCTTTCTCCCCCACCCCCAGTGAACGTTGTGTTTCCCCCTTTTTCTACAACAGTGCTAAGATTTCTTTTGAGTTACTCCTGGTAGTGCCAAATTCTACTCTCTGGGGGTCAGCCTCCATGAACCGGCCACCAAAGTTGAACGGCTTATCTATGTCATAGTGAATGTCCACAATTTGAAGATGGCTGACAATCCCATAATAGTTTTGGGAATGTCCAGAAACTCAAGGATACACAATTAGTGACCAAAATTCACTTGGATATGTCTGGAAAGCAGAACATAGATATTTTCTGGCATTCAGAGAATTCATCTGGAATTGCCAACATTCACATGAAGATGTCAACCTTCAATGAATTTTGGACGTTCACTGTAACATCTGAAGCACAGGGAAGCCTACGAACTGTGGTTCTTTGAGGAGGACATGGGAAGTCTAACACAGAATTCTCTTCACCCTCAACCAAATTCCAATTCCCAGAATCCTGTGGAGGAAACCATAGCAGGAAATGACACCAATATTTGTGATAGAGATATGGCTGAAGAGTCCCCTTGATATGACCAGAATTTGAACTGCCTCCAAGACATCCCCATGGAGTCTTCAGCGCCTTTGGTCCATTTCTTCCAGCCTATGAGGGCAGGATGAGAGGGATGATGCCAACGAAACTTCGCTTCTCCAAATCCCATGGTGCCTTTTCTAGTGGTGCTCCCTATTTCACATACCCCAAGGCCAACACTTGCTGTGGCCGCAGCGAATGCCAGTATTTTCTCTCTGTGCCATTGCAATATAAGACTTCTGTGCATAAATATATAGATCTAAGTACATCCCATTAGAAAGCAGGTATGCCTCTATCTCTGCACACAATAAACTCAAACGCAACTTTGAAGGAGATGTCAATTGCCATTCTTGCCAAACAGAGCACTCTCCTTTTCCGAAAGGTCTGGCAAGATGCCTCCTTGGAGAGTAGGAGGCGTGTGAACTGATGCAAAACTACAATGACCAGATTATTTTATTTACTAAACTTATATTCCACCTTTCCTCCCAAAGGGGTCCAGGGTGGCAATGAAGAGGGAGGACATTTGAGAGCCTTAGGGTGCATCTTTGAGAAAATGGAGCAATTGCAGAGGGGACTCTCTATTTACATACCGGCGCCAACATTTGCACAATTTTATTTTTAATAAGATCAGTCCCCGGTGCGAGTATTAACGGTCATGGTGATGACAGGATCTTCTCCGCTGCAATCCCCAAAACTGGAATGGTCACATCCATCTCACGCCGACCATTTAAATCTTCCATTGGCTACTTAAGACACCCCAGTTTACTCTGGCCTTTGGAAGTGAAATGTGTGGTTTTGGCCATCTTCCCTGTAAGTGGAATTATTCGTTGTATCCCTTCTATGCTTCTTATCACCGTTGCTTTACGGTTCTCTGAGGATGTGTTATTCTGTCATTGTGTTTTTAGCTTATGTAACTTGCCCCGGGACCTTTGGGAAGAACGGCAGGTATGAAATACCAGAAATAGATAAGTGAATGGCTTCCTTTCAAGAGGTGCCAGTAGCTAATTCTGGTGGGGGGGAAATGAAGACCCTCACTTCTTCAGTCTGCTCCTGTGAACTGCGGCGAGGAGAAGCCATGACAGTTTAGGTCTGTGGGCCCCAACGTGGGGCGCACGCCCACAGGGGGGCAATTTGATTTTTAAAGGGGACAATTCGAAAATTGAGTTATTAACAGTTAATGACCTTTTAGGCTTCTTCCACGTGAATAGGAGTTCACGTTTTTGAAAAATAAGAATTATATGTCAACGGGGGGGGGGGTTGTCAGGATTTTAGAGGTGCTTAGGTGGGGCATGGCCAATAAAAGGTTGTGAACCACTGGTCTAGGTGAATTGGGGGTGTTTTCTCTTGCCGGCGTGTTCTGAAAAGGCTGGCGAAAGACAGAGCCCCCAACCCCCCCCCCCAAATGGTGCTGTTAGGTAAGTTTCACTTATTTCAAAGTGAGCTCAGCGGGGGCTAGTTGGATCTATGCTATAATAATAATAATAATAATAATAATAATAATAATAATAATAATAATAATAATAAATAGATGCACTTTTTTATTCCAAAAGTGCATTAGAGTCCTTCGCATGATTGAACTCATTGAGGTAGGTTGCTATGAGGACCGCAGCAGGCGAAGCGACTTGCTTCAGGGCTGCTTTGTCGGCCAAGGGGGACGAGCTGGCATTTAACCCCCCACCCCACCCCCAAAGATTCTGGCCCTTTCTATGGATTATGAACTCTTAGTGATCCAAATAATGTAATATGTTTCATCATACGGGAGTGTTTGGAGAGAACGTTTGGGCCTTGCTGGCTCCCTGCTTTCGTCTGCTCTGTGGAACTAGTTCATCCGTCACCTGCCCTGAAGCTAACAACATGGCAACCACAGCTCTCTGACTGGGATTCCCATGTTGTCTTTCTGTAGTAAGGGAGGCAGCTCTGGGTTGGCCCTCCTCAGAGGGAGAGTCCAGCCCGTCTTATAATAATAATACTATTATCACAATCAGTGTCGTTTTTCTAGGAAAAGAGGCGCCAGAACTCGCCACGGACGTCTCTCTTCTTCTCTTACAATGGCAATGGCGCCCACCTGAGAGGTGCTGGACCCGAGTCCTGATGAGTTCCGGCTGAAAAGCGGGGGGAAAGTCCTGATCGAATAGTGCAGTATTCTTCAGTCAGCTATAACCTCCCCACCGCCCTTTTTAATTTGTCTCTGTGCCCCCATGTTGCCCCGCCTGGTGCCATCCTGGAGGTGGCAGTTGTGGTTTGATACATCCGAAGGGCACCGGGTTGGGGAAGAAGTGTTGCTGCACCCTGTGCTAAAATTTCAGGCAAATTTGAGGAGGGGGGGCGGCAGGAGGGGGGGAAGAATGGCTCCCAATAATGTCATTTTATACGAAAAGTAGGAACGCCGGTAATTATTCTGTATAAAAGGTGCTAGAATCCAATTTCATTTTTATATGCTTTGGTTTGTGGGGCCGGTAAGTGTGTCTGTGTGTGTGCTCGTGTGCATGAGTTACGCAGAATTCTTGGTGTGCATCCTTGTTGTTGGTTGCTAAAACCCTGTGTTGGTTCGAAAACGAACATTTTTATTTTATTTTATTTTATTGTGACAAGCTTTTAAAAGGTTTTTTTTAATAAAAAAAAATGCCGAGCTCCTGCAACTTATGTAACCAGAAACCAGAAACAGAAAGGATGGTTCCTTTCTCATGCTCTTAAATATAAATGGTCGGACTTATATTAAATGAACTTGAGGCAGAGAGCAAAGCACAAGAAGATTCTGAAATAGATGTATATTTTTTAAAGAACTGTATTTCAATTTGGCAAAAGATAGAGGGGTATATATAAATATATATATATGAGAAACGTTCATTATTCCATTCTGACTGGAAATAGCAGCAGTGCTCAGCTAACAAGCTACTTGGGGGGGGGGAGAAAGTTTGTTTCCGAAAAGTGTTTATATTTATGAGGACTTATTGGTGATAAATATTTATGCTTTAATTTCTCAATTGCTTTAAAAAAAAAAAAGCCTGGTTGTTTCCCATAGAACTCTTACCTCAAGGTAGCTTTTAAGGGAAAAAGGGGGGGGATAGAGTTTTTTTGTGTTCTTTTCCCCCCCACACACACACATTTTTTATTTTTCAAGAAACAAAATCATGAATGAGCAAAGGGGTGGGGTGGGGGGTTAAATTCAAAGTTTGGTTATGACACCCAACCCATTTCTAGTGCTTATCTCTCTCCACTCCAGTGGCGTCGCAATGGGGGGTGGGGGGGCGGTGTGCCCCGGGTACCACGTCTGGGGGGGGGTGACAAGAAGTCCTCTCGCGGGGGCACGAGCAGCCATCGCGCCACCACAGTCACATGTGGAGCCGCAAGCAGAGGATCCCGGTGCTGGCGGCAAACCGCTATGTACAGCGCATGTGCGCCGTTGCACGCATGCGCTGTACATAACGCCGCCGCACATGTGCTGTACATAGCGGTTTGCCGCCGGCGCCGCTCGAGCGCCGTATGGACGGCGGTGGGATCCCTCCGTCGCCGCTACAGCCGCATGTAGAAGACCCTCCGTTCGCGGTTGCAGCCACAAGCAGAGGATCCCGGCACCGTCCTTATGGCGCTGGAGCGGCAGCGCCGGCAAACCGCTATGTACAGCGCATGTGCAGTGTCGCTACATATGCTGCATGAGTCATACGTGTCACGACGCCTTCGTTCGCCCCTGCTCCACTCTTCTCTAAAACATGTTTTCCTCTTTATGTTGCTCTGAAAACTAAACTGCATAAGATGAGGTTTTTATTTTCTTTTTAAAGACTTAGGATGTAGCAAAAAAAAAAAGTATATAAAAGAATACCAATTTGCATGGGGGAGAAAACCCCAAGGCGGAACATATAAGAAAGAATGGATATGGAATTAATGTCATTTGTTAACTATCAAGCTTGTGTGACTGTGGATATGTGGCTGTAAATATATTTTCATGTGCGACATGTAGCAGTTGATGAGGGGTGGGTGGGTGAGGGGCACAAATATATAGCTGTGTGAGTGACTCGTGTGTGTGTGTGTGTGTGTGTGTAACTTAACAATGACACAAGGAGATCCCAATGCTATTTTATCAGAAGTTGCACTTTTTCACCTTGATGAAAAGCCACTGTTCACAACTATGCAATCTTTCTCTCTCTCTCTCTCTCTCTCTCTCTCTCTCTCTCTCTCTCTCTCTCTCTCTCTCTCTCTCTCTCTCTCCCCTCTCCAACCTCAATCCATTTTTTTCATATGGAGGCACACACACACACACAGAGGTGTTTGTTTGTTTTCCTTTTTGTACAAACAACACACACACACACACAGTTCCGAACCCTGGTTCAAGGTGAGAATACTACAGTGACTTTTCTCAAAATTATAAGAGCTAAGAAATAAAGAGACAAAACAAAAGGGATTTTTTTTTCATATTGCATATTTTTAAGAGGAGGGGGGGAAGGAGATTTGAAGTACTTCTCTATATGTTCTACTTGATGTCTTCTTCGAGTTTCCGTTGAATGGGGTTTTTAAAATATATAGAGATATATATATAAATATTATTTTCTACCATTCTTTTTCTTTCTTTCCTTCTTCTTGCTTAGTTTTTTTTATATATATCCCCCTCCCAAAAAAAACAATTCTGGTGTTGTGCTTGTAGGTATTAGGGATGTGAAAACTTGGGCAAAATTTGGCTTTACTTCAAATCCTGTGTGTCACATGTATGTTTTCTTAAATATATTAAGATGTTTCACCCTGTTTGAGATGCACTTTACAGTTCACATTTCTGAAAACAATGTCTATATAAAATATGCCTCCATTTAGATATATTAACTGACCTTCATTTAAGGTTTTCTGTTACGCGGACCTCAGACCCAGGTTGATGCGCGGTATCTGCCTTGGTGCGTGATAAATTAATTTAGATGAATTTAATTTAGTGTCTGGCTCTACATAACCTCTCATCTGCCACCATGCGTAAACAGGGAACTCCTGTGCATTTAAGGTTCCCCATCCGCTCCAATGGATAGAACCATTCAGTGTGCTCCAGGAGTTGAACAGGAGTTCTCAGGCTGGTGGGGGTAACCTTTGGTAGTATGGCGCCCTGAGTGAGGCCAAAATTTGGTGGCCCCTCTCCCCATAAATTTAACCGATGATAGATTTTGAGCCCTCTTGGCTTGGTGTCCTGTGTGGGGCAACCCCCTGCGCCACCCTAATTCTGGCGCAGCATGGGTCGCAGCAAACATCTTCTCCAGCCCCAGAGCTCTTCCTGTCGGTGAAGACCAGTAACAGATCTCTCCCCCCTCCAGGGCAGGATTTAGGTTTGATGAGGCCCCTAAGCTACTGAAGGTAAAGGGGGGGTGTTATATGTCCAGCTGTCCTTTGTCGACAACAAATTGTCACAGTTTTTTGTGTTGAATATATGCTGTATGGCAGGTACCCCCAAACTTCGGCCCTCCAGATGTTTCGGACTACAATTCCCATCATCCCTGACCACTGGTCCTGTTAGCTAGGGATCATGGGAGTTGTAGGCCAAAACATCTGGAGGGCCGCAGTTTGGGGATGCCTGCTGTATGGTAATTTATGGACCTAATAGGTATCTAAAGCCATTTGCGCATGTTACCATGCAAGCAGTCCATGCAGAATGTCGGCACCCTATATATAGAAAGGAGCAAACCAGGGATATTTTAGGGAGCAGGCGAGCAGGCGGGGCCCATGACTTGCATCATAGGAGCCTACACAACACAAAACACTGTTGCTGTATGTAGGCTTTATTTTATTTGTCTTTTATCTTATATTTTGGAAATGTACGTCCAGATTTTTTTTCCTTTACATTTTTTGGGGGCCTCCAAGAGAGTGGGGCTCTAACCTATATAGCTTGTTTAGTTTATAAATGAATCCGGCATTGCTCACCTCCATAGCTAGCAATGGGTCTGCCTCAAAAGATTTTCATCCCCGTGTTCTTTAGATTTGAGGCATCCGCATGCACTTCATAGGGTCGTCAGGGAATTCAGAGGGGAACAGAAATGGGAGTGGGAATCTCCAATGTCCACTGCTTCATCAGTCCAGTGAATGTGCTGTTGTCACTTTCAGTCAGTGTGCATGTGCGCTGGGCTTCCTTCGCATTGAAATGAATGGGGTAATGGCAATGTAACTTACATAATTAATTACGTAACTTAAGCAATTTCACCAGCAGGAACCCTATCCAAGGATATTTGGCAAGTCAATAATAATCATAATATTTTATTATTTATACCCCACCCACTCTGGGCGGCTTTCCAGCAAAATATTAAAATACAATAATTCATCAAATCTTAAAAGCTTCCTTAAACAGGGCTGCCTTCAGATGTCTTCTAAAAGTTAGATAGTTCTTTTTTTTTTACATCTAAGTCAACATGGCAGTGGTGTGGGATTGAGAATTGGAGTGATCATTCTGCGATATTATGGCAGTAGACAAAGCTGTATGAATAATAATAATAATAATAATAATAATAATAATAATAATAATAATAATAATAATTTTTAAAGTAATTTCACCACACCAGACAGTTTCCCATAATGCCCCCAACAAATCATCACTCTGGGACCTTGTGGGGAACTAAAATGGCCGCTCCCACAGCGGGCTGCCATTTAAATTTCCCACAATGCCCCAGAGCAATGCTCCATCGGGGCATTGTAGGGAATTCAGATAAATCCACCCGCCTTTGTGTTGGCGGGCCCTGCAGCTGTGTGAGGACGCCAAGGATTGATGGCCACTCTGATGATCTCTCAGACTTCCACACAGCTGCCAGACCCAACCCCAGGCAGATCCAGTGTGGATCACAGACTCTGCATTGCCACACACCTGCCGTCCAAGAAGGCATTGGGGGCTTCCCATTTCAGGCTTCTGGCTTTTTAGTGCAACGACTAAGATGAATGAAGCTGAAATATACACAGCTAAAAATGGAGCATAAGGAGTTGCCTGATTTCCCGGGCGCTCCCAGGCATTTCATGAAGTGCCGAACAAGTACAGTCATACCTTGGTTTTTGAACAGAATGCATTCTGGAAGTCCATTCGACTCCCGAAACATTCAGAAAACAAGGCGCGGCTTCCCATTGGCTGCAGGAGCAACCCTGCAGCCAATCGGAAGCTGTGGAAGCCACGTCAGATTTTCAGCTACTGAGGCACAGTTTGCAAACCGGAACACCTTCCGGGTGTGCGACGTTCGAGTTCCGAGTTGTTCGTGAACTAAGCTGTTCAAAAACCAAGGTATGACTGTATGGCTAAAAATAAAGAACCATCAGAAGGGAGAGCAGGGGGGACCATAAAATAGCCCATAAACAGTTCGCAGCTGGACTGAACAGGAGAACGGGTCACCAGGATGCAATCTTGTCCCTTCCCCCAGGCAAGGTGTATTTTTAGTTTGTTTTTTTAATTATAGTATTCCCCCCTCTAAATTTGCATCGACATATAAATAAAGTAGCGTGTGCAAGGTTTCTGCGAATTTTATTTGTTTGTTTCATAAAATTTACATACCACCTAACTGTAAAAACCCTCAAAGCCAGTTTTCACAAAAAAGATAAAACAATAAAGTTATGACTGAGGAAAAAATAGGAAAGTAATGTGGAAATGTGGAGAACCGAACTTAAAAGCGGAAAAGTGAGAACGTGAAATTGGCAGATTTCTAGTCTGGACCTGGGAACCCGTGCCTTCAGAGCACGTGCTCCTCCACAACACGCTTCTTATTTATATTGAGTCAGGCCACTAGTCTACCCAGCTCAGCATTATCGTCTCTGCCTGGCTGTGGTGTCTCTTGAGTTCTCACCTAGCCATGCTGCTTGAGAAGGAAGACTTTGAACCCGAGACTTGGCAAAGGCATTGCAAAGCATCCCAAGGATGCTCAGCGCCCTGGGCATTTCAACCTTCAAAAGATGCTGATTTCCTTGAGCGTCCGCGTTAGATCCCCTGCGTCGCTTCGGCTGGGGCTGTCAGAATGATGAGGCATCCCAAATCATGAGCCACTTCCCTCCGTCAAGGCCAGGGCATTACTCACAGAGCATTACTTTAAGGGTCACGCCATGCCACGGCGCATGATGTCTCTTTGCTCACTCATCTCGCCTTGGTGAGGCCGGGCTGTACGTCCAGCGCTCCCAAACCACTTTGCCCCCTTTCCACCCCATTGCAGGAGCCTTGGTAGGCTTATTCCTCTGAAATTTCTTGTGCTTCAGTTAGCAATTTTTCCACTGAAGCCTTAAGGAACACTCAGAACCTTTATTTTATTTTAATAGCTCCTTTCGGTGTGAGTGAAGGAAGCCTCAACCTTTTAACCCTCTAATTAATCAAACAACTTTTTTATCTTTTTCCATTTCTGAATTTGTACCTCTTTTGGGGGGGTGGGGCTTGGGACACTATGATTTGCTCAGTTTGTAAAGAAAGGCGTCTGGGTGGCCAATGTGACTGTTGGACTAGATAGCTTGATCCTGCCTCTTATGTTGTTACAAGATGCTCACCATTCTCCAGAACCCCTGTTGGAGTACAGCAATGGGCACTGGGCAGTACATAAAGTTACCGTCTAAGCCAGGCATGTTCCAAAGTCCAGCCCGGGGGCCTAATCCAGCCCGCCTGTTGGTGGAATCCGGCCCATGCATCAGTTTATTTCCGTGGGTAAAATCCTAACGCAAGGCCAGCAACTTGAAACCTTAGAAAACTTCAGGGGGAAATCCCACAAAATCCCACAACTTTGGTGTAAAATCCCCCCCCCCAAAAGCTACACAAGTTCAGTCCTAAAAAAAGGTCAACTATTTGGGGGTAAAATTGTAAAAAAAAAAAAGCTGAACAACTTAAATCCCAAAGAAAGGTCAACAACTGTGGTCGGCCCTTACGCATGTTCACTTCATCAAATTGGGCCCTCTTTGAAAAAAGTTTGGACCCCCCCAACAGCACTCTGGTGCTGTTTCTCACTGATTTCACTTAAGGTCAGTTGGCCATTTCCAAACTAAATTCAAAAGGATTCTGCAGTTCCTCGGGAGGAGCTGATCAGGAGTTCCCCGAAAAATGGGAGACAAGCTCTTCTGAACAAACACTGACCCAGCACTGACTGTTCACCTTCCATCCCTGGACTGGAACAGGAGAGTTGACTGTCTTTCAGGACTTACGCTCAGTTCATTCTAGAAAAGAGTTAGTGGCCCCCAGAGAGACTTTCTGGCCTTCCATGTCAACCATGGGCCATTCCAGACTGACATAATCTGCAGTGTGTCATTGATGCAATAATAGCACATTAGTGATGGATTGGGGCAACCCAGTCAGATGGGCGAGCTAAAAATTATCATTATCATTATTATTATTATTATTATCATTATTGCAGTGGTACCTTGGTACTCGGGCGGCTTGGCTCCTGAACAAATCGGCTCCTGGATGCCGCAAACCCGGAAGGAAGAGTTCCGGTTTGCGAATGTTTTTCGGAAGCCGAACGTCCGACACTTGAGTGCAGGAAGCTCCTGCAACCAATCGGAAGCTGCGCCTTGGCTTTCGAATGGTTTCGGGCGTTGAACAGACTCCCGGAACGGATTAAGTTCCACAACCAAGGTACCACTGTATTATTATTATTATTGTTATTAATCATAGGCCTTCCACACATCATTTAATTAGTTATTCTGCACTGCTTCCCCAATGTTGCTGCATTATTGCCATCTGGAGGGGCACTTTTCATAGCTCAACAGAAGGTGAGCAAAAAAAAAAGTTTTCAAAAAATAAAGCAGAAATTTGTGATGTGAAAAATGAAGTAACGGGATGTGCACAGACTGGAAATGAAGCAGTGTCTCCACCGTTGAAACAGTTCCAGGCACAAACAGGACTGGATGCAGAACTGCATATAACTTGCCCCAATACCATAATGAGCACAAATAATTATAAAGGCACAACGAAAGGATACCTCAAATGCACAGGAGGTTACTGGTGTTCTTCAGCAGACACGCTGATGCAAAAAGCATCTCAAAGACAAAAAGAAAAAGAAAGGGGGTGGTTTGAGATCTGCTGAGGTAGGCTTTAATTCTGTTCTGCTTCTCTCCATCCACCCCCCCCCCCGTCCCCCGTTAAGCCAATTTTTGCTCCAGAAGTTTCCCATCATCTCAGTGTTTTGTATCTACCTCACTATGATTTATTTTCTTTCCTGTGCTTTTGTTGTGTTGGAGGTGACCTGTAGATAATATATATATATATATAAAATATATATATATACAAATATATATTTTTTGCTTTGCAATAAAACTCAAAGCTATAACACAGAAATATCCATCAGATGTCATAACCTTTATCGTCGTGGTGCCCCTTTATTGTTGTAAAAAAACGTATCTGAACCTGTGTGTCCCCCGCTCCCCCGCCTTTCCTATCCTCCAGAGTCAATATTCTTGCTATTTCTTCACTCTTGTCAGTATCGTTCCTTTGTCAAAATGATATTGCATTTTAGGGATGTTGGCTAGATACCAGAGTTTTCAGATCAGAGGGCAGGTCAGAGTGCAAGGTTGACTTCGAAAAGGTGCTTCCCTTCGTGACGTTTTGTAACGGAAAGAACATGATTTTCCAGTGTTGGGTCTACCAGAGAACATCTTAGACATAACAAGCAGCCCCCTTTGAAACCCATGGGTGTACCAAGCTTAAAAGAATTTTATTTTAAAACCCAACTTTGTTTTCATTAACTTTTGGGGGGGAGGGAGCTTTGTGCTGCTAATCTAAATACATCTTTGAAATGTTATCAGTGTGACTTGCTTCCAAGGAAACGCGCTTAGGTTTGAGGGAATAAGCCAGAAAAGGAAGTGGTGTAGCTCTTCTGGGTGAATTCCTCAAAAGAATGTGGAGCAATTGAAGTCTTCCTCAAGTTTTTTAAAGGGGGGTGGGGGCGTGGAGATCAGGTCCGGGAGAATATTAGAATAGAAACCTTCTCCCTGGGATGTGCACTTCCTTCACACAGGGAGTTTTTTGCCTTCATCCTGAAATGGCACAGTCCCCCAAAGACTGTCTGCGCAGGTGGTTCCTAACACAATTGGAATCAACTTCCATTGGATGCTAGGTTGGTGAGATAACATTCAGCCGTTATCATGAATGTTAGTTGAAGACATTTGTTTAAGGCAAGGGGGCAGATTTAGGTTACAGGCAGGGCTTTATGATTTCAAAAAATGGAGAGCAACCAACGCTTCTTCATCCCAGAATGCTAGGTGTGTGGCCTAATGTCTAGGGCACCTGGAAGGGATATGTTCAGCTAGCCGTCTCCATCTCGGGACTGCCTATAAGTTGACCTGACAGTCATAGTTTCAGGTAGGTAGCCGTGTTGGTCTGACACAGTCGAAATAAAAATATAAAAAATAAAAAATTGTCCAGGAGCACCTTATAGACCAACTAAGTTTGTTCTGGTATAAGCTTTCGGCTGCATCCACACAAGCAAAAGCTTATACCAAAACAAACTTAGTTGGTCTAAGGTGCTACTGGACAATTTTTATATTTTTTTGGACAATTATAGTGTCCAGACTAATCTCTGTACTTTGTTCTGGCTTTCCCCCCCCCATTCCCCCACCCTGTTTTGTGCGACATCTTTCCTGGTGAAGGGTTCTGGGGGGACTCAGAAGTTTGGCGCGGTTTCGCGACGTTTCGGTCGGTCCTAATAAGTGAATGTCACAGTTAGAGCGCTTGAAAGGTACCAAACATTTATGCTGAAGTGAAGAGGAAGCCTTGGTGTGGTTGTTGCATGTTGTTTGTGCCACTGTCTGGACTTCTGACTTAGAGACTTCCGCAGTTGGAGGGTTGATGCAGCTAGCAGGATGTAGGGAATGGGTCTTGGGTCCATGTTCTCCACCAGGAAGTCCAACGTTTTTCTCAAGGAACGTTGGATGAAGGCTCTTATTGTTCCCATTTTACAGATAATAATACAGTAGTAATAATAATAATGGGAAAGTGAGGGTGGGTGAGAGAGAAAATGGATAACAATTAGCTGAGAAATCTACACCTTGAGACTTTGGTGAAGTGGGACTTGAATCGGTAGGACTACTGACCACTTATATATACATCTTTGAATCTACAAAGGGCTTTAGAACTTCTCGCTGTCTTTGCCCTCACGACAACATTGCGAGAGAAGTTGCTATTACTGAGGCTTAGAAGGCAGTGACTTGCCCTGGCAGAGGTAGTTCCTCTAAGGTGCGTCTCGCGTCCCCTGAATGGGGAAGAAATTTAGGAGTCCAGAACAAGAAGACTGTGGGATTTGGGTAAGAGAGCCGTCACAATGTTATAAAGCATTGCTTGAAATGCATGCCAGGGCCGCATCATGTTAGACTTGATTTCACGAGGCGTCTGCCTCCAATCAGCATTATTATAATTACCGCATTTATATATTGGTTGCAATCCTGGAAGCTTTTAAGGACGCTTAAACCTCGCTGACTTCAGCTGGATTTCAGCAGTCAAACTGCACAGGATCGCAGACGGTGTTTTCTGAAGTGTTTCACAAGCTTTGGGGGGGGGGAGTTAAGAAATAAAGGCTGGTTTGGTCCCCAAAAGTGGCTTTACAACCCAAGAACGATTCTTTTGTGACTTATGCAACGGTTCAACAACGATAGATCCTTTTCTTCAGGGTCTGATCTGGTGTCTCTGCAATTCTGGCTTGATTCATTATTATGGACTATTCTTAGCTATGTCTAATTTTTTCCCCCTTCAGGGTGGTATTGAAATGTGGAAACCAACATGTCTAAATAATGCACCACCTTTTGCAGGTTGAGTGTGGATTTGAAGTGGGGCGGGGGGCAAGAATCTTGTATTGATGACGAAGATGTGTTATTTTCCCCAATGATGTCTGTTTGAGTCCAAGGGCTTTGTCGCTCCATCGAGCTTCCTGAGGGTATTCTTGTGTGTTTCTGGGGTTTCTGCAGGTAGCAAAAAAAAAAAAAAAGCCAAAAGACTTCATCACCTGCCCACCCTCCCTCCCTCCTGATCTGAGCATTCATATGCCAAATACTCTGTTTGCCTTTTTTTCTGACTAGTTTTCGCCCTGCGTTCTTCTTTAAAGACATATCCACGTTACAAATCGACGCCGCTTCCAGCCCTGCTGGAAAAAAAAAACAGGTCTCAGAGCAAAAGGGACTGGGAGATCATTATTAAGCTCTAGCTGGGCTGTACCATTTCAGACTGTACTGGAAGGTGGGGGGTGGGGTGGGGGCGCACAAATATCTGAATGCTTTCCCATATAAAAATCACACTGTCTGTTGAAAACAAGGGTTGCTTGAAGCCTGTCCGCCTCCTGCCTGGCAAGCTGGACAAGCAAGAACACAATATGAGCCCCACTGGATCAAACCCATTTAGTCCAGCATCCTGTTCTCACAGCGGCAAGCAGTGTGAGCAGGATTCGAGCACAACAGCATCTTTCCCACCTGCGGCATCACACGCACCATAATCTGATTTTTTTAAAATAATTAACTAAAAGTTAATAAATGCCTAAATATTTCAGTTGTTTTCTGCTAACACAAGGAAAAGGCCAAATGCTAAGAACCTAAAAGAAGTACAGTAAAAGATAAATACTGAGACATCAGTATAATGATTTTATGGGCTGGGTTCACTCTTTAAAAATACCCTCCAAACGCCCTGAATTCCACCTGAGGACAAGCCACTTACCTGGTAGATGCTCCAAGCTGTAGTTCTGATAGCTCACCACATTGGGTGGCCATAAATACTCAGCTCGTGACATAACAAGGCATGAACCTGTTCCTATTTCTCAGTGGAAACAGTGGCATTCGTAGAATCATGGGATTGTAGAGATGGAAGGGACCCCCAAGGGTCATCTAGTCCAATGCCTGCAATGCAGATATCTCAACTAAAGCATCCATGAGAGTCCAACACCTTCTGAAGAAGTCTGTTCCACTGTTGAACAGCTCCAATGTTGAACAGCTACAGCTCTTACAGTCAGAAAGTTTTTCCAGATGTTTAGTCGGAATCTCCTTTCTTGTAGCTTGAAGCCATTGGTTCGAGTCCTACCCTCTCCAGAGCAGGAGAAAACAAGCTTCTTGCCTCTTCCATGTGATAGCCCTTGAGATATTTGAATATGGCTCCTGTATCTCCTCTCAGTCTCCTCTTTTCCAGGCTAAACATACCTAGCTCCTTCAACCGTTTCTCATAAGGCTTGGCTTGTAGAAGTCTTGGCGTTCCTGAATGTGAAGCCAAGTTTTTTGAGGGAGTTTTGAAGGCTGATGTCGACATCACCTTTCAGTGATAACAAAACTGGGCAGTTGGCAGTGGTGCCCATCACTAGAGCATTCCCAGCTACATGACATGTACTATATACTGAACATGCAAAGCAGCTCCTTTGAAGTCCTAGGTTTGCAGCGATACGAATGTTCTTCTTGGTGTGGTTGACCTACAGCGGCTCATTCACACATGCCAACCCTTGCTGTGTGTGGCAGTCATTAGCAAAATGCTTGCATGTGTGAACAAGCCACAGCGCATGGCATGACTTCACGTCCTGCCCTTCTTGTTGGCAGTGTACCTTTACAAGTTCTTGATCTTCATACACTTGAGGGTGGCCTCTTGTAGACAAGGATCTCATTGTCCACACAACCCTCTCACCTTCAGGCTGAAGTCATCCATTTGTTTTTGGGCTGCCAAAATTAACGCTACTCTCAGCCTAACTTCAAGCACCCTTTGCAGGTGACCAGTTCAGTTCTGCTGAGCTGGTTTAAATCTCTCCTCCCCCCCCCCCAGTCTGGAGACACGTCAGGGGACCAGGACGGCGTTAGATCCTTAGGGTCCACACCATTTCTTGGTCCTCTCCAGCATGGCCCCAGTAGATCCTTTTTGGATCTACTGACATCAAGGGGTCAACTGTGAGTAAAAGTCAGTTGAATACAACCAATAGGCTATGCGGTTTCTTCCTCTTTTGACACCAGAGGCAGAGCTCTGATGTCAGAGATCTTAAGCCAGGTCCCCATTCCCCAGGGCTCTGATCTAGGATCTACTGGGGGCCTTTGGTGTAAAAAGAGGGAGACCGCATAGCCTATTGGTTGTGTTCAACTGACTTTTACTCACAGCTGACCCCTTGAAATCAATGCACCTAGGCCACGTTCATCAATTCCAGTGGGTCTTCTCCAGATAGGAATGTCATTCTCTTCACGCTCAATCAAAATCTACCCACCTGTAACTTAAACTCATTAGAGCTCACCCCTGTCTTGTCGGCCATTAGAAGACAAGTATTTGCCCTCTTCTGTTTGAAAGTCTTTCGGGTGAGTAGACTAAGTTTGCATCCATCACCTTCGTACGTCTCATTCCCCTTTGTCGCTTGCTTCGGCATATATGTCTCGAATCATTTCCCTGCCTTTGTGCATCAACTCACTACCTTCTCTCTTTCTCATCAAATGCTCTCCCAAAACCTCTGTGAGTACCCTTACATCAATCTCTCTCCATTCCCCCTCTTTGACAGTCAACTGTCAATCAACACCTTCCCACACCTTTGATCCGCCTGTCCGAATTAAGTCTCTTTAAGAAGGGGACCCTGCTATTTCGGTGTGTATATAATCGGTGCTTTTAAAATGTTACATGGTGGCTGCAACGGAAAGGCTGCACACTACTCCCCTTGGTGTGTCGATTGGGCAATGGAACCACCAGGTGGGGTTGGAGTAAAGCTTAAACTTGGCATCGTTGGCAGCAATGGTGCTCAGATCTAGAGAAATGTGAGAAGAGCTGGGTGTGGAGTTGACTATTGGATTGCGATTCATGGTAAATTGGTGCCCTGCCTCCTTAATATATACCCTCCCCCCAATATACACATACACACACACAAACCAACATTGCTTACCCAAAGTGGTGCTTAACATTTTCCAAGAAGTCTGGTGGAATGACAAAGCCCTAGAAGCAAATAACACATGTGACCATTGTCCTCATGTATATCCAACTTTTACATTTCTTTCAGTGTTGAAAGTTTAAAAACAAAAAAACCACAAAAAAAACAGATTACATGCTTTTTATTAAGGCAAAACAATGTGCTTGTGAATTTGTGATATTGCTGTTATTTTGTAAATGTTTAAGAAAAATGTATTTAAAGTTGGATAGCCATTCTGTGCTGGGTTTTTAACTCTTGACTGGTGCATACACTCTCAACATCAGGGACCTACTTTACATACAAAACAAACTGCTACAATCTACAGCTACTGTAAACCTAGATTCACAACTTTTACTGTAATTGAAAACCTTGCACTGTAATGGTTATTGTTTAAAAAAAAACTTGTCAGAAATGATTTTGTATCTTTGATTATTATATATCTAAAATTTTAACATATTTGTATACTTGCCATGATAAACCAGGGGGAAAGCATTTGACACCGTCGAATTTCCTTTGTTCTGATCTAATGCATGCATTGCTTTAAGATGTGGGTGGGAGGGAGATGGGTGGAGACGATAAATTAAAAAAAGGTGACCCAATTCATCAGCTTAAAAAATGAAAAAGAAAAAAAAGAGAAGCTTAAATTCCAAGCCACACACTGGTTCAACTGACGCTACAGCTGAAGAGATGAACCAACAACAGCAGTAAACACATCATGTTATCCTTGCAGTTCCTTATCAGTGTGGTATTGTCTAGCTATATTTCCCAACAATGCATCCTGGGTAGCTAAAAAAAAATAAAAATTCAAGCCGATATGAGATCTTTGAAATCACACACGACCACAAATTGATTTCCTTTGTCTTCCCAAGCCAATTTTTGATTTTGAATAAAAGGACTTGGAATCAACATGATGTCATGGTTCTTCCTGCTTTTCAATACCAATACACTCTGCGTCCAAGCATCTTGTTTTGTAGTGAAGAGAATTTTTGACATGGGGACAATTTTGAGATGATATCCTTCGTTCTTTTTTTCCCTTCTTTTCTTTTGCCCTACTGTGGATTAGGTATTATTTCCAGGTGATCTTTCGCATTTCGTAGAAAATACCGTTTCCCCCTCCCTCGGCCTGCTTCCCTCCTTCCTCATGTCATTCCATCTTTTTTACAAAAGAAAAATATATATATACAAACAAAGGAACAAATACTCTTTTTCTTTTCTCTCTTTCTCTCTCTCTAGGATGTGTAATGTTGTGTTGTCCGGATTCTGTATAAAAAAAAATATGTATATGATGATGTATCTGATATTTGGCAGCTTCTGGCTGCAACTTTAACCAATATAATTAACAAAGAAATGCATAATGTTGGTGTTTTAAAAAGTTTAAAAAAAAACCTAGTTAAGATGTTTGTGTAAAATTGCATGGTTTAAAATGTACTTAGTGCATTGAGAAATGTTGTTGAGTTCCTCGGTGAAGGATGGTTTACTTTTTGATTCTAATGGTGGTTGGTTTGTTGATCAGAGTATCCTCTATACCGTATGTCTTGCTTTATTTCACATCTTCCACTCCCCCTTTCTTTCATTTTGTGTCCCTCAAGACCTTGCATAGCATTTATCTCTATCAATATATGTAATACTGTTCCTTAAAACCAGGTTGTGGAAACATTTCGTCTGGGGAAAAAAAAGGATTTCGCATCATGCTTTGAATTAAGTTGCATTGGGTTTTTTGTTGTTGTTTTTTCTGTAACAGAGATTCAGGTCTGAAGCACCTAGCTACTTTGATAAGCTCTCCTTCAGCTTTGGAAGGAATGCACATTATTATATTTATGTATTTATTAATTCGAAATATATTTCCATGCCACTGGCCTGCCAGAATATCCAAATCAGGTTACAGCTGTAAATATTCTTCGTACACAGCATTAGAAAGCACAACAATCCCATCTAGGCAGTAGCAACAACGGGAAACAGCTTCTAAACATCTCATAAACAGATCAGAAAAATTGACCAATAGAAGCAGCACCTACCTATCACTAACACACCCAGAGAATAAAACCTCTTAACGTCATCAAAACCATAAGGATTGGTGCCTGTCCAACATGGCTGAAAACAGTTTTCCATAACCAGGGCAATATCACCCCTTAAACATCACCCAGCTAATCTCTGAAGGTGTGAGCCCTTGGAGGAGGATCTGCTCACTGCATAGCCTCATTTTCATGGACACCATGTATCTGTGATCCTGGTAGCGGAACACAACTAAACAGATGCCATTTTTAGAGGTAATGAACAGGATTTCCACACTGGGGTTAATTCTATCCACTCATCCTTGCAATTTCCCTTAGATTGTGATGAAGACTAGGCATGGGCAGGCAGACTCCTACCTATCCACCCCAGAAATAAGACGGAGCCGATGGAATAATTTCCCAAATGTCCATGGAGCACCTGAGAACTAATTCTGACACTCCAGTAGCTCTCCTGGTCAGAACCAAGACTCTGGTGCAAGGCCTATGAGATTGCTGTTTTATTCCAGGGCCAGAAGCTCTCAGAACTTGCTTCAGTATTTAAAATGCCAAAAATGGGGCTCTTGCTGGTGCAAACAGACACACATACGTTGTGTCAAGTGCTGGAGGTGTAGGCCCCCCAAATCCACTTTAAAACCTCGGGTTTTTCAGAATTATCACACCACTCTACCAGGAACCTTTGCAAAAGGCAATCACACCAATTGAAAAAGGGTCTGTGTCTAAGCCACAAATGGAAGGCAGTTTTAAATTTGCTGAAACATCACAGAATTGTCTTCAATCCCAAATAATCCCGGGTTTTGGCTGATTGGTTTCATTCGCAGATAATTCTACAATGCCAATATTAAGAAACAAATGCCATTGCAGGGAACAGCATGAAGTTAGCAATAAAACTACATCCATAAAACCAAAACAAAAAATCATTTTAGGAGTTCAGCTAAGAGTTATCTGTAATCCAAGGAAAGTGTAATTCCAGGGGTTCCTAAGAAGCGTCTTTGATGGGTAAATTGTTATCCAAAAGTTGTTGTTGTTTTAATGGCAGTGCAGGGATTGCCAGATTTTAACACTGATCCAAGATATAAGGGTAATGATCTGGCCCGGGGGTGAATTCCTGGGGTTTTCTCCAAGGGCTGGTTTACATGATCAGAGTACCTACCCTGAGATCGTTCCTTCAAAGGTTGCTTTCCTGAATCAACAACATATTTATAAAAGCTGCAGGGGATCCCAAAAGGTGGACAGTTAATAAAACAATGACTTGCTGAATAGTAAAACAATTAATTCGAGGAAGGGCAGAGATGTTTAAAAGCAGCATAAAATATCACAGATAAAACAGAGAATGTAAAAGCTCAGGCTGGCTCAGGCTAAGGCAGTTTCCTATATAACCAGAGATAAAAGATCATGGCACTAATGTAACTCTCTAGATTCACAATCATATAGTAGAGAATGAAGTTCTGTCTCAGGGTGTTCATCATAACATAGTCTCCTGAGATCAGACTAGTTTAAACTCTCTGACTAACATGCACTATCCAAAGTTGAATGACACTGAAGCGAGGGACACAGGATTCTGCCTTCTACCAAATCAGACTATTGACCCATCTTGCTCATTATGGTCTACAGTTACTGGCAGAGACTCTCCATGGTTTCAGAAAAGGAGTTTCTCTCACCTGAAGACACCAGAGAATGAACCTGGGACCTCCCTGGGATCTCCATTCAAGGCAGCTGCTCTACCACTGAGTTACAACTTTCCCCCAAGGAGGAAGCGCAAGTGGTGCCGGAGCATAAAGAATCCCCAAGGCCTAAAAAGGAATGCTTGCAGGGATTTCAGGGAAGGAACCAACAACAGCAACAACACAACAACAACTTATTATTTATACCCCACTCATCTGGCCCTGTTTAGGGAAGCTTTTAATGTTTGATAGATTACTGTATTTTAATGTTTTGTTGGAAGCCACACAGAGTGGCTGGGGAAGCCCAGCCAGATGGGCAGGGTATAAATTTGTTGTTGTTGTTGTTGTTGTCAGAGAAGTTGTTTGTTTCCTTGACATCTGATGGGTGGGCGTTCCACAGGATAGGCACCACTACCAAGAAAGCCCTCTGCCTGGTTCCCTGTAATGAAGGAAGCCTATCTCTGGTTCCTTCCCAGCTCCCTGGTCATTTTTCTTCCATCATGATTGCTAGAAAGTGGTTGGCTACTCACGACAATTACTGAGGCTTTCTGGACCTCCTCGGCTTTTTATGTCAATGAAGGTTCAAAAACCAGTTTGGGGCTGGAAAAGACATTGGGTGGCTGCTTCTACTACTCTGGATTCTTCTCCTACAGCTATTGATCCCTGATCCTCCAGCATGCAGATTATGTGATCTTCCCTATTGCCCTGCTGTATCCCAACAAGCATGAGAAGATTGGGAAGGTTGGAAATAATAGATAGATGATAGATAGATAGACGATGATAGATAGATAGATAGATAGATAGATAGATAGATAGATAGATAGATATGATAATACAGCTCTATTGTGGAACTTTCAGAAGATATTCCCTCTGCTGGAATCAACTTAGAAGGCCACACAATAATACACTTTACAAGCTCATCTACGAGAGATGCTCTATAAGGAACGTTCTGTCTTTTCAGAGGCATCTCTTTGTGACAGGCAGAGGAAGAAAGGTGAATTCATTTATGTCAAAGGTTATTACAGCTACTCCTGAGTAACGACTCTCCACAAACTTGTCTTTCAGAGTCTTTATTGGTGCACATTATTTACAGTGTGATGAGCTGTCGGTTTCATGTCCGCTTATTCCGTGTCAGAATCCGGCACTGCCCCTTTCCGCCCCTTTGACCAACATAAGAGCCTGGGGACAGCGAATCTCCTCCCTTTTCTCCTCCTCCTTAATTCTGGTGCCGGGTGAAAGGGTCTACGCTCCGTCTTTTCCCTCTCCCCCCTTTCCGTCTCTCTCTCTCTTCCCGCCTGTGGAGCAGGGGCTCTTCCCTGCTGCCAGAGCCCTGGCTCTCCCTCTCTGCTTCCTGACTCACTCCTTCAGACCCTGCGCTTCCATGGCTGCTTGGGGAGGAGCTGCTCCTGATGATAGGGGGAGGTTCTCTATACTCTCTCCCCCTTACAATTTATTTTGACAACATCGTATACTGCCTAATAGCTAACATTCTAATGTTAATTTATAACCGATAAAGGAAATTAAAACAAACAAGGAAGACATAATCACCCACACCAAACAGGTAAACCGTATAAAACACCATTAACTAGCACTAAAAGTTCTGTAAGATAATAAATGTCTTTTCATCTGGTGCCAAATGACTGTGGCAAGGGCAGCAGGCAAGTCTCTCCGAAGTCCTGTAACTGGTGTGCCTCTTTTCCAGTTAGTTTATGAAAAATGTGCTTTTGCCACAGCTGGGAAAGAGTTAGCTTACTAGTTTCAGGACCACGGACAGCAGATTGCAATCCCCCTGTTTGAATCCGTTTCCTCCGCAATGGCACCTCTTGTCTTTCCCGGATCTACGGGGTAGCCAACTCTACATATCATAAAGAGTTCTACAACCACTAACAAGAGTTGAAAAAAGCTTTATTTCATGCCCACCCACCCCACCCCCCCGGTGAAATTCAGGTAACTGGAGCAGTTCCGTGCTGCATCTACCAAAGGTTCTCATATCCTGCAAATTTGTGGTGTAGTTAAGCAGTTGCTGAGCGTCAATCCTGCAAGATAAATAATAATAATGATTCTTCCAAATGCCCAACCAGTAGTTCATACCAAAGCCCTTTAAGATAGGCCGATATTATTTTCCACTCATTTCAGATTTGAGTTTTCCCTCAGGCCGCTTAGATGGATTTCCCTGCTCAGTGCTATTTTTCTGGGGAAAGAGGTATTAGAACTCACCATCAGCGCCTCCCTTGTTGTCTTATAATGGCAACGGTAAGTTCCAGTAAGTTCTGCCTGGAAAAAAAGCCTTGCCCCTACTTATGGCTCACAAAATAAGTCACATCATGGTGTACAAGCTCTTAAAATAAATAAACAAATGCTGCAGTCCCTGGCTGTCACCCAGCATGGAGTAAGGTGGGGGTTGGGGTTTTTTTTGCTCATTTTCTGTTCTTAAATAGTGTGTAAACAAGTTATTACAGCAATGTGATGTGTTGTTGATATGTTTTCAGAACGCATTTAAATATGAAATATAAAAGTGCAGGAAGTCAGAACTGTAAACGACGCCGGAAAGCAGGATTTGGAAAGAGCGGGGGGGGGGGAGTTTGAGATTTGATCCCTCCACACCATGGGGACAATCAGTTGGGAACCTCTGGAAGAGTCTGCTCATCTAGTTCAGCATTCTGTATTCCCAAGACTTCACTTTAATAAAACCTATCACTGTTTATAGGCTGGTGCAGATGTTGATAAGCTTGTTTAATTACAGTTTATTGCACATACCCCCCCCCCCCATTTCATGCAGGAATTCATGCATGGGTCAAATAATAATAATAATAATAATAATAATTTATTATTTATACCCCGCCCATCTGGCCGGGTTCCCCCAGCCACTCTGGGCGGCTTCCAACAAAACAGAAATTCTAAAATACAGAGATCCATCAAACATTAAAATACAGAAATCCATCAAACATTAAAAGCTTCCCTAAACAGGGCTGCCTTGAGATGCCTTCTAAAGGTCTGGTAATTGTTGTTCTCTTTGACCTCTAGTGGGAGGGCATTCCACAGGGTGGGTGCCACTACCGAGAAGGCCCTCTGCCTGGTTCCCTGTAACTTGGCTTCTCGTAGTGAGGGAACCGCCAGAAGGCCCTCGGAGCTGGACCTCAGTGTCCGGGCAGAACGATGGGGGTGGAGACGCTCCTTCAGGTATACCGGACCGAGGCCGTTTAGGGCTTTAAAGGTCAACACCAACACTTTGAATTGTGCTCGGAAACGTACTGGGAGCCAATGTAGGTCTTTCAGGACCGGTGTTATGTGGTCTCGGCGGCCGCTCCCAGTCACCAGTCTAGCTGCCGCATTCTGGATTAGTTGTAGTTTCCGGGTCACCTTCAAAGGTAGCCCCACGTAGAGCGCATTGCAGTAGTCCAAGCGAGAGATAACTAGAGCATGCACCACTCTGGAGAGACAGTCAGTGGGCAGGTAGGGACTCAGCCTGCGTACCAGATGGAGCTGATAAACAGCTGTCTTGGACACAGAGTTGACCTGTGCCTCCATGGACAGCTGTGAGTCTAAGATGACTCCCAGGCTGCGCACCTGGTCTTTCAGGGGCACAGTTACCCCATTCAGGACCAGGGAGTCCTCCACACCCGCCCGCCTCCTGTCCCCCACAAACAGTACTTCTGTCTTGTCAGGATTCAATCTCAATCTGTTAGCCGCCATCCATCCTCCAACCGCCTCCAAGCACTCACACAGGACCTTCACCGCCTTCACTGGTTCTGATTTAAAAGAGAGGTAGAGCTGGGTATCATCAGCATACTGATGGACACCCAGCCCAAACCCCCTGATGATCTCTCCCAACGGCTGCATATAGATGTTAAAAAGCATGGGGGAGAGGACAGAACCCTGAGGCACCCCACAAGTGAGAGCCCAGGGGTCTGAACACTCATCCCCCACCACCACTTTCTGAACACGGCCCAGGAGGAAGGAGCGGAACCACTGCATGACAGTGCCCCCAGCTCCCAAACCCTCTAGACGATCCAGAAGGATGTTATGGTCGATGGTGTCAAAAGCCGCTGAGAGATCCAGCAGAACAAGGAAACAGCTCTTACCTTTGTCCCTAGCCCGCCGGAGATCATCGACCATTGAGTTCCACAACCTATTTTTAAAAAAGGAAGTGGAGCAGTCAGAAATCCTGTGAGCCACACTTTACTCACATAACCTACAACATGCTGGAAAACAACAAACACAACAGCATCTGAGCTGACCCTAAACTTTGTCTATTATTAGAACATGCAGGTAGATAAATGCACATCTAAAACGTAAGATGAGTGAGACAAATGCAGGTTTGGAAATTCATATCAAACAGGTAAAGTCAAGTTCACTCTCAGGAACAAACCCGGTTTTTCTGCTACATCCCATGAGAAATGCCATAGATAGGTACATGGTCATATAAATGCCTTCTCTGATACAAATAGGATTATGTTCATATTTAGGGAAACAGAAAAAAGCCCTGATAGAGGTTGGTGTGAAAGTTGCCCTCCACATCTGTAACCTCAATCCAAAATGCTTTATCTATTTTCCTTTAAGAATTTTTTAAAAGGCCCATAACTTGAAAACATTTGCAGTGGTGCACAAAATGAATAAATACAAAATGCAAAGCCTAAGCTATAAGAATGCTCTGTAAAACCAGCCTGAAGAATATTTATCCAATAACACTACCGTGAAAAAAGCTGGTGGGGAAGAAATATTGCTTTAAAAATGAAAGTCTTAATGAGGCACCTAAGAGAACAAATTGTTAGTGGCATACTAATTTCTAGGGGAAAGTGTATCCCAAAGTGTAGGTTTGCTACAATGCGAATACCCTAGGGACTTGCCAAATGGACCTCTGGGGTATGTGGTGCCACAGGATGACCTCACTTGATCTCTCACTCATTGCTTGGAGGTAAGAACTATTGGGTTAGATCCAGGTGGGAATCATAAAATTGGAAGGGTTTTCAAGGTCATCTAGTTCAACATCAATGCAGGGAATCCAGAGGTCAACCATCCCCAGTAGGGGACTGACCAGTCTCTGTGCTTGAAGACCTCCAGTGAGTTAGAGCCCACCACTACTTGTCAGAATTGATTCCATTTTCAAATTACTAAATCTAATTCATTTAACATAGCCTCCCCCTAAAATCAGCAGAAGTTAGCTCTGACTTTACCAAAGTCCCACTGATTTCACTGGGAACTAAGAGCCACTAACTAATCCTAGATTCCAACCATTGTTTTCCATGGAACCCGTCAGGGGTTGCAAACCATTTTGGGCCCAGGGAGCCCCAAACTGGATGAATTATTGTAGACACCACACATATGTTGCAACTCTTCTCTCCTAGCTGTAGCCCCCTTGCTCACCCCACCCCCCAAAAAACCACAACACAACAATTAGGCTGGGAAAAATGCTTTTGACTGGGTAAAGTCTTCTTTCATTGGATTTAAAAAAACAAACAAACCTCCATTTAGCTAACTATAGCTTCTTGCTTCAGACCTTGACTTCCATAACTGCCTCTTTCCCTGTTCCAAGTGTAAGGTGTTTTAATTTTCTATTAATTTCTTTTTCTGCACTGCCGAGACTAGTCCTTTTTAAAAAATGCAAAGTGTGAATTGTTGTCATCAGCTTCATAATGTTCATTAGGTTTTATCTTTTATTCTGCTCTCCACCAAGTTATTTTCAATGAAAGTCAGTGGCTGTCTTCCCTTGGACACTAATGAATGTATATATCGTTAAGTGGCAGAATACGCAGGAGAGTGGTTGAGTTAAGGATCAGAGGGGATTTGGTAAAGCCTGTTTATTTTTTTAAAATGAGTTAAAGCATTTAATATTTTACCACCATTTACGTGGTTTTGGGGAACCAAGATTATGTCAAGATCTCATACCAAAACAAGCCAAAATCTGTCTGAGTTGAGCGTCTCTTCTTCCACAAACCATATTTTAGATGATACTTTAAATGTCATTTTAAATGTTTTATTGAAACATGTACTGATGAAAAAAAGAAACAAACACAAAAAACACAAAAAAGCAAAATGTCATCTTGACAAAAGATTTATACATGACTCAGAAAGTATTTATTTCAATTTTGTACCTTTCCATTTTAATACATTATACTGTATTGACTCAACTGAGATAATATAAACAGTTCATTTTAATAATATCCTTGTGTGTGGCTGATTATTTCTCTCCACCTGGTTCTTCCCGTGAATGCTGATAAGCTTCACAAGCCTCAGATGGGAACAAGTTCATCGCAGGTAAGGGGGGGGGATATTAACCAAGAGGGAGGGATGAATCTGTAAATTTTGATTTCTCTCTGCTTCTCATTTTCCCAGTCTCAAATTCAGTTCTCTACATTTCTATAGCATTTTGCCTTAAAGACTTAACGATCTCATGAAAATTCATTAGCATTTCAATGCAAATGTCTCCTAATAAACAAACTTAGTGTGTCAGGGAGATAAGCAACAATACAATTTTTAGAAGACATCTGAAGGCAGCCTTGTATAGGGAAGTTTTTTAATGTTCGATGTTTTACTGTGTTGTGTATTGTGTTGGAAACCGCCCAGAGTAGCTGGGGCAACCCAGTCAGATGGGCAGAATAAAGATACTGTAATAAAATTAGTACTACCGGTAGTAGTGTTTAGCAGCCACTGAGAGCCTTATCCTCCATAAACTAACACCCCTTTTAAGCTAAACTGGTGGCCATCACTACTTCTTGTTGGAACTAAAACTTGTTGGTTTAACTAAAATACTGTGGGGCAAAGAACTTTCTTTTTGTCGATTCTGAATCATGCAACACTCAGCTTTATTGAATAGTCCTGAGTTCCGGTATCACGAAAGAGGGGGGGAAGTTTCCCACTATCCAATTGCTTTACATAATGCATAATTTTATGCACCTCTATCAGGTCCTCCTCTGATTCACTTTTCTAAACTAAAATATAAAATATAAAATCACCCTGATAATTCCGGTTGTCCTTTTCCAGCTCCACAATTTCTTTTCTTTTTTAAAAATAATTTTTATTAATTTTCAAGAAATAACAACAAAACACAAAACACATTAAAAATACAACAAAATAGAAAAATAGAAAAAGAACAAGAAACAGAAAAACGAAGAACAAAAATATTCCTTTTTCATATCACATTGTCTATTAGGACCCCCTCGGGTTCCCATCCACTGCGGTTCTCTTACCAATTACATTTTAGCAATTTCTAATACATTTCACTCACATTATCGAAACTTATTTTACTCTTTCATTTAACATACTGGTACTTCATTCCTTCCACAGCTTCTTTCTATCCTAATTCTATTCTCAAAATGTAACTTTAGCATGTTTTTTTTCAAATATAGTTTAAAATCTTTCCATTCTTCTTCCGTCGCTTCTTCTCCCCGGTTATGGATTCTTCCGGTCATCTCAGCCAGTTCCATGAATTCCATCATTTTCATCTGCCTCCAGCTCCACAATTTCTGTTTCGAGATGGGGTGACCAGAAGTGTAGGTGGCAGACCAACTGCAGTCACACAATGGTGTTGCATAAGGGCATTGTGATAACAGTAGTTTCTGCTGCTGGGCAGAGGGCTCCATTTTGTTTTGCTTTTTGTTTAAATTCCTGTTGCTTTTTATCTATGTTATTTTAAACTGTATTAAGGATGTATTCTTAGTTTTAGATTTTGATATATGTGGAAATTGTTTTCCATTCGGTTGTGTATTTTTTGATGTGGTTTATGTATTGTTTGTGACTTTTGCAATTGTGCTATTGCTGTATTGTTTTGATATTCGATTGGGAGCCGCCCAGAGTGGCTGGGGAGGCTCAGCCAGATGGGCGGGGTACAAATAAAAAATTATTATTATTATTATTATTATTATTATTATTATTATTACTAGTTCCTTCCCCAGGTGAAATCCTTACTGCAGGATCTGCCTTTTCCCACAGTTGGGCACACGCACAAGGCATTCATGTTTTTATTGAGCTATCAGCTATGAAGGTCTTTTTTTCCTCATTCTGATGTCATACCCTCCAACATTTCTTCAGTGAAAACAGGGTCTGCCTATTCCATAATAATAATAATATTTTTTTTATTTCTACCCTGCCCATCTGACTGGTTTGCCCCAGCCACTCTAGGTGGCTTCCAACAGATATAAAAACATAATAAGACATTAAACTTTATTTTTTTAAAAAAACCACTTCCCTATACAGGGTAGCGCTGGGCGATGGATCAATATATCGTCCAAAACTGCTTTGAAGTTCACATTGCGATAATTGTTTCATAATATCTGAGCTGGCAATATATCGTGAATCACAATGTGTGTAAGGGCTAGGCAACATCTGGCTTTCAACATCATGTTAATTCACCAGCTAAATGTTGCAATGTTATCAGCAGTTAAAACTTCACAATATCACCAGCTAAACATTGCAATAGCTTCTTCTTCTTTCTTCTTTGGCGATCACTCGTTGCCAAGTAAGATTGTCTTCCATAAACGTGGTTTTAACAATGAGTCCATGACTGTGGAAGCCAATTCTGGATCCACACATCCTTCCACAGTGGGGACATAGGTTTCCGGGCGGGAGTTGATCACGGTGTGGATTTGCAATATGACCACCAGCTAACCATTGCAATCTCCCACAATGTCTGAAATAAGATTGGAACTATACAGAGGCGAACAGGACAATGTCCTGGCAACTGCTACTACAGTACATGGGGGTCTAAAACAGATAAATGACAATATTATCAATCATCACACACTCAGTTTCATCAGCAGGCAAGCCAAAACGCATCCCAACACGACTTTGGGTTTGGGGCTTGGCTACCAAATGGTGGTATTCGGGACAATCCAAAGTATGGTGATAGGTCATAGGGAATACAAATAATTGGGGACTGCCAGACTGCCAGCAGGCCTGCTAGGTGGCAAAAGCAGCAGTGGCAGAAACAGCTTGCCATGACCGCGGTACATGTCAGCAGTAGCGGCAGCAACCTGCAAGGCCTCGTGGTGGCGGTGCAATCAGCAGTGGCTTGTGAGTCCTCGTGGCAGCAAGGGAGTGGCGGCAGTGGTAGTGGACTGAGAAACCTCATGGTGGCAACTCAAAGTGGCAACAGTAACGGCATTGGCCTGTGAGGCATTGCAGTGGCGGCAGGATTTGGCAGCAGAAGCGACAGTGGCCTGAGAGTCCTTGCTGCAGAGGCCTGCAGGGACGCACAGCAGTGATAGGAGGTGACGGCAGTAGCAGTATCCTGCGAGGCCTCGTGGCTGCTGATTTTTACGCCACTGCTCTCAGGCTGCCGCTGCTTAGAATCATAGAGTTGGAAGAGACCACAAGGGCCATCCAGTCCAACCCCCTGCCAAGCAGGAAACACCATCAAAGCATTCCTGGCAGATGGCTGTCAAGCCTCTGCTTAAAGACCTCCAAAGAAGGAAACTCCACCACACTCCTTGGTAGCAAATTCCACTGCCGAACAGCTCTTACTGTCAGGAAGTTCTTCCTAATGTTTAGGTGGAATCCTCATTCTTGAAGTTTGAATCCATTGCTCCGTGTCCACTTCTCTGGAGCAGCAGAAAACAACCTTTCTCCCTCCTCTATATGGCATCCTTTAATATATTTGAACATGACTATCATATCACCCCTTAACCTTCTCTTCTCCAGGCTAAACATATCCAGCTCCCTAAGCCATTCCTCAAAAGGCATCGTTTCCAGGCCTTTGACCATTTTGGTTGCCCTCTTCTGGACACGTTCCAGCTTGTCAGTATCCTTCTTGAACTGTGGTGCCCAGAACTGGACACAGTACTCCAGGTGAGGTCTGACCAGAGCAGAATACAGTTGTACTATTACTTCCCTTGATCTAGATGCTATATTCCTATTGACGCCCCCCACCCCACCCCGCCATTGGTGATTCTGCCGCCTAGCAGGCTTGCTGGCAGTCCCAGATTATTTGTATTCACTATGACTCATCACTGTGCTTTGGATTGTCCTGAATACCATTAGCCAAGCCCAAAACCAAAAGTCTCATTTGATTGGCATCTTAAGATGACGGAATATATGCACAGCTTGCAGACATAACATACAGAACAAGAGATCAAGAAGAGAAGATTGGAAAATATTGAGCGGCTATGATTCTCCTAGCCCCAAAATGGAAAGACCTACAGAAATACTGTAAAAAATGGACTCACTTGCGGGGTTTGATTAAACACTTACAACTAAGAAAACAAGTTCAAAGGTTAAGAAACAATGAGATGTAATTGAGGGTAAGAGGTAACTGTGAAAGAAAATTTGGTATAAAATTGATACGGAAATAAGAGCATTTAGATGCAAGATCATAATAAGACAATGTTTTAAAGGAAAATGTTTATTGAATATATGGGGGAAATTGTGTGCACTTGAAAACGTTGGTAGCAGTAAGATAAATTCAACAGTGTAAATAAGTTATGATGGATGTAATAATGGAATACTGAATGGTTTAGTTTATGTAAAATATGCAGGGATTTAAGAGAAGGGAAGTCATTGATATTTTAAGGATGTTTACCATAAATGAGAATTTTAAATGGTAAAACAGAAAATTATGTTATGTTATTATGTTTATTAAATTTTCTGTTTTACCATTATATATATATATATATATATATATATATATATATATATATATATATATATATACACACACACACACACACACACACACACACATATACATATATATACATATATATACATACACGTCTCATTTGGATTCATTTTGGCTTGCCTGCTGCTGAAAGTGACCATGAGGTGATTGATATTATCATCATTTATCCGTTTTGGACCCTTAAGTAGTAGCAGTTGACAAGACATTTGTCCTGTTCGCCTCTGCGTAGCTCCATCTCTATTTCAAATATCATGATATATCAATATATCGCAATGTTTAGCTGGTGATATATATCGTGATACTGGAAACCAGCTATCGCCCAGCCCTAATACAGGGATGCCTTCAGATTTCCTCTAAGAGTTGTATAGTTACTTATTTCCTTGGTTTGGAAATAACATTTCCTAGGGAAAAGCGGGGCATTCCAGGATCAAATCAGAAACCGGGATGGCTTCTATAAATCCAGGACTGTCCCTGGAAAATAGGGACACTTGGAGGGTCTGTGGTGTTAGGATTGAAGCAGAGAGCACCCATTTACCTTTAGTTCTCCAGTTCTTCTTAATAGTTCCACAGAACTGGTGAGCATTTACTCATCGCACAATGCAAGGATGTGGGCTCATTGCTTATACACTCATAGGGAGCTCTCTAAATGGTAAGATGTAAGGGAACACGCACCCACACAAATAATTTGTGCTAGGAAATGCCACTTGTCCAAAGGTCTCTGAAGCGGATGCAGCTGGAATGGTTAGAAGCAAACCAGTACCAGGAGCCGGAATTTTCTAATCCAGCTAATCAGTGATCCAAGAGCTGCACAGCACTGACCTGAAAGAGAGATGTCGTGCAGAAAAGGCCACAGGGAAAACGGGAAGGTTTGCAGCATCTAGAGATGAGAGACCGCATGATGTAGGAGATGAACAACTGAAATACTGGTAAATACTGCTCGCATTTTGCCAGCCTGACTAGGAATCTGGCTGCCATTACCACGATTCATGTTCCCGGCTGTCCCGCGTATCCTCTCTCCCAATCCACGGTGTGTGAAGAAGGAAATGCCCTCTGCCTCCATTTCCATCTGAGATGTGGCTAAATGCTAAAATGATCTGCTAATATGCTGTGGTAACTTTCAAACCCTTTCTAGCCTTCTGGGCAACATTCTGGGGTCACGTGTGGGTGGATGGCAAAGCGGAAAGCAAAAGTGGGTACAGCAGTGAATGTCAATCTTAACCTTTGTACATTGGGCTATGCTACAGATACCTCACACATCTGACCTCCAACCAGGCAAGCAAAAGGGATATTCAGAGTTGAATGACACATACCCAGAAAGGCGAAAACACTTTGGTGGCAAAGCAGGCTGGTGTGGGCTCAGAATTGGACCTTGGGCCTCTGATTGCCTACCTGTTTCAAATTCTACGTTTTCCTCTCCACCAAGCTGCCTTTATTTACTTGGCCAATAGATTTGTGTGCTGCTTTTCAAGGAAGTGATTGACGGATTGACGGATTAGGAGCAGCAGATTAACCCTCCTGGATCAGTATAATGCTGCTTGTTTGTTTGTTTGTTTGTTTGTTTGTAATATGTCCTGGGTTGCCATGGCCAAGATAAAACGACTAAGAAATTAATAATAATAATAATAATAATAATAATAATAATAATAATAATAATAATTTATTTATACCCCACCCATCTGGCTAGGTTTCCCCAGCCACTCTAGGTGACTTCCAACTGAATATTAAAAACAATACAGCATCAAACATTAAAAACTTCCCTAAACAGTTGTCTTTTAAAAGTAAAATAGTTCCTTATTGCTTTGATATCTGATGGGAGGGTGTTCCACAGGGCAGGCACCACTACCGAGAAGTCCCTCTGCCTGGTTCCCTGTAACCTCACTGCTTGCAGCGAGGGAACTGCCAGAAGGCCCTCGGTGCTGGATCTCTGTGTCCGGGCTTGGTGATGGGGGTGGAGACGCTCCTTCAGGTATATAGGACCGAGGCAGTTTAGGGCTTTAAAGGTCAGCACCAACACTTTGAATTGGGCTCGGAAACATCCTGGGAGCCAAGGTAGGTCTTTCAGAACCAGTGTTATGTGGTCTTGGCGGCTGCTCCCAGTCACCAGTCTAGCTGCCGCATTCTGGATTAATTGCAGTTTCCATGTCACCTTCAAAGGTAGCCCCACGTAGAGCGCATTGCAGTAATCCAAGTGAGAGATAACTAGAGCATGTACCACTATGGCAAGACAGTCTGCAGGCAGGTAGGGTCTCAGCCTGCGTACCAGATAGAGCTGGTAGACAGCTGCCCTGGACACAGAATTGACCTGTGGCTCCATGGACAGCTGTGAGTCCAAAATGACTCCCAGGCTGCGCACCTGGTCCTTCAGGGGCACAGTTACCCCATTCAGGACCAGGGAGTCCTCCACACCTGCCCGCCTCCTGTCCCCCACAAACAGGAAGAGAGGTAGAGCTGGGTATCATCCGCATACTGATGGACACCCAGCCCAAACCCTCTGATGATCTCTCCCAGTGGCTGCATGTAGATGTTAAAAAGCATGGGGGAGAGGACAGAACCCTGAGAGCCCAGGGGTCTGAGCACTCATCTCCCACCACCACTTTCTGAACACGGCCCAGGAGGAAGGAGCGGAACCACTGTATGACAGTGCCCCCAGCTCCCAACCCCTCTAGACGGTCCAGAAGGATGTTATGGTCAATTGTATCCCAGCAGAACTAGGAAGCAGCTCTCACCTTTGTCCCTAGCCCGCCGGAGATCACAGACCAGTGCGACCAAGGCAGATTCAGTCCCATGATGAGGCCATAATAATAATAATAATAATAATAATAATAATAATAATAATAATAATATATCCTATCTAGTGCCCTGCATCCTGACTGCAACGGTGGCCAACGAGATTGGCCTGGGAGCTACTGGGGAGGCGAGGCTTTGGTGAAAGTGCGAGCTTCACCAGTTGGTTTTTCAGCTGCGTAGCTGAGAGCGTGCTACACCCAATATGCCAGCAAGTTTTCAGGTGCTACACCCAATATGCCAGCAAGTTTTCAGCAAGTTTTCAGGTGCTACACCCAATATGCCAGCAAGTTTTCAGGTGCTACACCCAATATGCCAGCAAGTTTGGAAAACTCAGCAATGGCCAGAGGATTGGAGAAGATCAGTCTACATCCCAATTCCAAAGAAGGGCAGTGCCAAAGAATGCTCCAACTACCGCACAATTGCGCTCATTTCACACGCTAGCAAGGTTATGCTTAAAATTCTACAAGGCAGGCTTAGGCAGTATGTGGACCGAGAACTCCCAGAAGTGCAAGCTGGATTTTGAAAGGGCAGAGGAACCAGAGACCAAATAGCAAACATGCGCTGGATTATGGAGAAAGCTAGAGAGTTCCAGAAAAACGTCTACTTCTGCTTCATTGACTATGCAAAAGCCTTCGACTGTGTCGACCACAGCAAACTATGGCAAGTTCTTAAAGAAATGGGAGTGCCTGATCACCTCATCTGTCTCCTGAGAAATCTCTATGTGGGACAAGAACCTACAGTTAGAACTGGATATGGAACAACTGATTGGTTCAAAATTGGGAAAGGAGTACAACAAGGTTGTATATTGTCTCCCTGCTTATTTAACTTATATGCAGAATTCATCATGCGAAAGGCTGGACTAGATGAATCCCAAGCCGGAATTAAGATTGCCGGAAGAAATATCAACAACCTCAGATATGCAGATGACACAACCTTGATGGCAGAAAGCGAGGAGGAATTAAAGAACCTTTTAATGAGGGTGAAAGAGGAGAGCGCAAAATATGGTCTGAAGCTCAACATCAAAAAAACCAAGATCATGGCCACTGGTCCCATCACCACCTGGCAAATAGAAGGGGAAGAAATGGAGGCAGTGAGAGATTTTACTTTCTTGGGCTCCTTGATCACTGCAGATGGTGACAGCAGTCACGAAATTAAAAGACGCCTGCTTCTTGGGAGAAAAGCAATGACAAACCTAGACAGCATCTTAAAAAGCAGAGACATCACTTTGCCGACAAAGGTCCGTATAGTTAAAGCTATGGTTTTCCCAGTAGTGATGTATGGAAGTGAGAGCTGGACCATAAAGAAGGCTGATCGTCGAAGAATTGATGCTTTTGAATTATGGTGCTGGAGAAGACTCTTGAGAGTCCCATGGACTGCAAGAAGATCAAACCTATCCATTCTGAAGGAAATCAGCCCTGAGTGCTCACTGGAAGGAGAGATCCTGAAGCTGAGGCTCCAATACTTTTGGCCACCTCATGAGAAGAGAAGACTCCCTGGAAAAGACCCTGATGTTGGGAAAGATGGAGGGCACAAGGAGAAGGGGACGACAGAGGACGAGATGGTTGGATAGTGTTCTCGAAGCTACGAACATGAGTTTGACCAAACTGCGGGAGGCAGTGCAGGACAGAAGTGCCTGGCGTGCTATGGTCCATGGGGTCACGAAGAGTCGGACACGACTAAACGACTAAACAACAACAAGCTGAGAGCGAACCAAGAGATAAGCTCTTGCATGGCGATGCAGCGTTGGAAGCGAAGCACCGCCCGCTGAATGTTAGCAGCGCAGCTGGAAGAAGAAGAGAAATCCAACAGGAAAAGATCAGCCCGGTTGAACTCCAGCCTGTTGAGCAGCAGCCGCTTTGAAACACCGCAGCCCTCGCCTAACGCTGCGGCCGTCCACGCTACTGCCTGCTCCGCGCTCCTCGCAACAGCGAGGGCGAAAGCGCCGCCGCCCTCTACCATCCCTCCTTCCCGCCACGCCCGGGCGGCTCTCGTTAAGCTTAGCGGCTCCCTAGTTCTTCCTTCCTCCGCTTTCTTCCAATCAGGCGTCCATTTTAGACGGCCGCGAGGTGCGCCTGGCAGGAGCTAGGCCCCAAACCAAGAGAGCGGCGACGGCGGCGTGGTCGTCATCACCGCGCGCCAGGCTCGCTGGGAGGCCCCCATTCTCCAAGATGGCGATGCTGGCAGAACGTGAGTATGAGACCGGTTGAAAGGACGGAAGGGAAAGGGATGAAGGCGCGGCGGAGCCCGCTATTCGTCTCGCGGTCGCTGACGACGCCCCGTCACGCCAGGAGAGCCCCGCTGGGCCCGGCTTCCGCACACCCCGCCCCGCCCCGCCCACCCAAAAGCTCTCGCTCAGCCCCAGTCTCCTGCCCCCGACCGAGGACAGCCAGATGCCTCCGGGGACCCCGCTTCCAAGCAGAGTTGCCGCCTGCCCTGCATAATTGGCCCGTATTTCAGTGTAGAATGCTGTGCGTCCTGTATTGAGACAAATTTTGTCCTGTATTTCAGACAGGGTGGATTTGATTTGAATCAAATCTATTTAAATCACTAGTCAGTAAGGCTTGATTTAATTTAATTTCTTCTTCTTCTTACAAAAATACATTCCTGCTGGTATAATCTTAGTATTTACAACCAGATGAAGGTTTCATTTTTGGAATAATAAATTTTCAGAGTACTGTAGTTTTTTACAGTTATATCAAAAATTACCGATTTGGTTATAATATTAGAAATATATAGACAGATAATTATGAAATTATTGTTAACTATTTATATCTGGACAGCTTTTCTGCTGTACTTTATTGGAAGGAGAAAAATAATCATTTCCTTAATACCAATTTAAACAATTTATTTAACTAAAACAACGTCTTATTTCCTGATGAATAGCCTTTGGACTACAATGTAAATTAAATAGAAAACAATCTTTGGAAAGATTTTTTTCACCAAAAGCATTTTGTTTTAAAAAACCAATTTAATTTTTTTTTAAAAATCAAATTTTAACAAATTTTCCCGACTTCCTATCAAGCTGAATAGGAGCATCCCATGCTTGTTGCGGGTTCTGTGCTTCTGGACACGTCAACTGGCGGTCATTGCCACCTTGTGTAAGAGCCTTGCTGCCTATTCTTACTCTGTGTATTCGTTTGCTCTGCAGTGCCCTGGCCCCTGTGTGAATTTAAAAGCTAGAGGCAGTTAGTGGAAGGGCTTCGTGGAAGGAGAATGTTCTGTCAGTGTCCTTAAAGAAGCCAACATTGGGGGCTTAAATTCCAACATTGGGGGCTTAAATTAGCTTTCTCTCTCTCTCTCTTCTCAGCCCGCAGGAAGCAGAAGTGGTCTGTGGATCCCCGGAACAGCGCTTGGAGTAAAGATGAATCTAAATTTGGCCAAAAGATGTTGGAAAAAATGGGGTGGACAAAAGGCAAAGTAAGTCTGCGTGGCAAAAAATAATAATAATGAATGGTTCAGAGGTGTGTATCTGCCTTGCGCACGCCAGAAGGAGATGTGTGCTGAAATGGACCACGCTTCTGTCGTATGGAGAAGGGGTTACCCTGGGATTGTAGAGCCAGTCACCGAGACTTGACTAACCACCTCATCAGTCCCCAACCATGCCATTTGCAGCCTTCCCTTCCCTAGGCTTCCAGCTCCTCCGATAGAAATTGTGTTTGTGGCAGGGCAGGCAGCCTTGCTGCATGTTTTTCACCTGCTAAGTGAGTAACACAAACTGGTGAACTGTTCTCCCCCCCCCTCTCTCTTTCACACACACACACACACACACATTTAATGAAATTTTAGCAGCTGTCATTGCTTTGTGTTTATACCTTTAGAAATGCATTTTTTATATTGCATTTTAAAACTTCTCACTGCTCTCAGCTCCCATGAGAGGAAGGTCAGTATAGAAATGGAATCCATCAGTAGGAGGGTAGCTAACTGGCTTCATCCATCAACCAGGGGATTCAGGGCTGCTATTTGATGTCTGTGTGATGTGTGTGTGTGTGTGTGTGTGTGTGTGTGTGTGTGAGTTCAGGGTGTGGTGGTGTTATCACTATTACAACCTGTTTGCCACCTTGGAAAGCACGCCATTGAAATACAAGTTGGAAACCTTTTTGAGACAAATAAAATAATTTGCAAGGTCCTTCAGCCTCCCTTGGCTGATATCATTACTCTGCTTCTCTTTCTGCCAGGGGCTTGGAGCTCAGGAGCAAGGCAACACCGAACACGTCAAGGTCCAACTGAAGAACAACACTCTGGGCTTAGGAGCAGCCACCAACCAAGAGGTGGGTGGAGTGAATGGAAACGATGTCTACATCTTCTCAAATCAGGCACGAGCATTCAAATTTGCATCTAGCTGCCTATCTTGGAATTCATATTGCAAGTTTTCCATTCTCTGCAGAGCTCCAGATCTTCAGGGTTTGCATACGGGGATTTGCACAGGGTTTGCACAGGTGGTGCTGTGGGTTAAACCACAGAGTCTAGGGCTTGCTGATCAGAAGGTTGGCAGTTCAAATCCCTGCAATGGGGTGAGCTTCCGTTGCTCAGTCCCAGCTCCTGCCCACCTAGCAGTTCGAAAGCACATCAAAGTGCAAGTAGATAAATAGGGACCGCTCCGGCGGGAAGGTAAACGGCGTTTCTGTGTGCTGCTCTGGTTCGCCAGAAGCAGCTTTGTCATGCTGGCCACATGACCCGGAAGCTGTCTGCGGACAAACGCTGGCTCCCTCGGCCTATAGAGCGAGATGAGCGCCGCAACCCCAGAGTCGGACACGACTGGACCTGATGGTCAGGGGCCCCTTTACCTTTACCTTTACTGCCTATCTTGGAATTCATATTGCAAGTTTTCCGTTCTCTGCAGAGCTCCAGATCCTCAGGGTTTGCATAAGGGGAATCAACCCTGTAAAATGAGCAGATATGCAGATGGGCTTGATTTGTATTTAAAGTTCACAGAAAGTGACTTTGACTAGATCACCATTAGCCTGATCAAACAGGGCTCTAATTACTTTGTTAGTCATGTCTACCAGTCTGGTACCTGCAAGCAGTCTGGTACCAGAGGCCTTCTCTGGTGCTTTTAGGGTTCCCTCTCCCCTCCCCAAAAGGCTTCAGAGAGACATATTGTAGCCAGTGGATTAGGTTGTGATGTGTGTTTGGTTGTGAGTCCGTGTGGTGCCCAAAACAGTTTTCCTGGTTTGCAAGGGAAATTGAACCCCCAAAGACTGGTGACCCTCTTCTGTGATATTTTGCAGGACAACTGGATCGCCCATCAGGATGACTTCAACCAGCTTCTGGCAGAGCTGAACAACTGCCATGGACAAGACACCCCAGGTACAGGAGTGAGCTATGAAAGGGCTCTCTGACTTGTTCCCATTGAATCAGCTACCAAATAAACTTATGCTATGCAATCCTTGGCCACACGAGGGCACTGCTGCCACCTGTGTGATTAAAATTGAAACCACAAACTATACCAGTGGCCAAAATTGTGGGAATCTTTTGGAAAAAGTGTATTTTCGAGGTTTGATGGCTCATAACATCCGATTGGCTCTGTAAACACTCATGCTCATTGGCTACATTCAAATGAAGGGAAGCTACTGCATATCAACCTAAGCAAGTTGTGCTTCCTTTTTCTGGTTATTTGGCTATAACTCTTGATAGAATATAGATAATTGGACAATCTTTGTTGCATCACATTCTTCATTAAATTATCTTTTCATTGATATATAATTTTATGGTATTACTCCACCCCAAAAAGTGGTGTTATGAGCCATCGAACCTCAGAAATACACTTTTTCCAATATGTGTATTGCTGAAGGTGTGTGGGAGCAACTTTTTAAAAATATTAACGTTTCATTTAAAAAAATCAATTCTAAAGAAATAAAGTAATACAGAGAAAAAAGATGGGAAGTGGTGGTGGGGAGAACAAAGAAGTGTATAATAAAATTAAAACAATTACAAAAATTCAGTGAATATACACCCATAAATTCTTATATAAACTGATATGTTATTATCCAAATATATATATGTAGGTGTTAATATCCTACTACATTTTATACAAACTCCTTCCAAATGTTGTCATATTTATCCAAACAAAGTCTATGTCTCTAAGCAGTCCACTCATAAGTTGCAAGCATTGTCCTATTAGCAATCCATTGATTAAATGGTATCATCCTATATAATAAAGTGCAAGTGTCTCTGCGTCCAGATTCCCTGTGTCCCTGTGTCCGCGCTACTGCGCATGTGCCCCACGGACACAGGGATTGGACGCAGAGCGCTCGCCCTCACTCGCTCACGCACTCCCCTCTCGCATCGCCACCCGGCTCAGGTCTTGAGCGGTTGGCGCGCTGCTGACAGCACAAAAGCCACTCCCGTTAGAGAAGCCGCAGCCCCTTCCTCCGCCCACACAGCCAATGAACACGAGGAAGGCCATAAGCAGCCGCCACGGAGCTCGCTGACGGCACCTTGCCTCCGCTCCCAGCTCATTTACCTTCTCCGCGTCCCCGGCCTCTTCCTCGCCCGCCATAACAACCCCGCTTGCCAGGCTTCTCGCAGCCGACCAACCGCCGCAGTTAACCACAGAGCCCTGAAGCCTGAGTTGCGCAGAGAGGCCTCGCGCAGACGAAGACGGCCGCTCTACCCATCCGTCTCTGCTGTCCGTCTGGGTTTTTCCCCTCCCTCCCCCCTCCTTTCCCCTGTATGACCCCTCCTCACGCCTCCTCCAGCCAGGTGCCTCCACCGCCCACAGCCGAGCAGGACGCGCCCACAGCCGAGCAGGACGACCCGGCCCCTGACAACGCCAAGCTGTCCTCCCGCCGCCCCGGCTTCGGCCCCGTGACAGCCATGGGCGCCCCCGGAGCCACCTTCGTCACCAGCCTCCGTTGTTCTGGCGAAGGAAGGAGGCGGCGGCGGTAACAGCAGCAGCGGGAGCAGCCCGGCCCAAGCATGCCTCACCGGCACCTCGCCCTCAGGGGGCCGGCCTCCATGGACGCCTAGAGGATGCGGAGCAGCGACGGAGGAGCCTGTGAGAGGAGTGGTGAGGCCGCGGCCTTCCCTACCTCTGCGCTCAGCCGCGGGGCACGACAGGAGAGCGAGTTTGTTTACTTGCGTTCCTGGCGCGCCCCGCGGCCGAGCGCAGAGAGAGAGGGAAGGCCGCGGCCCCGCTGCTCCTCTCACATATCTTCTAGCGCCCGTTTTCTAAATGGGCTGAATGACACTAGTACATGCATATTCTTCCAGTTCACCAGTATCAGTCTCTTGGCCACCATTAGGGCACATAGAATCCATTTTTTTGTTGTCCTGGGAGTGACTTGAGTTGTGCCTCACTTCCTAGGCTTGAGATTTAGGAACATAGGAAGCTTCCTTATACTGAATCAGGCCAATGGTCCATCTTGCTCAGTTTTATCTACACACTGACAGCCAGCTGCTGCCCAGGGTTTAGGCAACGAGTCTCCCAAGGCAGATGCTCTGACATGGAGCTATGGCCCTTCCCCATAGATTAGTGTAGACCAGCCCTTGAACCATACAACACATAGCTGAGACATTGACAGGCAGCAGGGTTGGGATGAGCAAAAGGGGGGGGGAATATTGCACAGCTTGGTGTACTAATTATAGAATTCCACAGGCTATATCACAAATCGGTGTAAATCAAAGGCCATTTCATCCCTGCTAGAATTTACCAGGGGCGCAATGCAGAGAAGTTAAGCCCTTTGCTGCTGAAGTTAATGTGGGAATCATAGAATTCTGGAGGGTTCTCAAGACTCATCTAGTCTAACCGGCTGCAATGCAGGGATCGCTGCTAAGGAATCCCTGACTGGCAGCAGTTCAACTTCTGTTTAAAAACCTCCAGTGAAGGAGAGTGTTTGAAGCAGCTGGTGCAGATGCCCCGTGAAAGCAGGAAGTGTGTTGAGGGTCTCTCAGATCAGAAAACGAGTGAGATTTTGCAGAAGGCAGTGCACGGCTTTGCCTCATACAACAACTTCTGCTTGTGTTTCCAGAGGCCGCGTCCAAGGAGGAGAAAAGAACCTTTAGCCTGGAGGAGAAATCTAAGAGTGCCCGGAAACGAGTTCATTATGTGAAATTTGCCAAAGGTAAGGGAGAAAGCAAAAGGAGAACAAACCCAGATCACCAGAGTCGTCTCCTGGATACAGCAACTGCTTGCAATCAGGGATGTGGGTTTCCAGGGAAATGTCGAATCGGGGCTTGTTTGTATTCTGGGAAATTTTCCCAGGCTTTAAAAATCAGTTGGGATTCATTAGAGCATGTTTTGACCTCTGTTTAGTAAGCATAAGTCTGGCCCTGTTCATAGTATGTCCTGCAGGCTGCAAAGGTTTTTGCTTTTGCGACTTAAATGTGCTTTAAACCTTACTCAGAACTTAGAATCATAGAGTTGGAAGAGACTACGAGGGTCATCCAGTCCAACCCCCTGCCAAGCAGGAAACACCATCAAAGCATTCTTGACATATGCCTGTCAAGCCTCCGCTTAAAGACCTCCAAAGAAGGAGACTCTACCACACTCCTTGGCAGCAAATTCCACTGTCGAACAGCTCTTACTGTCAGGAAGTTCTTCCTAATGTTTAGGTGGAATCTTCTTTCTTGAAGTTTGAATCCATTGCTCCGTGTCCGCTTAACTTGGATGTTGTTTTTATCAGTAAACTCAGTGTTTATAAGACAACTCAACAACACATATTTCCTTTAAATTGCTTAAATGTGAAGATAAAAAGATTTGAAGGCAGTTAACATTCTAATATAGCTCTGCTAAGGAAGCGTCCATTAGATAAATCGAGAGTTCCCTTGGGGAAATCAAGTTTTCGGTGGATGGGGAGTTAATTACAACATTGAAACTACCCAGTTGAACTGGTATCATTCATTACGTTACTGTATAAAGTAGAGGCAGCCAATGTGATGCCTTCCAGATGTTACTGGACTACAACTCCCATCAACCCTTGCCAGTACGCCTGATGGTCAGGAACAATGGGAGTTGTAGTCTCATCTCCTCTGGTGGTAACCATGTTGCCTACTCATGATTTAAAGGTGTTGAAATGGAACATCGGTGTTGCCAGTGGTCAGGGGTCAGCAAACCTTTAAAGCAGGGGGCCGGTCCACTGTCCCTCAGACCTTGTGGGGGGCCGGACTATATTTTGGAGGGGGGAAAGAACGAATTCCTATGTCCCACAAATAACCCAGAGATGCATCTTAAATAAAAGCACACATTCTACTCATGTAAAAACACGCTGATTCAGGGACCATCCGCGAGGCGGATTTAGAAGGCGATTGGGTCAGATCCAGCCCTTGGGCCTTAGTTTGCCAACCCATGGCTTAGATCAACAGTGCTGGCCACACATAAAATTCATTGCTGTTATTTAACACTGGCAATCTGCCTCAAATTCTCTAAGTGCCGTACATATATTAAAGATATGGCAATCCCCCTCTTCTGGCTCTCAGTCAAATAAGACACAAAACAAGAGGAAAAGACAATGAGGAGGGGAGAGGAAAGCAAGTGCTGAAGCAGCTGCTCCTTCGGCTAGTAGCCTTCACTAGTCCTCTCCCCCATGAATTTGTGCGGTCATCTTTTAAAGCCATCCAAGTTGGTAGCCATCACTGTATCCTGTGGGAGAGAGTTCCACAGTCCTTTCCTTGTTCTGAATCCTCCCACACTCAGCTGTGTCGGATGCCCATGAGTTCTAGTCTCATGATAGTGCCTCTTTTGTTTCACCCCAGGAAAAGACCTCTCCTCCCGAAGCGAAGATGACCTGTCTTGCATTTTTGGGAAACGGCAAGCCAAGAAAACACAGGTATGGGACTCGTTTTGATTTCCCCCTCCTTTCACCTGCACTCGGTCTAGTTGCAAGTTGTCTTTCCCCAAGTACAAAATCCACATTAGGGTGACCAGGTCATCTGGACAACTTGGCTTGCAATCCTATTTCTGTCCTGAGCTCCTTGGAGGAAAGTGAGGGGGTGTAGATCCAATCGATTGATCAATAAAATAACAACAATAATAAAACACACATTGGGACGTACATTTCATTGCACATGATGGGACCTAGAGTAAACATGCATATCATTGCACTGTTAAGTGGCATTGGCATGTTAAATCAGTTGCACACAGAAACACACACACACCCCTCTGCTGTGCATTGACCAGGCATAGGCAAACTCAGCCCTCCAGGTGTTTTGGGACTACAACTCCCAGAATCCCTGACCGCTGATCCTGTTAGCTAGGGATGATGGGAGTTGTAGTCCCAAAACATCCGGAGGGCTGAGTTTGCCTATGCATGCCATTGACTGTGCAGGTCGAGGAGTGTCATTCAGATGTCAGGAGATTGACAGGATTGTAGCCCTGCTCAGATGTCAGACGTGACCTGCAGGGCGTGGGGGGAGGTCCTGTTCTGTGGCATGGGGGAAGGTTGCCATCCCAAGGCTGGCAGGTGGAAATCAGTGCCAATGCTGGTAAATCGGAATGCAAAAATTATGGTAATTTTTTTATTAAAAAACCAGTTGAAAACGTCTTGCCATTGAAAATGCATTTTTTTCTTCTAAAATTCATAACACAACTTGATTCAGAGGGGTTTGTGTAAAAAAGGATTAAGCAGTAAAATGACCAATAAGAAAAATTAACAGTAATCAAAAAAAACCCTTCCAAGAAAGGAAAGAAGATTAAGTCCCGACCAGAGAAGAATGGCATATTAAGTTGATGGATCATTATGCCAAAATGGCAAAAATGACCGGAAAATCAGGAAGACCAAAATTTTAATAATTAATGGGGAAATTTGGTGCTGGAGGAGACTCTTGAGAGTCCCATGGACTGCAAGAAGATCCAACCTATCCATTCTGAAGGAAATCAGCCCTGAGTGCTCCCTGGAAGGACAGATCCTGAAGCTGAGGCTCCAATACTTTGGCCACCTCATGAGAAGAGAAGAATCCTTGGAAAAGACCCTGATGTTGGGAAAGATTGAGGGCACTAGGAGAAGGGGACGACAGAGGACGAGATGGTTGGACAGTGTTCTCGAAGCTACGAACATGAGTTTGACCAAACTGCAGGAGGCAGTGGAAGACAGGAGTGCCTGGCGTGCTATGGTCCATGGGGTCACGAAGAGTCGGACACGACTAAACAACAACAATTTTAAAAACCATTGTAAACAGTTAAAATTGTTAGTACCGTAGGACTGGAATAACACTGGTAGTTTAATGGTGAATTTTGGATATACCCGGTAATGGAGAGGTAAAAGATTTGGATCATCATAAAAGATGCAGAAGGAAATGATTAATGATAGGACTCACAAAGGGGAGGAAGGAAGTCCAGGAGATTCTGTGGAATCTTGTCTTTATGTTGTATGTTGGATATGTGTTTGTAAAACTGTAATTAGAAAAATCAAATGAATAAAAAAAAAACTTCCAAAATTAAGAATAAAAATACAGTGGTGCCTCGCTAGACGAATTTAATTCGTTCCACGGGTCTTTTCTTATAACGAAAAATTCATCTAGCGAATCCCATAGGAATGCATTGAATTTTTTTTTAAAAAAAATTTGCCCATAGGAACGCATTACAATGGTACCTCGGTTTATGAACACAATTGGTTCCGGAAGTCTGTTCATAAACTGAAGCGTTCATAAACTGAAGCGAACTTTCCCATTGAAAGTAATGGAAAGTGGATTAATCTGTTCCAGACAGTCCGCAGAGTACTTAAACAAAGCGTTCATAAACTGAAGGGAACTTTCCCATTGAAAGTAATGGAAAGTGTATTAATCCGTTCCAGATGGGTCTGCGGCGTTCGTAAACCAAAAATTCGTAAACCGAGGTGTTCATAAATCGAGGTTCCACTGTAATTGAATTTCAATGCATTCCTATGGGAAACCGCGATTCGCTAGACGAATTTTTCGTAAAACGAATTCGTCTAGCGAGGCAACCTCTACTAGAAAAAACCTTTCGTTAAGCGGAAATTTCGTTAAGCAGGGCATTCGTTAAGTGAGGCACCACTGTACACCGAAACCAGATTAAAGCATGCACCACCTTTCTATAAACACCTGGGTAGGCTCGTCTAAGCAAACATGTTTCCAACAGGCACCGAAAAGAGCACAGTGAACCCGCCTGTCTGATATCAATCTGCGGGGAGTTCCAAAGTGTAGGTGGTGCCGCACTAAAAGTTCTTAGAAATGGGGAAATGGGTGTTGTGTGGCACTCGTAACAGCGCCAGTTCTTCCGACTGAAGTAGTCAATTGGGCGTATGGGGTAAGGCAATCTTGAACGTAAGCTGGTCCCAAGTTATTAAGGGCTTTACACTCTGATAGTAACACCCTTGAACTTGGCCCCGGACCATTTTCTGTTGCGGTGACTCAGAGGGAGCCAACGCATTGCCCTTCAGATGCTGCGCCCGTCTCTCAACTCTGAACAGACCCAGCACCCTGGGGAGGCATCATAGCCCCTCTGCAGAGCACCATGTTGACTACCCCTGCGTTGAACTATCCACTACCGTGCGGAGCAGCTCTTTCTGATGTACGTAGCATTTCCATCGCGATGGAATTTGGAGCAGTTGTGCTGGTGTAAATCAAATTAACGATTGCAACATTAGCAGCGCGATTATGATGAGTCGCCCGCGGAAACTGTCACCCGTTGATAGGTCTAGATCGAGATCTAGGCCAGATTAATTTTCCTTTTCCAATGCAGGAAAAAGTGTGTGTTTGTGTGTGTAGCTTATGTTTGGGAATTGAACCAGCATATCTAACCTGATCCATAAATCCAATATTCAGGTTAATTGGCTGCTGGCTTGGGTTGCTTTGGAAAAGGGGATTAGACGGATTCTGGAGGAGGTGTCACGACAAGTAGATCTGCAGCAAAACATGGCCGTGTGGAGTTTCCCAATTCTGGGTTCCAGCCAGCCATGCCCTGCTCCAGGAAACTCCGTTCTGTTATGACTCTTGCCTGCCTGCCCCCGCACCCCCCAGTTTTCCTGCCCCACCTCTCAAGAATCATCAGCCCTTGCCCACTAAATTTCCTCAGAACTCACTCAGCTAATCTGGAGTTTTCTCCCCCTTTGTTTTGTATTCCTGAGAAACCTTTAAACCCCACTCCACCCCTGAGCACGTTTGATGGCTCCCAAGCCTGGTAATAACTTCCTAGTCTAGATAACTCAGTTACTTAGAGCTGATAACGCCAAGCTTGCAGGTTCAATCCCTGCTGCATATTCCTGCTGCGTTGCAGGGGACTGGACTAAATGATCCCCAGGGTCCCTTCCAACTCTAAAATTCTGTTATTCCTCCTGTGTGGACAGTGCAGGAGGTGTTTCGGGAGGAGCACTTGCTACCCCTTCCCCCCCCCCAGATGTGGCCACATGTGGGTCTCTGTTGCCGTTCCTCGGAAACTTGGCACCAAGCAGAGAGCTTGGTTATGAAGCCCTGGAGCACATCAGTTTCGGACCTGAAAGAGCAAGGGATCGCTGGCCGTGAGTGTCCCTGTATCTCTTCCGGCTGAGATAGGAAGAGTCCTGGCGTACATCAGGAACTGGGGTTCTTCTGTCAGGAAGGAGCTCACCAGGGCTTCAGCCATCTCTGGTCGCTCTCTGGTCGCCTTGGGCAAGCAGCTCACCACTACTGACAGCAACTGCAAACCAAGTCTCTGGCTGGGGCATCTTCTGCCTCAGAGCTTCCCTGCGGTCTCAGCTCCTGTATCCTTGAAAGACTCTGCCTTGCCGAGTGATTCATATTTTCTCTCTCTCTCTCTTTCCTTTTTTTCTCCGTTGCTTATCCAGCAGCTGCTTGGCCGGTGACACAATACTGACATCTCCCGCTATCTCGCTCCCAGCCCGTTGGGAAGCAGGCATGTCAAAACTGACCCTAACCAGGGATGCTTTTGCTTTTGGGGATAGTTCAGGAGAAAAATCAGCCACGGAGAATCGGGTTTTCTTCCCTAAAGGACCAGCAGCAGCAGGAACAGACTATTCCCCCCAGCCTTTGCCAACTGGGTGCCCTTCGTGGTTGTGCTGATTGGCGTCATAGTCCCAAAGCAGAGAGAGAGAGAAAGAGCATAAGAGAGCCTGAAGGATCAGGCCAGTGGCCCATCTAGCCCAGCATCCTGTCCTCACAGGGCCCAACCAGATTATTGCAGGAAACCCACAAGCAGGATTCGAGCACAAGAGCAACTCTCCCCTCCTGCGGTTTCCAACAAAAGGGACACAGAAGCTTCGTTGCCTCTCAGCTGTGGAGGCAGAACAAAGCCATAATGGCTAGTAGCCCTCGATAGCCCTCTGTGGATTTATCGGATTTTCTTTTAAAGCCACCCAAATTGATGGCCACCACTGCTTCCTGTGGCAGTGAGTTCCCTAGTTCCAACTGTGCGACCTCTGGGGAGCACCAGGTTGGCAAAAGCTGGAGTATAACACCGAGAGCCTCTCCCTTCCAGCAGGGGGCACTAGCTCTCCAGTCCCTTCACGGAGATGGGTTTGTTGAGTATTCCCAGCTTCCATGGGTTTGCGGTGAATTTTTTTGTAGGCGAACAGCTCGCGGAGGGTAGTTCCCTAGTTTTAACAGTGCACTGCGTGAATAAGTCCTTTTTTCTGTGCTGAACCTTCCAGCATTCAGCTTCATAGGAGCCCAGGCCCTCCAGGATGTCATAGAATCATAGAGTTGGAAGGTATCTCAAGGGCCAGTGTAGTCCAACCCCTGCAATTCAGGAATCCCAGCTTCTCAGCTCATCAGGAACCAGTGGGCAAAGCTGGAACTCTTGGTACCTTTCAGCCCGAGCCTACTCCACAGGGTTGTACTGATGATACAATAGGGGCAGGGGGTTAACAGCTTTGTTAGTTAATCAAATCATCACAAGGCTAATTGCATGTGGGCAAGATATGTACATCGGAGAGGAATAAAAATGTGGTTTGAGGACCAGGAATAAATGGTCACCACATTTCTTTTATTTTTATTTATTTATTCAATTTATACACCGCTCCATACCCGGAGGTCTCAGGGCGGTTCACAAACAAGACCACAACATATAAAATCAAAGCAAAAACGATAACCCAATAAAAAAAAAACCCAAAAAAGAACCACATTCAATAAGATCAACCAAAGGCCTGGTTAAAAAGGAACGTTTTTTCATGGCGCCTAAAAGTGTGTAATGAAGTCGCCAGGTGAACATCCCTGGGGAGTGCATTCCACAGATGGGGAGCCAATGCAGAGAAGGCCCCGTTCTGTGTTGCCACCCTCTGGACCTCTTGAGGAGACAGCACACAAAGAAGGGCCTAGGAAGATGATCTCAAGGTCCGGGTAGGTTCATATGGGAAGAGGAAGTCCTTGATGCTGATTCTCTGGAGTTCTTACGATCCCAGCTCTTAAATGCTGGGATAAATAACTGTTATTTATTAGAATTAACTCTTATACCTGACTCTTTCCCTACAAAGGCAAATCTTCCTGTTCTTTCTTCCTCCCACCCATCTTGAGGAGGCTTAAGGCCAGCCAAGTATCATCCCACTGGGGACTTCCGTTCCTATCCCAGTGCCACGTAACACGCCCCCCCCCACTGCCTCCCCTCTTTTCTTGCCACCGCCACTAGCAAATGTCAGGCCTCGTTCCTCTCTGAGAGCTTGCTTCCTTTGAGAGAAAATAGTGAGGCTGAATGAAGCTGTCATTAGTAAGCAATTGAGGGGGGGCTGTATTCCTCTCTCTCTTTTTTCCTTTTTATATTATATATCTCAAAACAATAGGTGTCTATCTGAGCGGGCCTAAATAGGAAATGTCAACACCTCTTCCCCCTGCTTCTGCAGGAGACAATGAAGCAATTGAAAATATTGATTGGCCATTAGACGTGTCTCTCCGGAGACCTCTGCCTTAAAATGTCTAGAGCTCTCCTTGGACTTGGGATCGGGGAATTTCCTTATGTGGGCTCCCCCTCTGTTTAGATCTTCTTGCTTGTAAGGGAGAAAAACAAATGGCGTTAGTTCCTCTCTGGTTGGACTTCCTTGACCCCACCCATTTCATGCTTCCCCCCCCCCCCTCTCTTTTGAACATGCATACGTAATATATTAATTTCTTCTCAGTTCCTCCTTCCTCCGTCCAGCTGTATTTCCTGACAAAAGGCCTTATCAATTGCGAAAAGTGTTCCTGGAAGAGATGTAGGATTTGGGGGACAAGCTGTGGGTCAGAACTGACTAAACATAATCCCGGTATCGTCTTGCAGGGCAAGGAAGTGCTTGCTCACAGGTACTTGCTAAAATAAGGAGTCATGACTCTGGCCCGCTAACAAATGTGCCTGTCTCGCTCTCTCGCTCTCTCTTTCTCTTTCTTTCTTTCAAGTCCCTGCTTGCCGTATGATCCTTGATTGGGATCCGGTTTCCTCTCAAGCACGTGGTCAGCAGCCTGCGTGGAAAAGTGACCCGTCGGATCCCTTCCCTTGTTTAGTCATGTTGAGTGGACCTTTTTCTGGATGACATTCTCTCATCTTAAGGCAATTTCCTAATTACAAACACATTTTCTCACTCAGGTTTCCTCTCCTGACTCACATTTCCTGGTGGTTGTCGTAGGCATCAAGCAGGGACTCATAGAATCATAAGAGTTTTGAAGGGACCCTGAGGGTCATCTAGTCCAACCCCCTGCCATGCAGGAATCCTTTTTGCCCAAACGTGGGGCTCAAACCCACAACCCTGAGATTAAGAGTCCCATGCTCTACCGACTGAGCTACCCCAGCTGACAGTTGGGGGGGGGGCAATCCCACTTGGCAGTGCATCAGCCATTGTGGGCTTGGAGCAATTGACTGTATTCCATGAGGACTAGAAAGCTGCCTTCGTTTTGTTTTTGTTTTTCCGTGGGCTCCGTGGAGCTGGATAGAATCGAAAGGCTACAAGATCCACCAAGGGGCGTAGAGCATCGGTCTTCTTGCTCCAAGATGGGTCATGACAGCAGCACTAACCTCCCCCCATCTCCAATATATATGGTGAAGGGTTAAGAAATTGACCTCCAAATGCACACGTGGGGTTAATGTCACTGGATATCTTGAAAAGCTTCTTGGGAGAAAAGCAATGACAAACCTAGACAGCATCTTAAAAAGCAGAGACATCACCTTGCCTACAAAGGTCCGTATAGTTAAAGCTATGGTTTTCCCGGTAGTGATGTATGGAAGTGAGAGCTGGACCATAAAGAAGGCTGATCGCGGAAGAATTGATGCTTTTGAATTATGGTGCTGGAGGAGACTCTTGAGAGTCCCATGGACTGCAAGAAGATCAAACCTATTCATTCTGCAGGAAATCAGCCCTGAGTGCTCACTGGAAGGACAGATCGTGTAGCTGAGGCTCCAATACTTTGGCCACCTCATGAGAAGAGAAGACTCCCTGGAAAAGACTCTGATGTTGGGAAAGATGGAGGGCACTAGGAGAAGGGGACGACAGGACGAGATGGTTGGACAGTGTTCTCGAAGCTACGAACATGAGTTTGACCAAGCTGCGGGAGGCAGTGGAAGACAGGAGTGCCTGGCGTGCTCTTGTCCATGGTGTCACGAAGAGTCAGACATGACTAAACGACTAAACAACAACAACATCTTGAAAAGAAGGACAAATGCATGGAAGATTTTGACAGCTGCTACCCTCTGCCTCTACAGTGCTTCTGAATACCAGTTGCTGGAAACCGCAGGGGGGGGAGACTGCTCCTGTGTCCGAATCCTGCTTGTGAGAACAGGGGGCTAGACAAGGTGGACCACTGGCCCAATCCAGCAGGGCTCTGCTTATGTTCTCATGTGAGCCAACTCCTGACCTGATCCAATCTTTTAAAAACCTTTTGGGTAATCAGGAGAGAGTAAAATGTATTGCTGCGCAGAAAACTGCCTTCCCAGAATGTGCACTTTTTGTTCCCTCTCTTCTCTCTCTCTCTCTCTCTCTCTCTCTCTCTCTCTCTCTCTCTCTCTCTCTCTCCACCCTTTTCCTTGGTGGAAAATCTCGCCTCAAGCCACTCATTCCTTGGGGGGTTTGTTAGGGCCCAATGCGAAACCGAGGCCGGGGGGGGGCGGATATGAGAGAGAGAGAGTTTGCTCTTTTTGATTTATCACCCTGCCTTCCCGTTCGGTCACTTCTGTAGGCTAAAAGAGCTACGTTGGCTGTAATGTGTCGCCATTAGAGACCAAACATTAGCTGGGATAACCCATCATGCCTCACAGTGAAAAATGTCCCCTGATTGGCTAATTAATCAGTCAAAAGGGGAATGACACGACTCTTCGGGTTGAGGGACTCCTCCGTGGAGGTAAGCAGCCGGGTTGATGAATGGTTTCCCGGTAAATTCATATATCAAGAAAACTTAGTCATTTTTAACTGGGCTTTGGAGGAAAGCTGGCTTCCTTCCCCCCCCCCCCCTTCTCGCCCAGCACTGTTTCTTCTCCTCCTCTTCTAGCTTTTGCACTCCCCCCCCCCCTTCTTCCCTTCCCAATCCCGTTTTTTGCTGCCTTTGCTTTTTACGGCTTCGTTGCCACGTGAGAAATGGGGGGGAGTGGGGCAGAATCCTCTGTGGGGGCAGCCACAGGAGAGGTTTTGCCAAGACAGGAGTGGGGAACTCTGCCTAGCCCAGCCACATTTCCTTTGGCAGAAGGTCAGGGGGCAAGTGTCGGTGGTGGGCGGGGCCAGAGACAAAAGTGGGCGGAGCAACTAATGTTTATTATTATTACTACTACTACTACTACTACCAAGCCCCCATACCTCAGCTGGTTAGAGCATGGTGCTGATAACGCCAAGGTTGCAGGTTCAATCCTTGTATGGGGCAACTGCATATACCTGCATTGCAAGGGGTTGGATTAGATGATCCTCAGGGTCCCTTCCAGCACTACTACGGTTCTACTATATTAATTTATATCCCGCCTTTTTTCCTGGACCAGGACTGAAGGCGGCTTAACACAGATTTGAACAACTCAGATAAAAGTACAAAAAGGGATTATTGGTTTCCTTTCGCTCTTATTTTTATTCTGTGTCCTGTGTTGTTTTATTTTGTATTTCTGCGTTGCGAACCGCCCTGAGATCTTATGGATGAAGGGCAGCGTACAAATTTAATAAATAATAACAAGAAGGTGAAAAAACATTTTAAAATTGATTAAACTCTTTACACAATAAAAGCAGTACAAGGAAACAAATCTGTTAACATACAGATAGTAAAAGCAGTGCAGCACTATCAAAAGCCCTTAAAATAAAATAAAAGGTCAGTCCCCAAAGGCCTGTTGGAATTAAACAGTATTCACCTGCCAGCAGAAAGACATCAAGGAGGGAGCCAGTGTCATAGCACTAGAACTCGTTGACATCCAGTGGACCTGAATGTTGGAAGATTCAGGACAGATAAAAGAAATGGCTTATTTGCACATAGTTAAACCGTGGAACTCACTGCCACAGGACCCAAGGATGGCCACTCTCTAGATGGTTTTAAAAGATGATAAGAAGAGAAGAAGAGTTTGGATTTGATATCCCGCTTTATCACTCCCCGAAGGAGTCTCAAAGCGGCTAACATTCTCCTTTCCCTTCCTCCTCCACAACAAACACTCTGTGAGGTGAGTGGGGCTGAGAGACTTCAAAGAAGTGTGACTAGCCCAAGGTCACCCAGCAGCTGCATGTGGAGGAGCGGAGACGTGAACCCAGTTCCCCAGATTAGGAGTCTACCGCTCTTAACCACTACACCACACTGGCAGATTTGTGGAGGAGAGGGCTACTGGCCAGGGTGGCTATGCTCTGCCCCCAGGGTTCAGCTTCTGAATACCAGTTGCTGGAAACCACAGGAGGGGAGAGTAGAGCTCTTGTGCTCATGTCCCGCTTGCAGGTTCCCCTCAGATATCTGGTTGGCCACTGCACGGCAGGGGGTTGGACTAGACGACCCTCTAGTCCCTTCCAACTCTACAACTCTGATTCTGTGACTAGATGGGCCATTGGCCTGATCCAGCCAGCGGCTCTTCCTGTGTGCTTAGGTAAAGGAATTTTGAATCGGACCTTTCTGTCTCTGGAAGCGGAGGCCAAGGAGGGAGCGAAGGAGCAGTGCCAGTTCCCCCTTGGAAAGTGAAATAGCTGCTTCCAGTTTTGACAGTTTGTACTTAATGCATCATTTGAGCTGTTGACTCCCTGACATGTATTCATTACAGCTCGGGCTCCCGCTGGTTGAACCCTTGCAGGCAGCAAAGCAATTTTCTCCCCCTCCTTCCTTGTTTTAATTATTTTATTTTTTTAAGGAACGGAGGTGGCTTGGAGGGGAGAGAACCTGAGATTTCATTTTTTAAAAAAGCCAAAGGAATGCTTCACTGTAATTAATTGCCATGGATTTTTCTCCCAAGGTGCCATGTCCGCCCTGCGTCCTTATCTATTGTTTTAACGAAATTGACGTCCCGTCCCACCGATTAAATTCAGCAGCCTGTTCAGTGTTTTCAAATATCCCGCTGTCTGCCAGGAGCCTTGGCACTTTGACCGTACGGCAGTCTCCGATAAGTGGCCGTTACAACAACAACAACAAGCCTTAATAAATAAGAATTATCTTCATGAGTAGGTAGAGGTCCAGTATAATGTATATCCCCAGCATAGGAGATAAGAGTGTTTGGTTCAGGGAGGTCTTAGATTGGAATTCTTGCTGAGCTGGGAAGGTGGCCGGGTGATTGTTTATTCCCAAGAGTTTCTACCTCACAGAGTTGTGGAATAACCCTGTGTAAGGTAAAGTAAGGTAAAGTAACCCCGTGTAAGGTAATTATGGTGCTGGAGGAGACTCTTGAGAGTCCCATGGACTGTAAGAAGATCAAACTTATCCATTCTGAAGGAAATCAGCCCTGAGTGCTCACTGGAAGGACAAATCCTGAAGCTGAGGCTCCAATATTTTGGCCACCTCATGAGAAGAGAAGACTCCCTGGAAAAGACCCCGATGTTGGGAAAGATTGAGGGCACAAGGAGAAGGGGATGACAGAGGACAAGATGGTTGGACAGTATTCTCGAAGCTACCAACATGAGTCTGACCAAACTGCAGGAGGCAATGGAAGACAGGAGTGCCTGGCGTGCTCTGGTCCATGGGGTCACGAAGAGTCGGACACGACTAAACGACTAAACAACAACAACAAGGTAAAGGACCTCTGGACAGTTAAGTCCAGTCAAAAGTGACTATAGGGTTGCGGCGCTCATCTCGCTTTCAGGCTGAGGGAGCCGGGGTTTGTCCACAGACAGCTTTCCGTGTCATGTGGCCAGCATGACTAAATCTGGTGCAATGGAACACTGTGACAGAAACCAGACCGCACGGAAACGCCGTTTACCTTCCCGCCACAGCGGTACCTATTTATCTACTTGCACTTTTTGGCATGCCATCTGTCATGGGCTCTTTACGTGCGATTCCTTCATTGCAGGAGACCCTTGGGGACCCCTTCCAACTCTGCAGTTGGAGACAGGATCTGTGATGGTCTCAGCGCTTCAGCAGGTTCATGCCAGTACTGCGAGTTCTTGAGTTGCTGGTGGTTTTACGTCACTGTTTGTTTTTATTCCAAGCCTTTTTGTCTTCATCTGGAGAAAGGTTCCCACAGCTACTTACAAAGATTAATAATGGAGTTCCCCACCTTAGGCTTAACAGTCTAAAGCACAAGGCACAAGAGGAAAAAGGTATTGGGAGGGAGGAGGAATAAGGTGAACCCTGGCACCTGTTCTTAGTTAAGCAGGTCAGCCTCCCTCATTGCATGTGATTCCAAACCTGCCTGTCTATCGGTTTCTCTCACTCACAGACATATGCACGCCAGCCATTTCTCGAGCTATTTAGTCCCCCTGGCCTGCTTGCTTTCTATTTACTTATCTATAAACAAACTTAATTAAAGAGCTTTTGTCCCACCTTTCTACCGAGAAAGACCCAAAGCAACTTGCAACCAAACTTCGCTGGAAAGCAAGCAGGCCAAGGGAACTAAATAGCTTGAGACCTGGCTGGCGTTATGAGCTCAGTTGGTTAGCGTGTGGTGCTGATAATGCCAAGGTTGCAGGTTCGATCCCCGCATGGGACAGCTGTTTATTCCTGCATTGCAAGTGGGTTGGACTAGATGCTCCTTGGGGCGCCTTCCACCTCTATGGTTCTGTGAGTCCAGAGCAGCTTACAGCTGGCCAAGACAACACCCCCTGCCCTCAGTCTCACAATCCAAAAAGATGCCATATGGAAAAGAAAGGGATTGGGATGAACCAGTGGAGTCGCCCTGCTTCCCTTCTCTTCCTCTGCTGCACCCTGATGTTACCGCTGCCCACACCGGGGGGCGGGGGGCGGGGGCGCTGGGAGAGCGTGTGTGCGTTTTTTGTTTTGCCCCTGTGGCCATTTTTGCAAGTTTGCATTCCAGGTGAGAATCAAACAGTGGGCTTTGCGTCTCTGCAGCTCGCCCTCTTAAACCACCGCAGCGCCCCAGAGCTCTTGGTAGCCAGCCAACGGAGTTGGCCTGCTTCCCTTCCCTTCCCTTCTGCAGCCGGATGGAGGGGGCTGCTCTCCCAGCAGAGCCCCTGCATCCCCGGGTACCTCAACCTCTTAAACCGCCGTGCCACCCCAGAGCTCTCCGCTCCCTTCCCCAACAGCCTGTTGTTCTCGAGCAAGGACGCTGTGGGTGCCGGCGAAGGGCTTGCACAAACAGAGGGAATGCCGGGCAGACTGCTGCTGTTTGTGCACCAAGAGATCTGGGTGGCAGCTTGGCGCTAGTGCCCCGTGATTTATGGGCTTAGCCAAGCCTACATTATGGGCGCCCCCCTCCCTGAATTGCTGCCCGGTATTTAAAGCGAGGGCCCATTCCTCTGTTCCTTGCCTTTAAGTATTTGGGAACATGGGACTTGCCTTAATCATTTTTTCCGAGGGGGGGGACCTCCATCTCTTCTCCTCCCCACCCTGCCTCAGAGACTTGCCCTCTCCAACCCCCACTGCCCACTCTGCCTTGGCACAGAGAAGGACGCCTAAATAGGGCTTTTCTGTTCCTTCAGGAGAAATTAAGCATTTCTTCTTTTTTTAAGCCTACTTAGCTTGTCAGCCTGGATTTATATTGTCATAGTTCACTAGGGAGAGATAATAGGCACGGCTTTGATGTTTGAAGCCACTGCCTTGCCTGGCACAGTGATCATTTTAGCGAGAAAATGCTGGATCAGGCTAGTTTTATTTATTTCTTAAAAGTATATACTGCCCTTCCTCTGAAGATCTTGGGGCGGTTCCCAAGAGAAAAATACAGGCTAAAAGCACAAATAAATAGGGGGAGACAGTAACACACACACCCATGCCACAAATACATTTAAAAGGCTGTGAATCAGCCAAATGCTTGGCTGAAGAGGAACGTTTTAGCCTGGCGCCTAGAGATGTACAATGACAAACCAGCCTAGGGAGAGCAATCCACAAATGGGAGCCACTGCAGAAAAGACCCTGTTCTCATGTTACTACCCTCCAGACATATTTTGGAGGAGGCACACGGAAGAAGGGCCTCAGAGGATGATCTCAGGGGCCGGGTCCTTTTCTCACAGTGGCCAATCGGATAGCTGTGGAAAACCCGCAAACAGGATTTGAGCACATGATCTGCTCTCCCCTCCTGTGGTTTCCCCTCCAGCTGCGGAGGCAGAACAAAGAAAGCCATTGTGGCTAGGAGCCATGGGTGGCCTTCTCTATGAATGACTCCATCCTCTTTTAAAGCCATCCAAGTTGATGGCCCTCGCTGCCTCCAGTGGGAGTGAGTTCCAAAGTCCAGCTATTATTATCACTGTCATGTTTGTTTATATCCTTCCTTTCCCCCAGGCAGGGACTCCCACAGCTGAGAGAACCCCACCGAATGTGGAGGGTTATGGTAGCTGCTGTCCCTTGGCATTGCTGACGCCAATAACGTCGTGCTCATTCACCCAAAGGGGCAGCAATAACATGCGCACAGCCATGAAGGCCCAGTTTTGCCCCCTGTGTTTATTTTACTGCTCTCCAAAGACAAATGCTCCTGCTTGCTCCCGAGACTGGAGAATGTCTCAAATTGGCCGGCTTCTCTTCTCTTCTCTTTTCTTGGCTGGCTTTCCGAACTTTTCCTGTCCTGGTCTCCCAATATCTCGATGTAAACACACACAAACTGGATTCCTTTCGGGGAGCTGGCTGCACAGACCCAGCATACTTTCTCTTTAATCGCTGGAAAGGAAGGAATATTTCTCCCTTGTCTCTCTCTTTCTTAATGCTGTGCTCAGAGGCTCTGTGTTTCCAAGAAACAACCGGTTGCCTTAATGCCTGTGTGAACTGTATAGAAAGAAGAAGAAAATACCAGAACTGTATAAAGTTGGAAGGGACCCTGAGGGTCATCTAGTCCAACCCCCTGCAATGCAGGAACCACAACTAAAGAATCCCTGGCAGGTGGCCATCCAACCTCTGCTTAAAAACCTCCAAGGAAGGAGGGCATCCATTCCACTATCAAAACAGTTCTTACCATCAGAAAGTTCTTCTTAATGTCTAGTCAGAATCTCCTTTCTTGTCAATTGAATCCATTGGTTTGGGTACTACCCTCTGGAGCAGCAGAAAACGAGCTTGCCTTGTCTTCCATCTGGCAGCCCTTGAGATATTTGAGCAGTTTCATCTCATCGTTGGACTCCCAATTCCCATCAGCCCCGCTCAATGTAGCCTAAATGGCAAGATATGCTGGGACTTGCAGTCCCGCAACATCTGGAGGGTCACACCCTTCCCCAGCCTGCTTGATGTTGCTTGTGGACGTTCTGTGACATCACTGCATTGCAGCCAGTGGCAAGGCAAGGCCGTCAAGGGCTGCTTGTTTGTTTATAAGTCAGCTCCTGTAGGTCTGTTGCTGAGCTGTCCTGACCCTCGCGATGGCATAGAATGCCCACAAATATTCTGTGACTGAGCAGGAAAGGAACAGTCTTGAGGAACATAGGAATCTCCCTATATATTGAGTCCGATCATTGGTCCATCTAGTGTGGTATGATCAAATGTTTCCTTTCCTTGATATTGGAGAGCCTTCCAACTAGAGATTGAGAGTGACTGAAACTGACTGGTTTCGCATCCAGAGCAGGGATCACATCCTCGATCTTGGGAACCATCTCCCCAAATCTTCAGAGGTGCCCCAGTCGGTGGAGTTCAGAATGGTTGGCGAAAGACAGCTCCTCCATCTTGGTGACCGTCAGGCCAGAAAAAGAGACATAGAAGATACATATATTTGCAACACCAGTTTCAAATATTGCACACTTTTAATATTCAAATGTCAAAGCTGTATTATTCAAATTGGGATCCCTGTCTAAGGACCTGTTCACCTCATTTACCATTCAGATGCTTAAAAGCAGGGCGGATAGGAACCACGAGCAAACCCCTTCGCTTTTTGTTGGCCAACGCAGCTCCAACCTTTCCCCATACTGTACAGTGATTCTTCCAGATCCGTTATCATCTTCATTAAAAAGGTTTAATAAAAAAATTCCTTCAGTAGCACCTTAAAGACCAACTAAGTTTTTATTTTGGTATGAGCTTTCGTGTGCATGCACACTTCTTCAGATACAGTGAAATAGAAGTCCCCAGGCACTTATGTAGAGAAGGGGTGGGGAGGGGTGGGGGTGGGGAGGGGAGATCACTCAGAAGGGTGGTGGAAGTGGGTGATTGACTGACTGATAGCTGTTGATGACCGAAAACGACTGCAAATGGTTTTGCATGAAAAAGCAAGGGTTGAGATGGCTGAAGATCGCTTATCATGTATAATGAGATAAGAATCCGATATATCTGTTCAAACCAGGTCCCTCCATTGTTTTGAGCTTGGTGATAAGTTGTAATTCAGCAACTTCTCTTTCCAGTCTATTTCTGAAATTCTTTTGTAGTAAGACAGCTACTTTGAGATCTTGTATAGAATGTCCTGGGAGATTGAAGTGTTCTCCTACTGGTTTTTCTGTCTTCTGGTTCCTGATGTCAGATTTATGTCCATTTATCCTTTGGCGTAGGGTTTGGCCTGTTTGTCCAATATAGAGAGCTGAAGGGCACTGTTGGCATTTGATGGCATACACAATGTTAGAAGATGTATCACCCACAATAATACAACCACCAGACTTAACATGGACACTGGTACCAGTTGTTGTTGTTTAGTCGTTTAGTCGTGTCCGACTCTTCGTGACCCCATGGACCATAGCACGCCAGGCACTCCTGTCTTGCACTGCCTCCCGTAGTTTGGTCAAACTCATGTTCGTAGCTTCGAGAACACTGTCCAACCATCTTGTCCTCTGTCGTCCCCTTCTCCTAGTGCCCTCAATCTTTCCCAACATCAGGGTCTTTTCCAAGGATTCTTCTCTTCTCATGAGGTGGCCAAGGTATTGGAGCCTCAGCTTCACGATCTGTCCTTCCAGGGAGCACTCAGGGCTGATTTCCTTAAGAATTGATAGGTTTGATCTTCTAGCAGTCCATGGGACTCTCAAGAGTCTCCTCCAGCACCATAATTCAAAAGCATCAATTCTTCGGCGATCAGCCTTCTTTATGGTCCAGCTCTCACTTCCATACATCACTACTGGGAAAACCATAGCTTTAACTATACGGACCTTTGTCGGCAAGGTGATGTCTCTGCTTTTTAAGATGCTGTCTAGGTTTGTCATTGCTTTTCTCCCAAGAAGCAGGCGTCTTTTAATTTCGTGACTGCTGTCACCATCTGCAGTGATCAAGGAGCCCAAGAAAGTAAAATCTCTCACTGCCTCCATTTCTTCCCCTTCTATTTGCCAGGAGGTGATGGGACCAGTGGCCATGATCTTGGTTTTTTTGATGTTCAGCTTCAGACCATATTTTGCGCTCTCCTCTTTCACCCTCATTAAAAGGTTCTTTAATTCCTCCTCACTTTCTGCCATCAAGGTTGTGTCATCTGCATATCTGAGGTTGTTGATATTTCTTCCAGCAATCTTAATTCCTGCTTGGGATTCATCTAGTCCAGCCTTTCGCATGATGAATTCTGCATATAAGTTAAATAAGCAGGGAGACAATATACAACCTTGTCGTACTCCTTTCCCAATTTTGAACCAATCAGTTGTTCCATATCCAGTTCTAACTGTAGCTTCTTGTCCCACATAGAGATTTCTCAGGAGACAGATGAGGTGATCAGGCACTCCCATTTCTTTAAGAACTTGCCATAGTTTGCTGTGGTCGACACAGTCAAAGGCTTTTGCATAGTCAATGAAGCAGAAGTAGACGTTTTTCTGGAACTCTCTAGCTTTCTCCATAATCCAGCGCATGTTTGCTATTTGGTCTCTGGTTCCTCTGCCCTTTCGAAATCCAGCTTGCACTTCTGGGAGTTCTCGGTCCACATACTGCCTAAGCCTGCCTTGTAGAATTTTAAGCATAACCTTGCTAGCGTGTGAAATGAGCGCAATTGTGCGGTAGTTGGAGCATTCTTTGGCACTGCCCTTCTTTGGAATTGGGATGTAGACTGATCTTCTCCAATCCTCTGGCCATTGCTGAGTTTTCCAAACTTGCTGGCATATTGGGTGTAGCACCTTAACAGCATCATCTTTTAAAATTTTAAATAGTTCAGCTGGAATATCATCACTTCCACTGGCTTTGTTATTAGCAGTGCTTTCTAAGGCCCATTTGACTTCACTCTCCAAGATGTCTGGCTCAAGGTCAGCAACCACACTACCTGGGGTGTACGAGACCTCCATATCTTTCTGGTATAATTCCTCTGTGTATTCTTGCCACCTCTTCTTGATGTCTTCTGCTTCTGTTAGGTCCTTACCACTTTTGTCCTTGATTATGGTAATCTTTGTACGAAATGTTCCTTTCATATCTCCAATTTTCTTGAACAGATCTCTGGTTTTCCCCATTCTATTGTTTTCCTCTATTTCTTTGCATTGCTCATTTAAGAAGACCCTCTTATCTCTCCTTGCTGTTTTTTGGAAATCTGCATTCAGTTTCCTGTATCTTTCCCTATCTCCCTTGCATTTTGCTTGCCTCCTCTCCTCCGCTATTCGTAAGGCCTCGTTGGACAGCCATTTTGCCTTCTTGCATTTCCTTTTCCTTGGGATGGTTTTCGTTGCTACCTCCTGTATAATGTTACGAGCCTCCATCCATAGTTCTTCAGGCACTCTGTCCACCAAATCTAAATCCTTAAACCTGTTCCTCACTTCCACTGTGTATTCATAAGGGATTTGATTCAGATTGTATCTTACTGGCCCAGTGGTTTTTCCTACTTTCTTCAGTTTAAGCTGGAATTTTGCTATAAGAAGCTGATGATCTGAGTTACAGTCAGCTCCAGGTCTTGTTTTTGCTGACTGTATAGAGCTTCTCCATCTTTGGCTGCAGAGAATATAATCAATCTGATTTCGATGCTGCCCATTTGGTGATATCCATGTGTAGAGTCGTCTCTTGTGTTGTTGGAAGAGAGTGTTTGTGATGACCAGCTTGTTCTCTTGACAGAACTCTATTAGTTTATTGCAGGCTCTGGTACCAGAGCCTGCAATAAACCCAGATGCCAACTTTGCTGCCACATACACCCGGACAACATCATTACTGGCCCCAACAACATCCAACATACCATCTCAGGACTATTTAATTGCTCATCTTCTAACATTGTGTATGCCATCAAATGCCAACAGTGCCCTTCAGCTCTCTATATTGGACAAACAGGCCAAACCCTACGCCAAAGGATAAATGGACATAAATCTGACATCAGGAACCACAAGACAGAGAAACCAGTAGGAGAACACTTCAATCTCCCAGGACATTCTATACAAGATCTCAAAGCAGCTGTCTTACTACAAAAGAATTTCAGAAATAGACTGGAAAGAGAAGTTGCTGAATTACAACTTATCACCAAGCTCAAAACAATGGAGGGACCTGGTTTGAACAGAGATATTGGATTCTTATCTCATTATACATGATAAGCGATCTTCAGCCATCTCAACCCTTGCTTTTTCATGCAAAACCATTTGCAGTCGTTTTCGGTCATCAACAGCTATCAGTCAGTCAATCACCCACTTCCACCACCCTTCTGAGTGATCTCCCCTCCCCACCCCCACCCCTCCCCACCCCTTCTCTACATAAGTGCCTGGGGACTTCTATTTCACTGTATCTGAAGAAGTGTGCATGCACACGAAAGCTCATACCAAAATAAAAACTTAGTTGGTCTTTAAGGTGCTACTGAAGGAATTTTTTTATTTTACTTCGTCCCAGACCAACACGGCTACCTACCTGTAATTAAAAAGGTTTGTAAAGCATGCAAAGCAGGCAGGCTTATGCAAACGAAGCAATGTTGCTGACTTGCTTAACGAGGACTCCTCTTGGCATTGACTTCAAGCAGCCCTGATCGCAGCTATTAAGCATCACTCTATGTACAAGTCTGTACAGTAAAAATAAAAATTGAGCCCTCCACTTGGCAAGTTGTGTCAATTAAAATGGCACCCATTCCCATACCCTGCCTGGCACGGGGGGAGATCAAGTGGTATAGGACAAAAGAGATGCTGGAGAGCAAGATGCAGATTTTTCACCCTGCGAGTCATGAGGACTAGAATTTTGATGTTTCACAAAAAGCTTCCCCTCTGCTTTCTAAATCTTTCTTCATCGTTTGAAAATTGTCAGTGTGCATCCTCGTTTTTTTTGCTTGCACCCACCCAAAAGCCTTGGTAATTTTTTTTTTAAAGTAAACTTTCTGCTGATTCTCTTCCATCTTGCCCACACACGTATTCCTAATCACGCTTATCTGTATAGTTTCCTTCCATCCTGCCTCTCCTTCGCTCGAGGCAGCTTGCAGATCGATAGAAATGCAACAGTGAAATCCAATTTAAAAGCTAACAAACCCAATACACAACAAAGCCACAACAAAACCAAATCCAAATGTCAGCAAATCAGGCTGACATCAAGTTTGAAGGCCCACCTTAAGTCTCACGCAGCCTTCACAAAGCCAGAAGCGTGGAATGTTTCTAGAGTTTTTTCTGTGGCGTCATCCGGAGGCCACAGCAGAGAAAGCTCTGCTGTTTGACAGCAACAAGCGCACCCATTACAGAGCCACCATCTTGGCCCAGGTACAATGGTCCAGAGGTGGATTTGGGGCAGTGTGACGAGTTTCCCCACACAGGGTGCTGAGCTGAGGGACTTCCTTCCCAAAGACTGGTAAGTGCTTGCTTTGGGAAGGAGGTGTGGGGCCTCTGGCAAGGTCCTAGAGTCCTCCCACCTCCTTCCCAAAGCCTAGTTAGTTCTTGCCCAGCTTTAGGAAGGAGACGGGAAGGCTCCAGGACCCTGCCAGAGCCTTCACACCTCCTTTCCCAAGCCCGGCGCCTTGCTTTCCCAGCTTGGGAAAGGCACTGAGAGGGCTGAGAAGTGGGCATCAGATTTTGGCCTCGCAGAGGGCGCCATATTACCAAGGTCCACCCCGTTTGAGACATCTAAGCATGCGGAAAGAGTACTGAAATCCAAAGGTATGCTTAGGTCAGCTCAAGGCCAGCATAAGGCCAATCTAATAAATAGTGATAATCATCATCATCATCTCCAAGAAAAGAGATTCTAATTCAACATCAGGAAAAACTTTCAGTCAGTAAGAGCCATTCGACAGCGGAACGGTCTCCCTTGGGAGGTGGTGGACTCTCCTTCCTTGGAGGTTTTTAAGCAGAGGTTGGATGGCCATCTGCCATGGATGCTTCACTTGAGATTCCTGCATTGCAGGGGGTTGGATTAGATGACCCTTGGGGTCCCTTCCAACTCTGCAATTCTAAGGTATCATGCAGCCTCTTGTGCAGGGCCTTAAGCAACAACGCACTCAGTCTTCTGCCAGCTCCTGTGTGGTGGGGGTCACACAGCAGTGCCCCTTCCAGAACGTCCTCTTTTGATGCAGCCCTATATCTTCCCAGTGGAGAATGTTAAGGACCTGCATTGCAGGGGGTTGATCTAGATGACTTTTGGGGGTCCCAGCTCTACGCTTCTCTGATTCTGTGAACCTATGTGAAATCAAAACCCTCTGATCTATCATAAAAACATAGTGATGGGTCCAATTGTCGTTCACACCCCATAATTTATCCAATTAACCTTTCCCCTAATAATCCACTTTTTGAGAAAGAAGGCTGGATATTTATAAAACCCGTAAACAAATGATAGATCAGTTCCAACAGATGGGTGGGGTATAAATATTGAAATTATTATTATTATAAAGGGGAAATAGGGTCATTTGAAGAAGGGTTAGGTGAATTAAGAAAAACAAGATGTGGCTCTGATTAATGTAGTCATTTGTTTTGATTCCAGCCTATAGAAAACTGAACGCTGTAAAGGAAAAAAATTGTATTAGAGTAGATTGAATATTATGTTAAAAGACTATTCTTGATCCTACTTGTAGAATATATTGTCTTTTAAGGAAATGAAATCTGAATCTTGAAATTCTGTTCATTGTGGGGGAGGGGGTACTTTATGTTTATGTTTATATTTATATCCAAACAATACGACTGTTGCGTTGCAGTTTGGAATGGGAAATAGAAAATTAATTTTTAACAAGAGAGGGAAACTGCTGGATATCAAGAGGAAGTTCAGGCCTAGGGAGCAGAGCGTATTGTTGTGGTTTTGGGGGAAAGTCGTTCCCTCCAGATCGAGCGTGCTGAGAAACCACGAAGTCCACCCCTTTCTGGTTTTAGAGGTGCGTGGGGAAATCGTTCACTTTCGACCGGCTTGGCCTCTTCCGCCCACCCCAACCCCCTGCCAGCAATCTCGTCCGAGCAAGCGAAAAGCTCGCCTTGCCAGCCTTGGTGTGGTGCGTCTGCGCCGGGAGAGTAGCCGGAAAAGCCGATAAGGCTCCCAGGACAGAAGTCTTTGTCCTTATCTCGGCAGAGCACATGTGCTCGTCGAGAGTGCATCCTTTTCCTGTCCTAGGATCGGGAGACGTAAACTGACCATCTCCCGACAGCCGGGACTTCAAACGGGGGGCCCGGAACGTCTGCAAGGCGGGAGATTTTTTTCTTCTTCTCCCCCCACTCACCCCACGACTTCAGAGGCCAAAGAGGCGAAAGTGGGTCACTCCTTGTTTTGGGAAGCAATGCAGAGAGCTGGCCAGGGAGCAGTGGGACAGGGCGGTGCTTTTGTTTTGTTTTCATTTTTTTTGATCCCAAGAAACTTTCTGATAATAACAGCCGTGCCCGTCCAAAAGTATTTTAGTTTTGACCAGCGCAAATCCGAAACGCCTTGCTGCACTTTGTTTTAAGACGTTTCCCAAGATGGAAAGTTAAGAAGGCTGGCAAGGAGAGACTTATATTTGCCTTCGTTCTTCAGCTCAGATGGTACTTAAGTTAGAACCGGAGAGAGGAGTGTGATTTTTTGGGAGGAGTCTTGCAGGAGTGACCCAGCGTTTAGGGACACTTGACCATCGAGGTCATTTGGAGGCAGTGGTGTTTCAAACGGCTGTCAGGAATGAGCCAAGGAGAGGTCAACCGTAGCCTCTTGGCAGAGCAGGGCATCCCGGGTGCCGAGCATCTGAAAGCTGCTTCGCATAGCATTGCCACATGGGCTCCTTTGGTGTGCCAGTGTCTCCTCCAGCCTTCGCCCACCTGCCTGCCCCAAACATTTTGTACTGTGCCTTGTAGGAGGGTGTCAAGTTTGCGAAGGACAAACCTGCCAGTCCTGCTAGCTGAGATGCCCGGGGTTGAAGTTCTTCTCTGTCGGCTGCATTGTGTTGCCAGCCTTGTATTATCTGCGGGGTCTTACCTTCCTGATGTAGAATTTCATCCCAGGGGCCCCGCCCACCCAGGCCAACCAATCAGGTTCTGCTGGACAGGAAGGGTCGTAAGAGACTTCCTCTCCCAGGTCAGGATTTCGCCTCCGCAATGACACCTTTCCTGGCTCTGCAGTATTTCCGTCTCCTTCTTGGCTCTCCTCCCTTAGCTGCGATTTAAAAGAAACCGCCTTGCACCAAGTCAGGCCCTTGCCCTGCCTAGCTCAGCATTGTCTGAACGGCAGTGGCTTTTTGAGGCAGCATGGAAATGGATCACACAGCTAGATGGGATTCTTCTCTCTTCCACCCTCCCCAGGCCACTTTTGGGCAGCAGGTTGGGGCTGCCCACCTGCCATCTGGTGCCGGCATGGGTCGAAACAAAACCATACATAGACAAAGGCGCTGAGCATATGTAGAACCTTCTGGATTTGGCCAATGGCTCATCTGGTCCAACATCCTGTTCACACCATGGTAAACCCACAAGTGGGATTTGAATACAAGACAATGAGCTAAAAAAACCAATGCAATTCTGGGCTGCATCAATAGGAGTATAGCATCTAGATCAAGGGAAGTAATACAGTGGTACCTCGGCTTATGAACACAATTGGTTCCGGAAGTCTGTTCATAAACTGAAGCAAACTTTCCCATTGAAAGTAATGGAAAGTGAATTTATCCGTTCCAGATGGGTCCGCGGCGTTCATAAACCGAAAATTCGTAAACCGAGGTGTTCATAAACCAAGGTTCCACTGTAGTACCACTGTATTCTGCTCTGGTCAGACCTCACCTGGAGTACTGTGTCCAGTTCTGGGCACCACTGTTCAAGAAGGATACTGACAAGCTGGAACGAGTCCAGAAGAGGGCAACCAAAATGGTCAAAGGCCTGGAAACAATGCCTTATGAGGAACGGCTTAGGGAGCTGGGTATGTTTAGCCTGGAGAAGAGAAGGTTAAGGGGTGATATGATGGCCATGTTCAAATATATAAAAGGATGTCATAGAGAGGAGGGTGAAAGGTTGTTTTCTGCTGCTCCAGAGAAGCGGACACGGAGCAATGGATTCAAACTACAAGAAAGAAGATTCCACCTAAACATTAGGAAGAGCTTCCTGACAGTAAGAGCTGTTCGGCAGTGGAATTTGCTGCCAAGAAGTGTGGTGGAGTCTCCTTCTTTGGAGGTCTTTAAGCAGAGGCTTTCATTGACTATGCAAAAGCCTTTGACTGTGTCGACCACAGCAAACTATGGCAAGTTCTTAAAGAAATGGGAGTGCCTGATCACCTCATCTGTCTCCTGAGAAATCTCTATGTGGGACAAGAAGCTACAGTTAGAACTGGATATGGAACAACTGAGTGGTTCAAAATTGGGAAAGGAGTACAACAAGGTTGTATATTGTCTCCCTGCTTATTTAACTTATATGCAGAATTCATCATGCGAAAGGCTGGACTAGATGAATCCCAAGCCGGAATTAAGATTGCCGGAAGAAATATCAACAACCTCAGATATGCAAGATGACACAACCTTGATGGCAGAAAGCGAGGAGGAATTAAAGAACCTTTTAATGAGGGTGAAAGAGGAGAGCGCAAAATATGGTCTGAAGCTCAACATCAAAGAAACCAAGATCATGACCACTGGTCCCATCACCTCCTGGCAAATAGAAGGGGAAGAAATGGAGGCAGTGAGAGATTTCACCTTCTTGGGCTCCTTGATCACTGCAGATGGTGACAGCAGTCACGAAATTAAAAGACGCCTGCTTCTTGGGAGAAAAGCAATGACAAACCTAGACAGCATCTTAAAAAGCAGAGACATCACCTTGCCGACAAAGGTCCGTATAGTTAAAGCTATGGTTTTCCCAGTAGTGATGTATGGAAGTGAGAGCTGGACCATAAAGAAGGCTGATCGCCGAAGAATTGATGCTTTTGAATTATGGTGCTGGAGGAGACTCTTGAGAGTCCCATACTGCAAGAAGATCAAACCTATCCATTCTTAAGGAAATCAGCCCTGAGTGCTCCCTGGAAGGACAGATCGTGAAGCTGAGGCTCCAATACTTTGGCCACCTCATGAGAAGAGGAAGAATCCTTGGAAAAGACCCTGATGTTGGGAAAGATTGAGGGCACTAGGAGAAGGGGACGTCAGAGGACAAGATGGTTGGACAGTGTTCTCGAAGCTACGAACATGAGTTTGACCAAACTGCGGGAGGCAGTGGAAGACAGGAGTGCCTGGCGTTCTATGGTCCATGGGGTCACGAAGAGTCGGACACGACTAAACGACTAAACAACAACAACAACAACAACAACAACAACAAGCAGAGGCTTGACAGGCATATGCCAAGAATGCTTTGGTGGTGTTTCCTGCTTGTCAGGGGGTTGGACTGGATGGCCCTTGTAGTCTCTTCCAACTCTATGATTCTGAGCCCCCTAAGCTACTGGTCCTTGGCATAAGGTGCTTCCTACCAAGTCAAGCCATTAGTCCATCTAGGCTTGTGTTGCCTCTGCTGGCTGGCAGGCATCTTTCTATAGCCTCATTTTCAGGGGCCTTTCTCGGCCCTGCCGCTTGGGATTCATCGACTGGAGATGCTGTTGTTGAAAGCAGCCCTGATGTCTACATACAAAGGGTGGGATATTGAGTATTTAGAGGGAGAAAATAAGCAAAGTAAGTAAAATCTTGAGCCTCTGCACACAGTGTATCCTTACATTATGCCCCCCGCATAACATACCCCCCTTTTAAAAAATGCACCAGGGAAAACAAAATTATTATTACCATTATTTAGTAAATTCTTATATTGCCCTTCATCCGAAGATCACAGGGCAGTTCACAAAAAAAAAAAACAACACAATGAGAACACAGAATACATAGTAAGGCAAATATAAAAGCAAAGCAAAGCCATAACTCCTCTCCTGCAGAAACATACTATGATTTTAAGGTTATTGTTGTTTAAGGTTGTTCCAGTCTGTTGTTTTAGTTTTAGTTCGGAGAAAGGGGGAGCGAGAGGCAACGCGGTAGAAGTTTGCAAAACAATGCATGGCATAGAGAAAAGGTGTAGAGAAAAGTTCCATCTCATGACACTAGGAGTTGCGGACATTGAATGAAACTGAGGCTGAGGACAGGTAAGAAAGTCCTCCTTCATGTCGCACATAGTTAAACTGTGGAACTCCCTTCCACAGGAGGCAGTGGTGGCCACCAACTTGGATGGCTTTAGAAGAGGATTAGAGTCTTCATGGGGGATTGGGATGTCAGTGGCTCTTAGCCACTATGTCTAGGCTCCTGAAGACCAGTTGTTGGAAACCACAAGGAGGGGGGCCATGAGCCCAATCCACCACATGGGCCATGGGCCTGATTCAGCAGGCTCTTGTTACATTCCTATGCCTTTGCTATCAGGGATGAGGGTAGCGGCTGTGGTGTAAACCACTGAGCCTCTTGGGCTTGCCGATCAGAAGGTTGGCAGTTCGAATCCGCACAACGGGGTGAGCTCCCGCTGCTCCGTCCCAGCTCCTGTCTACCTAGCAGTTCGAAAGCACGCCAGCACAAGTAGATAAATAGGTACCACTGTGGCGGGAAGGTCAATGGCGTTTCTGTACGCTGCTCTGGTTTCAGTGTTCCATTGCGCCAGAAGTGGCCTGGTCATGCCGGCCACATGACCCGGAAAGCTGTCTGTGGACAAATGCCAGCTCCCTCGGCCTGAAAGCGAGATGAGCGCCACAACCCCATAGTCACCTTTGCTATCGCCTCCTACTAGATCCTTTTTTAACTTGAAGCTCTAGGGGTCAAACTAGGAACCAGTAAGCAGGGGGGGGGAAGCAGACCCAGAGAGCAGAATCAGCGTGGCTGAGCATACCCTTCCTTACCCACCAAGACTGACGCGCCTGGGCACAAGCTGTTGCATTGCAGGACAAAAGTTCAAAAGTTGGCCCAGGGGTGGCATTGCCCTTGCAGAGGCGAGTGCCCCGTGAGAACCCCGTGTCCCAGCATGCCCTTCTATCTTGATCACGGGCAGTCGGCTTGGCTCAGATTTACGGCGCATTTCGTAAGGAACCTGCCAGCTTCCCGGCCCAGCCGCACCTCCATACAAACACGGGGGCCAGGAGCTGCAACTTCCTTTTGGCAAGGGACGCCTGCGGTGGCCTTTTTGCCCGGGGCAGGGGGGGGTGGGGAAGCAATCCTGAGGGTGTGCCTCCCTCCCCCTTTTGGACAGAAAATACAAATTGAGAACAGAATGTTACAACAGCTTGAGGTGCTTGTCGTTCTTGTAGCCGCTTAAGTCTGTCCCGTAACGCTGATCTACGGTCCCAGGGGACTTCCGAGCAACACGCATGAGCAGCTCGACGCAATTCACTGCCACGAAACGTGGTTGAGCCTGGGGAGGGCAAACGGCAGGTGGGGACCTCGTGGCAGGTCTCTGGGTGGTATGATCGCCAGACCTGCAAGGATTTCCGACGCCCAGTTGTATACCAGGGACATCAGCAATATGACAGAGTTTTCACATCACAGTAAACTCTAATAAATGGCTTGTGACGAATGCGCAAGAGGCCCTTTTTTCCTAGCCATCAGGAGGAACGGGCCACAGGCCTTGCAGTTACGGTCATCTCCAAACTGGGAGTTGTGGTTTGTTTTGCTTTTTTTTAAAAAATAAACTTTATTGAAATTCAAATCAAAACAAACAAATCATACAAATCACCATATAACCAAACTTACAAATAAAAATATGAATAAAATCTAATGCAAAAATCCACTGAACTTATCTGTATATTACCTTTACTCAATCTAAATCATATTAAACAAATCATACAATAAATAAACATAACAAGCAAAACAAACAAAATTATCCTCTCCAACCATTAAACTTCCGCTTATCATCATCTCGGGTTAATTAAAATAAAAAAATTCCTTCAGTAGCACCTTAAAGACCAACTAAGTTTTTATTTTGGTATGAGCTTTCGTGTGCATGCACACTTCGTCAGATAGTTAAGATCGGGTTAATTAAATATTTAACTAGTTGCTGCTTCCATTACCATAGTATACTTCCCTGATACTTCCCTCTTGTAATTATAATATTTGCGAACAATACAGAACGTTAGAAGTAAATCCAGGATTTTGGTGTAGGGCACTGTTTCTTCATATAACCCCCCAATTTTTCCCAGCTTTGATAGAATTTCTGGTTACTACAACCTCGAATTGAATCTGTTAGTTTCGCTAGATCTAAATAGCTGAATAATTTCCCCTGCCGCTCACTAATTTTTGGTATTTGTTTTGCTTCAAGCCAGCTGTGATGTTGAGACAAAGTGTGTACTAGTCCTAACAGTCCAGGGTTTTCTCTGAGCCAAAGGCCAAGCCAGGGAGGGGGGGACATCTGTCACCCTCCACATGTTGTGAAACTATAGCTGCCACTGGCCGTAGCCACCATGGATGAGGATCGGCAAGAACTGGAATTGTGGTCCAGCATTAGGACGTGTCGTTTTAGGGGGTGAAACATAATTTTTGCACATTTCTTCAGTGAGGGGTCTTTAAAATACCTTTTTGGGGTGTGAGGAATTCGGGCTTGCTATTATTTTTGTAACGGGACAACATTTGGCTTGGTACGTCTACGTTTGGTGAAGAAGCACATAAAGTCCTTTCGGAAAACCAAAAAAAATTAATTTTACCTTCTGAAAGTGTCAAGAGCCCTGCAAAAGAAGAAAAACCACACACCCAGCAGATCTGGCTTATAACATTTTGAAGCAGGTGAAGTAATGTGCGTCACCATCTAAAGCAGTTGTTCTCAAACATTTTTTCTCTGGGCCACACTTTCAGAATAAAAATTGGCTCGCGCCAGACCAAAGTTTTTGGAAAGTGAAAAAGAACAGCTCCTGGCAGTGCTTAATTTTATACACAGAATACAGCTACTTTATAAATATGATTGTGGGGCATCCAGAAAGTATAAAAGCTACCTAAGAACCTGAATCCGGCCTAAAATATAAATGAGCCTCTTACATATGTACCTTAAGTATTTATACGAACTCCGCGAGAGGTGTGAGTTTGCTTTCACCATGTAACCTCAATTATGTTAGGTCTAATTTGAGAGAAACAAACTCTCATTTCCTTATCAACACAAAGAAGCCATTCTCTTTTCTGATCTTTCATGCTTGTCAGAGTTGAAAATCCCTGCACACAACAACAGATCATGGAAAAGTATGGAAAAATAGGCAGTGCTCTTGAAGAGAGGCTTGAGTACTGCATCCGGTTGTAAAAAGGTAAAGGGACCCCTGACCATTAGGTCCAGTCGCGGATGACTCTAGGATTGCGGCACTCATCTCGCTTTATTGACCGAGGGAGCTGGCGTACGACTTCCGGGTCATGTGGCCAGCATGACTAAGCCGCTTCTGGCAAACCAGAGCAGCACATGGAAACGCCGTTTACCTTCCTGCTGGAGCGGTACCTATTTATCTACTTGCACTTTGATGTGCTTTCGAACTGCTAGGTTGGCAGGAGCAGGGACTGAGCAACGGGAGCTCACCCCGTCGTGGGGATTCGAACCGCTGACCTTCTGATCGGCAAGCCCTAGGCTCTGTGGTTTAACCCACAACACCACCCACATCTGGTTGTATATCCCCCCCAAAAAGTATTTTGATACTACACTTCTCCGTCAATTGTCCTTGAATCTTCCCGCTGGTCCTGTCACCCTCTCCTGCCACGCCCTTTGACAAGCACTGCTCTGAAGAGAGGTGGGCCTCTGAAACACCACTGCACCCAGAGTTTAGGGTAGCCTTTCCCAACTTGGTGCCCTCCAAAACGTTTTGGACTTCAGCGTCCATTGGTTCCAGCCAGCAGGTGAGATGCTGGTGGAGGTACATTACAACCGCATCTTACATATGTTCTGAGATATATACACAACCCTCCCCCCCCCCGCCTTGCGAGCGTCTCTAGTCTCCGAGGGCTGATGCGCTGAAAGGGCCTTGTCCGTCCGTCCCCCCCCCAAGCAAAGCAATGAGCTTAAAAGCTCTTTATATGCCAGGTAACCCCAAGCAGACCCGGCACAAAAAAGAGCTTTAAAACCCCCTGCCTCGCTTGGGATTTATTGTTCAATTTTATACTAATGTTATAGATCTGATGTTAGCCGCCCTGAGCCCGACTTTGGACGGGGAGGGCGGGATATAAATAAATTATTATTATTATTATTATTATTATTATTATTATTATTATTATTATTATGCAATTTCAACCAGCCAGGTGTCAGGGGCTGGGCTGAGGAGGAACAGTGGGAGCCACCGCTGCCGCCCCCCCCCCCCGCACCTCTGGTTTGCAGAGTTCAGAGGCTGCAGAGGGTAAAAGCTGGGAAACATTGGGGGAGCTGAGGGAGCAGCAGGAAGAAGAAGCACTGGGGGAGAGTGAGCTGGCAGACTCGGTGTCTTTGAAGAGCATTCCTGAGCCCCCCTCTCCCAGAACTAGGCGGGTACCAAGGGTGATAGAACAGAAAATTCAGAGACAGAAAGCTCAGTTCAGCCGGCGCAGGAATGACGTAGAACAGGGGTAGGCAACCTAAGGCCCGGGGGCCGGATCTGGCCCAATTGCCTTCTCAATCTGGCCCGCAGACAGTCCAGGAATCGGCATGTTTTTACATGAGTAGAATGTGTCCTTTTATTTAAAATGCATCTCTGGCTTATTTGTGGAGCCTGCCTGGCGTTTTTACATGAGTAGAATGTATGCTTTTATTTGACATGCACCTCTGGGTTATTTGTGGAGCATTGGAATTGATTCCTATTTTTCCCCCAAAATATAGTCTGGCCCCCCACATGGTCTGAGGGACGGTAGACCAGCCCATGGCTGAAAAAGGTTGCTGACCCCCTGACGTAGAATAAGGGAGAGGGAGGGGGGATGGGATTTACTTGGAGCAGCGCCATTATTGAATAGAGACAGTGTTCCTTTGTCTCTCTCTGTGAATACTGAATAAATTACGTGGTAAGAACTCTTTTCGGTTATCTGTTTGGCTTGCCACCGGGGGAGGGATCGTAATTCCCTAAAGCCTTGACACCAGCCCCCCAAAGCGCGTGTGGTTGAAATCACGCAGGCTAAATGCATGTGAGATCCAATGTTACTGTACGGACACAGGAGGTGCCTGTGGGTGCCATGTTGGTGACCCCCGATTAGGAGGTCCCGACACGGAGACCAGAGCTATAAGGAATTCAGGGCTACTGTCTGTAATCTAGTTGCTGCCACACAACTGTTCTGCCACAAGGACGAACTGAAAGCTACCCCCCCCCCCCGGACAAGTTCTCAGCTCCCCGGGCTTTGAACTTCCTTTGACACCGGGTTGCAAAAAGTGAGGGCTCTGCCAACGTATTCCTGGGTGAGCAACGGGCTGCGGGGAGGCCTCGGGGCTTTTCTCATAAGCCCTGCTTCTCTCCTGGTTCGCGATTCCAGCAAAACAGGAAATGCCTGTTGCTTCCACCCTCCGACAGGATTGATCGGGTTGTGCAGAGTTAATTAATTCTACCGGCTACCCCACCCCCCACCCCGCTCCCAATTAACAAATCTGCTTCTTTTATTTCATTACGAATCAGATTGTTATTTGTTGTTCTTCCTTGAAGCTTCTTGCTTTTTCAAAACAAAATAAAACTGCCCAGTCTTTTGGCACATACAGAACCAGGCTGCTAAAAGATGGTGGATCTTTTTTTGCACATATTTATAACACAAAATAAAAGGGGAAAGGGGTATCTAGAGCTAAACATATAGGAACAAATTTGCATACAAAGGTTGAACATAATAAATTAATACCACAAGTTTCCAAATAACACAAAGGGGTTTATGTTATCCTAGTGCATTTTTTTAAAAAAAAAAAATACTCCGTTTCTTAATCAATGCATTATCTCGTGGCCTTTCCTATGTTTAACCACGCATACTACGTCCCTGATTTTAGTTATCCATTCTCTCGAAGATGGTGTTCTCGTTCCCCAAATAATAAAGCTGGCAGCAGTTAAGAGATGTTGTGTTAATTCCCATTGATATCCCCCCCCTCCTTGTTTGCCTAAATAAATAACTAAACGAATTCCCTTTCTCCAGTCTCCCTTCCCCGCCCTTCCCAGAGGGTAACAAACCAAAGTTCCCAGAGCTGCCAGTTATTCCCAGTTTCAAAAGCCGAGTACACGGTTTCCTCATCTCTCAGAAGCCAAGCCCTTCGCTTGTTGACACAGCTTCCTCCTATAATCTCCGCTGGAATCCTTTTCCGTCTTCAGGGTTTTTCCAGGCTCCTGATGGCATCATTTTTTCCAAAAGTCTTATCTTGGCCATCTCCTTTGACACCCCATTATTTTTATTTATTTTTAAATAGTTTTTTTTAAAAATATTTTTAAATTTCCACACATTTATCCATCTATTTATCATATAAAAGAGAAATAATAAAAGAATCAAAATACCCCCCCCCACGCTATGACTTCCCTCAACTTCCCTTTCTGGTTCATTAAATGTTTACTACTTCTGCGTAATTTGTTTCCCCCTATAATCTTATAATTAAATGCTCTTATATTCTTATCATTTTTATACCATATTTTCTTTCCAGTTATGTCTTACACTTAATTAATTTCCAAATTGTTGTTTCTTAATCTTTACATTTGTTTTCTTAATCGTAAGTGTTTACTCAAATCCTGCTAATGACTCCATTTCTTTACAGTATTTCTGTAGATACAGCATAAACAGTTCCCGATCTTTTTTAAAGTCTCTATTGTCATTGTCTCGGAGTCTTCCCGTGAGTTTCGCCATTTCTGCATATTCTATAAGTTTAACTTGCCAATCTTCTTTCATTGGTATCTTGTCGTCTTTCCATTTAACACCCCATTCTTAATCCACCCGACTGGGGGCCTGTTAGTGCAAATTTCTTTCTTTCTTTCTTTCTTTCTTTCTTTCTTTCTTTCTTTCTTTCTTTCTTTCTTTCTTTTAATTCTGATTTTTCCTTACTCCCCACCCCATTTCCTCAAGCCTTCGTTCTTCCTTCCAAATCCCCACTGGTTACTTGGCCAAACCTTCTGGACAGAGCAATCTGCAAATTGAAAGACTCAGCAGCCTAACGGCTTCATCGGAGACTGCCATTTGCTACTGGAGAAAACTGAGAAAGGCTATTGCTCCCTCTCCATTCATGAAATGCCTTGCATGTCTTGCTAGCAGACCAGCCAAAGGGATGGTTGCCTATAGGCGTGTGCAGAGGGCTCTCGCCACTGAGTCCCCATTGTTGGCCCTAGTTCAATTGAGACTTGGCAAATCACTCTTGTGGACAGACGATTGATTGATTGATTGGTTGATATTTTACAGCTTTTTTCCTCCAAAGAGTTTTCTCCCACTCCTCATTTTAATCCTCATTTTAACAGCCCTGTTGCAGGGATTAAAATTTCAGGAGGACGGGCTTCCTTTGGCTTTTTCGTTAATCCCTCACCAGGAAGACCTCCTGTTCCGTTTTCTTTCTTTCTTTTTAGAGGTGTGTTATCCGAAACCCAGGTGGCGCTGTGGTTAAACCACTGAGCCTAGGGCTTGCTGATCAGAAGGTCGGCGGTTCGAATCCCTGTGACGGGGTGAGCTCCCGTTGCTCGGTCCCAGCTCCTGCCAACCTAGCAGTTCGAAAGCATGTCAAAATGCAAGTAGATAAATAGGAACCGCTACAGCGGGAAGGTAAACGGCGTTTCCATGTGCTGCTCTGGTTTGCCAGAAGCGGCTTTGTCATGCTGGCCACATAACCTGGAAGCTATACGCCGGCTCCCTCGGCCAATAATGCGAGATGAGCGCGCAACCCCAGAGTCGGTCACGACTGGACCTAATGGTCAGGGGTCCCTTTACGTTTACCCGAAACTTTACCTTGACATTCCGAATTTTAAAATTTAAAAGCCCGTTGTTAAAATTGTTAGATTCCCCCTTCCCCCCCCCTAACTCTGCACTGTTGCGTGCAGATTACTCATCCTCCTTGGGGAAAGATGACGATTCCTCAGCCTTCCGAGTGCTCAGTCATGCTTTGACTTGATCTCTGTTTGGCTGTCGATCGAGACAAAAGAGATCTTTGGGTGGGAGGGGTAGGCCTCTTCATCTTTCTGCCTTGTCATGAAACAGGCCCTCCCATCCTTGGCTCCAGGTGTGCGTTAAGCATCTTTGGCCATCATCTCTGTTTCTTACGCCTCAGTATATTTCTCTGTCTTTAGGATCCCAAACAGCTACCGTGTCAGGAAATATTTCTTAAAACGTACGTCTCGCGTTGGCCAAATTGCCCGTTTGCAAAGGAGGCTTCCTACTTTCTGTCACGTCGCTGCCATTAGGTGTAATTGGGTCACCTTCGCTGGCTGTCAAATGCCAAGACGCACATCGGGTTCACATGTCCTCAGAGGAGGCATGCCCAGAACAGTGACTCATGCAGAAACACCACGGTGTAGACTCCTTTGAGCAGGCTGCCTAAGGGAGGCAGTGCGGTTAATTCATTTTTTACCATTTGGGGAGCTGTAGTAAGTAATTAATAATTTGAAATATATATATATATATTTCCTGATTAAATTTATGCCCTGCCTTTCTTTGCAAAGGAGCCCAGGGCAGCAAATAATATGATATTAAAGACATCCTTAAAAACAATTCTGATACAGATGCGGACTGCAAAAGATCTCAACTTACTATCATTATTGTTATTATTATTATTATTATTATTATTATTATTATTTATTAATTTATATAAACCCAAACCCGCAGGTCTCCGGTGGTTCACAAGATGAAATCACAATATAAAAAAACACAAAATACACAATCAGAATGAAAACAAAAGCAACCCGATAACCCCCTCCCAACAGATTTTAAAGGAGCACTGGATGTCAATCAGCCAAAGGCCTGGTTAAAGAGGAGTGTTTTTGCCTGGTGCCTAAAGGTGTATAACAGGGGTTCCCAGACTACGGCCCGCGGGCCAGATGCGGCCCAGTTGGCCTCCCAATCCGGCCCGCAAAGACGCCCGCTGCCGACGCCGGCTCTTAACGGCGCGCAGCACGGCGGCGAACTTCCAGAGCGGAAAAAATCGCCGAAAATCGTTTGTGCGCATGCGTATGGGCCTCTCCCGACCCAGAAGAGGTCATTTCCGGTGCACTTCCGGGTCGGGGAAGGCCCATACGCATGCGCACAAACGATTTTCAGCGATTTTTTCCGACCTGGAAGCGCGCCACCGCGCCAGTAAGTGTGTGTGTACATGTGCACGGGCGCGCACTCCCCTGCCTTCCGGCCCAAAGCCCGGTAAGTCTGGGGACCCCTGATGTATAATGAAGGCTTTGGAGAAGAGGAAGGGCTTTAGGCAACAGAGATGGCCCCTGTCTAAGTCTTAAGGCATGGGTAGGCAAACTAAGGTCTGGGGGCCAGATCCGGCCCAATTGCCTTCTAAATCTGGCCCGCGTATGGTCCGGGAATCAGCATATTTTTACATGAGTAGAATGTGTGCTTTTATTTAAAATGCATCTCTGGGTTATTTGTGGGGCATAGGAATTCGTTCATTTTTTCTTCTTCAACATATAGTCCAGCCCCCTACAAGGTCAGCCCCTGCTGAAAAAGTTTGCTGACCCCTGCTTTATAGAATGCATTGAAATGTTTTTGGAGACTTTATAAAAATGATATGAAAAGAAAGAAAACAGTGGTTAGCCAGACCTCGTTGCTGGTTGCAAAGAGGGGCCCGTAGCAGTTCAAGTTCCAGGACCCACAAAACATAGGTCTGCAACTGGACTAAAGATCTAACCCACCCAGTCTTCTGCTTTCATGGGGGCCAACCGGATGCCTCTGGGAAGCCCACAAGAAAGATCTGAGTGCGAAAGTCCTCTTCCGCTTGTGTTCCCCAGCCACTGAGATTCAGAGGCAAATTGTCTCTTAAGACCGGCAGCAGCCATCGTAACTAGTAACCTGAGATAGCTTTCCCATAGGAAGTAATGCAAAAGGGATTGATCTGTTCCAGACTTTTAAAAAGCAACCCCTAAAAAGCAATTTAAAATGAATTTTACTATCTAACGAGACCATGGATCCCTAAAATGAAAGCGATGTAGTCCAGCCTCCCACAAAGTCTGAGGGACAGTGGACCGGCCCCCTGCTGAAAAAGTTTGCTGACCCCTGACTTAAGGAGAGGGGGTTACATAGGTAAGGTGCCACAACCCTAAAGGTCTAGTTCTGACGTTGTGTGGACTGGACCTCCTGATCAGAACGTATCTGCAGAGTACAGTGATCGACGCAAGGCAACCTAAAGGATGCCAGAAACTTTCAGGTATCCAGGCCCCAAGCAGTGTAGGACTTTGCACACCAAAACTAACACCTTGGACTTAGCCTGGCAGCTGATGGGCAGCCAGTGCAGTTTTTTTCAACTGCGGGTAGAGTGTTGGCCGTATCCTGGCCCTGTGAGCAGTTATGCCGCAGTGCTTTGCACCATCTGCAGCTTCTGGACCAGCCTCAAGGGCAGCCCCATGTAGAGTGCATTGCAGTAATCCAGCCTCTTCAGCCCGCCTTTCATTGATGCACGATCTCAGGACAAGGTGCAATAAAGCAATATAGAACCACCATATTCTGTGGGTTTTGAGGTGTTTGGTGTAGTGTATGTTGTTGGGGTTTTATTTACATATATATATGCTTTATGTTTTTCATGGAATCCTGCAGAGTTGGAAGGGACCCTGGGGGCCATCTAGTCCAGCCCCCCCCCAACAATACGGGATTCTCAGCACGCAGCCTGAAAACATAGCAATCCCTGCTTAGCTTTGCAAATGTGCTAGCAGTTTTATTGCTGCACCCCTTTGTAAGTCAGTTAGGGACTTTTTACACAGCAAACTGCTAGTGATTTGAAATCATCATCAGGTCACAAATCAACAGGCAGTATAAGCAAAGGATTAGCACATAGCCAGACCTGAGCGCTAATACCCTGAGACTGCCTGGGTGAAGTTTCCCCCAAGAAGAAGCTCAAGGTGCTCTACCATTTTGTCCCCTATTTCATCATCGCAGCAACTCTCTGAGGGGAAGAGCCGTTGGGCAGTGGAACGGACTTCCGCGGAGGGCGGTGGATTCTCCTTCTCTGAGGGTTTTTAAGCAAAGGTTGGATAGCCACCTGTCAGGAATTCTTTTGCCATGATTCCTGCATTGCAGGGGGTGCCCTTGGGATCCCTTCCATCTCTTCAGTTCCGTGAACGTCGCCAGCAGGTACCAGCCCATTTTCACCTGGCCAGCCTGCTTGGAAATAGCCATTTGCTGTACCTGCCTGGTTTCCATGGCTCCCTCGCAGGGAACCCTTCATGCGAGGCATTCCTGGCACCTCCCCGTCTTTTTCCAGATGATTAATGGTCTTCCACCAGTGTCCCCGAAACCAAATGTGCGAGTTTGTTTTGGGCCTGACACTGCCTTTACCTGTCTCCATGCCCCGCTGCCTTCATGCTCAGCGGCCCGTGGTTATTAAAATTCCTGTTTGATACAGGGGCCTCTGGCAGGCTTCCCTCTCTTCCAGGCCTCGCGGGTTTTTCTGAGCTCCAGTCAGTGGCCAGGCCAGGCCTGCCGTTGGCTCGGAGGGAGTTAAAAGCCCTGTGTTCCTGTCAAAAACTCTGCTCCGCGCACCTCCTTAATGGTAATTAATGTGTCTCTGGCCGGATTTGCAAAGATGGCTTTGAAAATGCATCTCGGCTTGTACAGGTTGCTTACGTGGGTCGGAGCAGTCTGTGGAGGGAGCGACCGGCTGAAGTTGGCAAAGGGTTGGTGGAGACATTTGTCATCGTGTAAAGTGTGGCGTCGGAACTGGTGTGCAGTCAGAAGGAGAAGGAAGGGAGGGAGGGGCAAGTCTGGGGGAGGGAGCCTTTCATAAAATCATAGACTTGTAGAGTTCGAAGGGACCTCCAAGAGTAAACTAGTCCAACCCCTGCAGTGCAGGAATCACAGCTAAAGAATCCTTGACCAATGGCCACCCCCAGCCTCTGCTGAAAAATCTCCTTCTGAGGCAGCCCATTGAATGGGGATATGTTCACAGAATCAAAGAACTGTAGAGTTGGAGGTGATGCCAAAGATCATCTAGTCCAACCACCTGCAAGGCAGGAACTACCAACTAAAAAAAATCCCTGGCAGGGAAGAAGAGAAGAAGAGAAGAAGAGTTTGGATTTGATATCCCGCTTTATCACTACCCGAAGGAGTCTCAAAGCGGCTAACAATCTCCTTTCCCCTCCTCCCCCACAACAGACACCCTGTGAGGTGGGTGGGGCTGAGAGACTTCAAAGAAGTGTGACTAGCCCAAGGTCACCCAGCAGCTGCATGTGGAGGAGCAGAGACGCGAACCCGGTTCCCCAGATTACGAGTCTACTGCTCTTAACCACTACACCACACTGGCTCTCACTGGTAGCTATCTAACCTCTGCTTAAAACCTCCAAGGAAGGAGAATTCACAACCTCCCAAGGGAGTCCGTTCCACTGTCAAACAGCTTTTGCTCTCAGAAAGTTTCTACGTATGTTTAGTCGGGAATCTCCTTGTAACTTGGAGCCATTGGTTCGAGTCCAACCCTCCAGAGCAGGAGAAAACAAGCTTGCTCCATCTTCCGTGTGACAGCCCTTAAGATATTTGAAGATGGCTATCATTATCTCCTCTCAGTCTCCTCCTAAGCGTACCCAGCTCCTTCAACCGTTCCTCATAAGGCTTGGTTTCCAGACCCTTGATCATCTTGGTTGCCCTCCTCTGCAAACGTTCCAGCTTGAGAACATCCTTCCTAAAATTGTGGTGACTTTAAGGCACCGACTTTCAGAACATCAGAACGTTCCTGTACCTGGATCAGGCCAAAAGGGGGCCACGTCTTGCCCAGCATCCTGTTCTCAACAACGGCCAACCAGAAGGCCATGAGCAGGACCTGGGTGCTTCGTCGCTCTCCCTGCTTGTCATTCCCAGCAACTGGTATTCAGAGATAATTGAATCATGGAATGGTACAGCAGGAAGGAACCCAGTGGGTCATCTAGCCCAACCCCCCTGCAATGCTCCAACAATGGAGGTAGTGCACAGATGTAGCTAGTACCCCCCATGAATTTGTCTAAGCCTCTTTTAAATCCATCCAAAGTGGTGACCAGCCATGCCTCTTCTCCCTCCCCACACATACTCTCCATGGCCCCAGGATATATTATCACTTCACTGTATAAATGTATTGGTTTCCTTTGAAATTAAGCCAACCCCCTGCTCTGTCAAATGGAGTTTTCTGCTGCCTTTGGGCTCACGGGCCCTTTTCATATATGTTGTTTTCCACATTCACGTCTGATGGGGTATGCAATCGTCTGCCCTCCTGGCACGGGACTTGGGAATTAGTGTCCTAATGAGAGAGAGCATGCAGATTTGCTCCAAAGGCTTCAGCCCAGTGCAGCAAAAATAACATTACACTTGAGATTCCAGGATTGTTTCTTGGGGCACTTAAAAAAAACTCTGGCTCATATTCTCCTTTAGAAAAAAGGAAAGAAAGAAAAGATTTGCTTGGTCCTTGGGCTGGCCTGTGTCCAACTCTTAGGCGTATTTGTCTTCACAGGACTTTGCCCCGTGAAACAAAAGCCTCTTGCAAGCCTTCACTAACGTGGTGCCTTCCAGATGTTTTGGGCTGAGCCTGATGGGAGTTGTAGTCCAAAAGATCTGAAGGGCACCTGGTTGGCGAAGGCAGAGCTATTCTTTTACTAGATGGAACATGGAGCAGTCTTGTTTTCTGCTGCTCCGATAAGTACACCCCGAACCAATGGACTCAAATGGCAAGAAAGGAGATTCTGACTAAGCATTAGGAAAAATGTTCTGGCAGTAAGGGCTGCTCAGCAGAGGTTTTTAAAGAGAAGTTGGAGAGATTCCTTTTTCCAATGAAGGAGAGTCCCTCCAGAGCAGGAGAAAACAAGCTTGTTCCCTCTTCCATGTGACAGCCCTTCAGATATTTGCAGATATCTTATCATATCACCTCTCGGTCTCTTCTTTCCCTGGTTAACATCCCCAACTCCCTCGGCCATTTCTCACAAGTCAATGAGATCGTGTGGATGTAGTATTCAACGGATTTCTATTTCAATTCCAAATCATTGTTCACCACGACCTCCTTCTGCTCTCCCCAGTCTTTACTTTACTGGAGCAGTAAGCCCGCCATCTTGGATTTAGGCTAAGCAACCTGCTGAACTGAGAAATCACTTTTATTATGTACAGCTCTGAGAAGGTTTTGTGCAGGGGATAATCATTAAGGAAGGTGCATATGATGCTTACTAAAAGAATTGTAGAGTTAAAAGGGACACAAAGGGTCATCTACCGGTAGTCCAACCCCCTGCAATGCAGGAAACTCAGCTAAAGCATCCGTGACAGATGGCCACCCAACCTCTGCTTGAAAACCTCCAAGGAAGGAGAGTCCACCACCTTTTGTGGGTGTCTGTTCCACTGTCGAACAGCACTCGCTGTCAGAAAGTTCTTCCTGATGTTGGGTCGGAATATCCTTTCTTGTAAATCGAATCCATTGGTTCAGGTCCTACCCTCTTGAGCAGCAGAAAACAAGCTTTTTCCATGTGACAGCCCATGAGATCCATGAAGATGGCTATCATATCATATCTCAGCCTTATATAATAATAATAATAATAATAATAATAATAATAATAATAATAATATATTATTATTTTTAAAAATGTATTTATTGAAGATTTTTGAACACACACACCCATATACAGAAATACAAGACACAAAAATACAAAATACAGAAAAAAATACAAAATACAAAAACAAAAATACAAAGTACAAAGTACAAAAATAATAAAAAACAAAAATTCTAACTTAAATCTTGATCATCACCCTTTGGACTCCCCCGACCTCCCCCACCTTGGGTCCCTGTTACAATATTATTTAGACAGTATTCATTATACTTTTACTTATCTTAAATATTCTTCTCTCAATCCTTTATTCTTGTTTTCAACTCTTATTCCCAATATTAATACAATCACTTTTAATCTAATATTTCAAATCAAATATTTTTAATTCTTTATTCATTCTATAAAACTTTTCCCCTCTGCCTGTAATTTTTATTAACAACGAATCATCATTCTACTATTAACTCTTATAATAATAATAATTTATTATTTATACCCCGCCCATCTGGCTGGGGCTCCCCAGCCACTCTGGGAGGCTTCCAACAGAATATTAAAATACAATAATCTATTAAACTGGACCGAGGCCATTTAGGGCTTTAAAGGTCAGCACCAACACTTTGAATTGTGCTCGGAAACGTACTGGGAGCCTTCTCTTCTCCAGGCTAAACAATACCCAACTCCCTCAACTGTTGGAAGGCAGTTTGGCTCACTGACTTCATCTCTCTCCCCTTTCACTTCGCAGGCTGCTGCTGCTGCTGCTGGCACAGAATCTCCAAAGGAGGACCAGAAAGAGGAGGAGGACCCATTGGACGAAGTGGACTCCGGCAAGACCGTAACCAGTGCCCTTACCGTGCAGGAGTATTTTGCCAAGCGCATGGCCATGCTGAAGAAAGCCCAGCGTGAGGTTGACTTCAGGACAGCTGAGTCTCCTCCAGCGATGGCCGAGGAGTCGGAGTGTTCGGTAGCCCAGCCCAGGAAGAGGAAGAACCCCAAGCATGGTTGGTCTGAAAATGAGGATGGCCTTGAAGGACCGGAGGCAAAATGCCCCAGGGACCTTGGCTCAAGTGAAGAAGGAGAGAAGCTCAATACCCAGAAGAAGAAGAGGCGGAGGAGGAAGAAGAAGAAATCTAAGCACTCCAGTCCTGTCGGTGGGAGCCCTAGTTGCAACGGATCTCAAAATGGCGCCCAAGAGAAAGGAAGTTGTGGCTCAGGAACTTCCGATGCAGAAAGCAATGACTCAGAAGAGCCAAGAGGAAAGAGAAAGAAAAAGGGCAAAAAGCTAGACAGGGATGCAGTGGCAGATGTCAAAAAATTGAAGAAGAAGAGGAAGAAGGAGAAACTCTCCAGTTAACAGTTAATACACTCTGCAGACTGTTGACCTGGTTGAATGGTTGGTTTTTGGCTGCCCTAATGCATTAGCCAGGTGCCCAAATGTGCCCACATTCATACATAGAAGTAGGGAGGTGATCTCTCCCTCTCTCACACACGCACAAACATACAGCATGCATTGAAGGAACACGTCCGAGTTCTCATGAAGCCACATACTGCCCACCCCCTTCTGCTGCCCTGCACAGTCACCTTGAATTTTCGCCAGGTGGGGGTGTGACGACCTCTCAGGTTCGTTCAGCACAAAGGAGGCTCATCTGGACCCCCTTGTTTTCTGAAACAATCCTGGGTTCATATTCATAGTTCCTTCCAGCCCCCAACACACACACACACACACACACACACACACACACACACACACACAAAATCACCAAAAGGAAGAGGACCTTCGATTCACCCTCCAAACAAGACAGTTAAAGTCAGAGGAGGGCTGTTTCTACTCAGTTCTGGTTTTATTCCGGGCTCACTTGATAACTTAAGAACCAAATCAGCAAGCCTTCAACCCAGTTGCTCCAGAATCCACTTCTTTTTCTTTTTTAATGGGGTGGGGATTTCGGTGAATTGAATGAATTAACAAGCAACTCCCGGGAAAGAGCATCAGTGGTACCCTCATTTCCACATGTTGCCCGATAAGCGATGGGATTGATACAGGTGGTTGACTTTGGCACACCTGTCCTGCCAGTGGGTGCTGCAGGGGGTCACCTACCTGGGCAAGGTGGTGGTCCCTATCTTCTCAGTGAACCAACACCCCAGACAGCACCCGGTGGCTGGATGTTTCCACCATTTGCATCTTCCCACAAGGCCCCTGGAGGAGGTACACTGCCTCCAGGGGGATTGTGGGGGATTGAGACGGAGGCTAGACCCAGCTCTTTGGAACCACAGTCTTTTTTAAAAGGGAGCCCCAAGGCAGCTATCGCCACTGGGCTCTGCCAGGGCATTGGTGCCCCAACTTTGTGGCCTCCAAATGTTTTGGACTATAACGTCCATCAGCGCAGCCATGTGACACGGCAGTGCCGGCAGGGTCTGGTGGGATTTGTAGTTCTGGAGGACACCGGGTTAGAGAAAGGTGATCTTGGCTCTTTGAGTCTCAACACCCGCCATCACTACAGAGCTCACTCCGATTGTGTGTTCTCTCGCGTTTCAACCCTCCTCCCAGCCTTTTCTCTTAATTATGAAATGCCTTGATTTATGGCGCTTGGGTTGGCTTTTCCAGCTTGCGTAAGGACTCGCCATGATATAGGACGCCGTGGACCCATTTGCTGCCACGTTGGCAGTAACCAATCGCCCTACCGGGCTTCAGGGAAATGGTGTGATGGCGGCCTCTGTAACAGAGCCCCAAAGAAATGGCCCTGCAGAGATTGGACAGGGTTGGGGTATCTCTTAATTTGTGGCTTGCCAAAAATCTGCATTCCTTAGGTTTTGTTGGCACACTTCAAAAGAGCGCCAGGCCTTGAGTGCTGGCAATGAATCACTGCTAGCGAAACTGCATCGCTGCCTATTAATGCGTGAATCCAAAGACGCCCTTCAGCCTTGGTTGCTAACTCCAGATTGGCTGTTTGGGTAGTTGTGGGTTTAGGGCTCCCTGGCGAGCCTTCCAAAGAATGATGAAGCTTTGGGACGGAGGCCTTCTCCAATGGAATTTGGTGTGTGTTGGGATTTTTTATTTAAAAAAAGAAATAAAATCTTCCCCCGTCTACACTTTGATCTCTGTTTTGGTGTCTGCGAAGCTTCACACGCAAAATGCAATTATTTTAACAAAGGGGAGTGCCAATCTTGGTGGAAAATCAGGTGCGAGACCAACACGGTAAACAGATTGAGCAAATAGGGTGTGTAAGAAGCCTGTGGCTGGTTTGGAAAGGATTGGAAGATCACTGTATTACTCATAATCCCTGCACACACATGAGTACAGTCTGCTCTTTCGCTTTGGCGCATGAGGTCATAGCATTGCAGAGTTGGAAGGGGCCACAAGGATCATCAAGTCGAACCCCCTGCAATGTAGGAATCTTTTGGCCAATGTAGAACCCAAGTTGTCTCATGCTCTAACCAACAGAGCTATTCCAGCTGTTAAAATGCTTTCCTCCCTCACATCCCACGCTCATCCCCGTTTCCTATCTGCTGCTTCCCTCTCGAGCAGCTGAAATACAATTTTGCTGTGGCCAAGGATCCCCAAGGTTTCCTAGGAATCAAAATAATTCCTGCCGTGGCTCCCATAACCTGGTGCACTCCAGAAGTTTTGAACTCCCGTCATCTTTTGCCACCACGCTCCCTCCTGCACCCTTTCTAGGCCAGTGCTTGCCACCTTCAATTTTAATCAGCTTGTACCAAAAGTAATTTTATTTTATTTTTAATCTGCATACCTTTTCAGCACATCAGAAAGGTGCATTGGCTAGATAGCTCCATTGGTTAGACTATGGTGCTGATAAGGCCAAGGTTGCATGTTCAATCCCCGTATGGGAAAGCTGCCTTCATATTCCTGCATTGCAGCTGGTTGGGCTAACTAACTGGTCCTTCCAACTCTACGATTCTGTGAATTCCAGTCAATTGATCCAATGCTCAGTCCATTTAAAGCTGGTGATCTGCGACTGAGCGTAAAAACCCTGTTGAATGCAACACAACTCACTTCTTTTAAGCACGTATTGTATGGCTTTATAAATGTTGGAAGCTCTGGTACTCGGTGGTTAAGGATTCACCATTAAGTCAAGTCTTCGCCAACCTGCTGCCTGCAAGGTACCTTGAACCACAACTCCCGCCAGCCCAGCCGCAATGGGAATTGTAGTCCAAAATATCTGGAGGGCATCAGGTTGGCATTAAGGAAGAAGCATGTGCAATGAGCCCTTTAAAGCAGAAAACACACCCTCTCAATGCCATGCCCCTCTCTGCTCCTGCTCTGATTCTTCCTCTTGTGCTTTGGCCTGAACTGCAACTCAGACGGTACAGCAAAAGACTTTTAATCTCAGGGTTGTGGGTTCAAGGCCCATGTTAGGCAAAAATATTCCTGCATTGCAGTGGGCTGGACTAGATGACCCTCAGGGTCCCTTCCAATTCTATGATGAGTCCTTGAACTGAGATAATGCCTCACGCCTGCCTGGGTGAAATATAGAGGCAAGTTGGTTGTGTGTTTGTTAGACCTGTATTTTTCCATGCAAGCAACAGCACAAGAGAGAAACAGAGTTGCTTCCATTGCTCTGCCTCCTTTTTGCCTCTGGCCCCATCAACCGCTCGGATGTGGCCCCCATGAGGCGCTGTGGCCCTCCAGCCGTAAAAGTTTGACCATCCCTGCTTTAGAGCAAAACAGGAGCCATCAGCAGGTCAACAGATTTCAACTGACACTGAAATAGCCATTCAATTTAGCGATTGCTAAAATAGCCTTTTGTGATTGTGCAAAGAAATGAGAGATAAGGTGAAGCCATATTCAGGTCCACCCCGAATTTCAGACGGAAAGTGTCGCCTTCATTCCATACTGCTTCAGACACAATAGAATCAAAGCCTTCAGCTTCGTAAGTTAAAATCATTATTCAATCAACAAAAGTTTTCTAGTTGATTAATTCACTAGGTAAATGGATTAGACATTGCAGCTTTGATAAATAGGAGCCCCAGGACATGAACAGTCACCTCCCCAATAAAGGGTGAGCCCCCTGATGACATAATGGGCTTAGTGGCCAAACCAAGCCTGGCCAATTAGTGAACCAATTTGTCTGCCTTGTCACTTAATCTGCCTGTATCCCTTACCCCTTCCTAGGGCTCAAGGTAGAAACTTGTTTTTTAAAAAAACAAAACAGTACAGTATGACAGAGTTGTGGAATGAAATAAAAACAGTAAACCATTATACAAAATTAAATCATGCTTCACCGAATATCATACTGTATTTTAAATACCCCACCCAAAATGAAGAATGAGAACTTTCTGACAGTAAGGGCTGTTTGACAATCTCCCTTGGGAGGTGGTGGGCTTTCCTTCCTTGAAGGTTTTTAAAGAAAGGTTGGATGGCCATCTGTCATGGATGCTTTAGCTGAGTTTCCTGCATTGTAGGGGGTTGGACTAGATGAACCTTGGGAGTCCCTTCAACTTCTACAGTTCTACGATTCTATGAACCTCTCTGCGAAATGTGGTTTTACATGCATTGGCAGGGGATATGAGGAGACTCTGCTCTGGTCAGACCTCACCTGGAGTATTGTGTCCAGTTCTGGGCACCACAGTTCAAGAAGGATACTGACAAGCTGGAGCGTGTCCAGAAGAGGGCAACCAAAATGGTCAAAGGCCTGGAAACGATGCCTTATGAGGAACGGCTTAGGGAGCTGGGTATGTTTAGCCTGGAGAAGAGAAGGTTAAGGGGTGATATGATAGCCATGTTCAAATATATGAAAGGATGTCATATGGAGGAGGGAGAAAGATTGTTTTCTGCTGCTCCAGAGAAGTGGACACAGAGCAATGGATTCAAACTTCAAGAAAGAAGATTCCACCTAAACATTAGGAAGAACTTCCTGACAGTAAGAGCTGTTCGACAGTGGAATTTGCTGCGAAGGAGTGTGGTGGAGTCTCCTTCTTTGGAGGTCTTTAAGCAGAGGCTTAACAGGCATATGTCAAGAATGCTTTGATGGTGTTTCCTGCTTGGCAGGGGGTTGGACTGGATGGCCCTTGTGGTCTCTTCCAACTCTATGATTCTATGACTCTGTGTCAGAGCTCATGCTTTCCATGCAAAAACAAACGGTCCCAGGTTCAATCCCTCTCCAGGGTAAAGTTGCAAAAAAACTGCTGCCAGAAAGCACACACTGCTAAATGCACCCATTGCCTGACCTGGCCACATTCACACCATGCATTTATGGTATACCTGAAGGAGCGTCTCCACCTCCATCACTCTGCCCAGACACTGAGGTCCAGCTCCGAGGGCCTTCTGGCGGTTCCCTCGCTGTGAGAAGTGAGGTTACAGGGAACCAGGCAGAGGGCCTTCTCGGTAGTGGCACCCGCCCTGTGGAACGCCCTCTCATCAGATGTCAAAGAGAAAAACAACTACCAGATTTTTAGAAGACATCTGAAGGCAGCTCTGTTTAGGGAGGATTTTAATCTTTAAGAAATTAGTGTATTCTAATATTTCTGTTGGAAGCCGCCCAGAGTGGCTGGGGAAACCCAGCCAGATGGGCAGGGTATAAATAATAAATTATTATTAAGGTACATTTAAAACCATCATGGCTTTCCCCAGAGAATCTTGGGAAGTGTAGTTTTTAAGGGTACTGAGAGTTGTTAGAAGGCCCCTAGTCCCTTCCCAGGGCTTCTGCCCTCAGACCCACCAGTCCCTTTTCACAGGGAACTCTGGGAGTTGTAGCTCTAGGAGGGGAATGGTGAGGGTCTCATAAACACTTCCAGCACCCTTAACAAACTACAGCTCCCAGGATTCTGGGGTGGGGGGTGGGGAATGCATTGACTGTTTGAAGTGGCATCACAGTGCTTGCAGTGTACGCTGTGAATGTTGCACCGATATAAGGCCATTTCTGGCAATTTCTTAACTTATGGTCCTACACAAAGGCGGCCTTACAGTTTACCGCAACATATTGTGTTACCTGTGAGCAGAAGTACATTTTCTCGAGCACATTTTAATCCACCCACCAATTTTTTCCAGTGCTGCATTGTAAACATGTGGAAATCACTTGTCCCCGCCCCCTCAAAAAAAAAAAAACCCACACATGCACACTTGTTTTTTTAAAAAAAGCATTTCAACCCTCCTGTGCGGGAAACAGATCTCCAGTTGCTATCAACACAATCTAGCTGCAGAGGTGTGTAGGGATAAACTAGGGACATCACAACTCGTGAATGGTCATAATTCTTTCCATTAATTAAGCAGGGGAAGATTTTTGCAATAACCATTTTTATTAAAGGCTTCCCAACATCTTCTACAATAACTAATCTGGAAAGAAATAATGCAGAAGAATAGGGAAAGAAATCAGGAAAGAGAGAAGAAATAAAATAGCATAAAATAGTAACAACCACCATGATCGCAATGATCCTAATAATACACAGTTATATATGTATGTATATAGATCTGTACCATTCAATCTGTGCACAGAGAGTTTCCTCCTCCCCGCTCCTACCTGGGAGGGTTAGCAGGGGAAGATTTTCAAGCAATTGCACCTGCAGTCAGAAGACTGGCCTCAGCTGATGATACGATAAGTTGAAAGTTCCCTCCTGACTGAGGAATCCACAGGTGATGCCCACTTTGGTTTAATCACTCATCAGGTGGGGCTCCCCAAGAGAAAAATGGGGGCCCTGATTCTCTGCAGACGAAGACCTTGACATCCCGCAACACTCCTCCACCCAGTGTGGAGAGCCAGTGTGGTGTAGTGGTTAAGAGCGGTAGACTCGTAATCTGGGGGACCGGGTTTGTGTTTCCGCTGCTCCACATGCAGCTGCTGGGTGACCTTGGGCTAGTCACACTTCTCTGAAGTCTTTCAGCCCCGCTCAGCTCACAGAGTGTCTGTTGTGGGGGAGGAAGGGAAAGGAGATTGTTAGCCGCTTTGAGACTCCTTAGGGTAGTGATAAAGCGGGCTATCAAATCCAAACTCTTCTTCTTCTTCTTCTTCCACCCTGCTGCTGTCTTATGGGAAGGAGAGCGTTTTTGCACAAAACCACAAGAGTGAACATCAGGTTCCAAGGTCTGGAAATCAAACTGCAAGATTTGGCTTACAGCTCCATGACATGGCGACCTGAGCATGAATCCTGTTGAATTTGGGTTTAATCGAACCGATCAAGAAAAGATGGATTGAGTGATCGTGTGGGCAAGCTGGAATGAGCAGAGCTGAACGTTAAGGGCCAGACATCCTTGGATGTTGTCTTCTCCAACTAAATAGAAGCCCTTGTTACCTTTTGCCTCTCACATTTGTTTTTGTTGTTTTTCCCTCTCTCAAAATATGTAAGCTCTATGGGGCAGAGATCTCTTTTCCTACGGTTTCTCTGCAAAGTTCTATCTACTTAAAAGCATCAGGCTGATGCTCAAAGATCTGTCTAGTAGTACAACATCCTGAATCCCAACTGCCACCTTTTATTTAGGAAGCCCACAAGCAAGACACAGACTCACCCATAGCTGCCAAGTTTTCCCTTTTCTCGCGAGGAAGCCTATTCAGCATAAGGGAAAATCCCTTAAAATAAGGGATAACTTGGCAGCTATGGACTCACTGAACTGAGTATTTAGGTAAATTAGCTTGGATTCAGGGCAGATCGCAGCTGGAGTCTTTCAGATACGGTACTGCTAATCTCTCCACGGCCCTTGGCATCAGGACTTTTGCACCCTTACTTCCTTTTCATTTCCTGCTTTCAGAAAACCCATACTCTCTCACACACACACATATATACATAACCTTTGCTAAAATGGAACCATCCAGTTGATTTGGACTAAAATTCCCATCAGCACCAGCCTGCCTCCTGAGAAGAGTGTTTCATCAGCAGAAAATCTTGCCCATGTTTTAGCAACTGATGCAGACTAGCGGTTGTGGCTGATGATAGCTCGGGGGGGGGGGTGAATCCAACAACATTGAGCCTATAGAATCATAGAATCTTAGAGTTGGAAGGGATCCCAAGGGTCATCTAGACCAACTCCCCGCATTACAGGAATCTCAGCTAAAGCATCCATGACAGATGGCCATCCAACCTCTGCTTAAAAACCGCCAAGGAAGGAGACTCCACCACCTCTTGTGGGAGACCGTTCTACTGTCAAACAGTTCCTGCTGTCAGAAAGTTCTCGTTCTTCATTGTGGGTGGTGGTGTATTTAAATTCCATTTGATAATATTCTGGCTTCTTCTCAGATCATATAAACCTTTCGCCTTTTAAATTCCATTTGATATTTGGCGGAGTGTGCTTGTGATTTTGTTATTTCATATACTGTAACCGCTTGCTGTTTTAGTTTATTCTGCAATAACGTCAACGTTTTTTAAAGTTTTCTCTGTTCCTTACCTGGTGTGTGGGCAGGGGTGCTCGAAAATGTTTTCCAGGATTTCAGGCGAGATTTCTCACCCGGCCCTTCCTGGAGGTGAGGGAGACTGAACCTTAGACCAGTTTCCAATTAAAGACCATGTCCCAAAGTGAAGGCCAAGCACCTAGAGATTGGTCTGTCTCTGTCTTGGGATTCCTGCGTTGAACGGATTTAGACTAGATGCCCCTTGGCCAACTCTGTAATTCTATGATTCTATGCATGTTGTAAGAAGAGTGTCAAAATGGTTTGAAAATGTTTCCAGCCCTAACTATCCCATTTTGCTCCACGGGGTGGTGGAGACCCTTCTTTCATGTTCTGAATCTACACCAGACCAACAGGTGTGAGGATTCTCCGGGGCTGCTCAGAGGTGGTTGAAAGGGACTCTGCATATGCTCAGGGGCACTGTTCTCCTGTCCATGCAACTGGATGTGTTCCAGAGTTGAACCCAGTCAGTGAAAACACTGCACCTACTCAATGGCACTCTGCACTTGCTCATGGCTACTGTCCTCCTGGCTTCACATATGCCCTAATAAAATCCAGCCCAGCTGTGAAAAGAGGGGCGCTCTGCACTTGCTCTGGGGTACTGTCCTCCTGGCTCCACATATACCCTAATAAAGTCCAGTCCGGCTGTGAAAAGAGGGGCGTTCTGCACGTGCTCAGGGACACTGTCCCCCATGCGTCCCCCCACCCACTTAATGATTGGAAAAGAAGCTGCGCGAGCCCTGGAGGACCCCCGCGTCCCTTCCCCACGCCTCCCTCCCGACGGCGCCAGGCCCTCCTACCCCTCCCCGCGTTCTCTTCCTCCAGCGAGGCAGGCAGGGCGCGCCCGAGGCGGAGCCGGTCCCTCCCCAAGCGGCCCGGGAGGAAGCTCATAAATAGAGCGCGGCCGGGCGGAGGAGGGCGCCTGCCGGAGCGTAGTGCAGTAGATAGAGGGGGACGTCGCCCGCTTGCGCGCCCGCCTGCCCGGGACTCGCCGGTTCGAGACCCGCCAGCCGCCCTCCTGGCATGGCTTCGCTGCTGGGTTCATACGCCTGGTCCGAGACGCTGGAGCTGCCCGACGGGGGCGCAGTATCCGCCGGCGCCGTCGGAGGGAGCCGGCCCGAGAAGGGCCCCCCCGAAAGCCGCATCCGACGCCCCATGAACGCCTTCATGGTGTGGGCCAAAGACGAGAGGAAGCGCTTGGCTGTCCAGAACCCGGATCTGCACAACGCCGAGCTGAGCAAGATGTTGGGTAAGGCGGACGCGGGAATGAGCGCGCAAGGAGTGCGGGAAAGAGCGCATCTCGCTATTCGCGTTTTGTTTTTTGAAAGTTTTTTTTAGGTTTGATTACTTTTTTAAAGTTTTAACAGTCGGTTCTATGTTTTTATTATCTCACAGTTTGCTTTGCAGACCGTCTGATTTAGCCGGCGCTCTGTGCGTAAAAAGCCTTTCTGCGCGTAAAAATCGGTTCAGGGTGCGGGGTGACTGCCCAAAGGCGCTGAGATCGCGGCCTTTAACAAGGAGGAAAGGCCTGATCCGGCTGCAGTTCAGCAGTTCCCATCAAAAACATCGATAAAAGAACCCCGGGTTTAGCTGTCGCTTTGGAGTCGATGGGGACTTTGAAGTGATGGGGTTTGGTCGGCGCGCTCAGGAGTCGCTCCGAAGCGGGTCCCTTTACAGTAGAAGTTCTTAGGTGGGAAAAATCCATCCGGATTTCCCGTCTGCTGCGGTTTGCTCAACCTATCGGATCGGGGCCTTAGTATCTCGGAATCGGGAAAAGCCGGTGAAAAGGAGTCGAGTCGCTTTCTTTTTCACAAAGTTATCAGATTTCGACATCTTTTTTAAAAAAAAAAGTGAGGGGAAAGGTTTCTGAGAGCGCGAGGATGGTGGGTTGTTGTTTTTTTTTGCACGCGTCGCCCTATTTTATTTTATTTTATTTTATTGCTTAAAACTGCTTTAAAACCGTGCGAAAGTTTAAAAGATGCCTCCCTAATCCCCCTACCCCCGCCAAAATAAAATTAAAGCTAAATAAATAAATGACCGTGCCTTTTTATGATTAAAAGCTCACCTTTGCAAATAACCCGTTGGGCATAATGAGATCAGTTTTCCCGGAATAAAGCTGGGGGGAATGTCCTAAAGTTTAGGCTACTGCTAACTTGACGTGTCGCAAATGCACACAATAAATCCGGGGGGGGGGAATGTTTCTTAGCTATGTTCTGTATTGTTCTGAAAAGTGTCAGCGACCTAATATAAACAACATGGTACATATTTTAGGGGAGGTGCTTGGAAAACTTTGAAAGCTCTCTGATAGGCGTCTTTCTGTTTTCTTCCCGAAGTAGTTATTAAAGGGCAGGAGGGAAGAATAGACATACTGTATACTTTTATCTAGGAAATTAAATTGCAGCTTTATTTATTTTTAAATCAATAAATAGGGCATGTAAATTTGGTTTTAATGTTGGATACAGCACACCAAGAAGAATACTGCTGGATATTTTTTTCAAAAGGAATGAAGAATATTTAAATCACGTATAATTAAATCAAAAACAACACAACAGCTGTGATGTACTTATTCATATCTGTATAGTCATTGTCTATTAAACTCACGAGTCCCTCAGTTAAGCAGAAAGGTCTCCAAGCCACTGGCAACATATTTAAAAACATAAAGAAAGAGTAAATATTATACTATAGACGCATTTACACAGAAACAGATGCAATGATATTTTTTTAAAAAAATACACAAAGCAACAATAACAAAAAAACAAAACACATTAAGAACAAGGATCAGCAAACAGTCAATCAAAAGTTTAAGGAGAAAAGGTATTATCTCCAGGTTTTGGTTTTGGTTTTTGGTTTTTGTTTTGCCAAGGGGGTGAGCACTACATGTTAATAAATATTTATTTATCATCTTCCTAGCCATGTTCTACATAAAAAGTGCCTAAAGCAATACATTTTGCTAAAACATTTTTTAAAAAAATTAAAGTTCAACAGCAACAAGGGGGAAAAAACCACTTATAAAATCAAGATAGCACGAACATATTGAACACTTAAATCAAAGCAAATCAGCACATCCCGTATCAAGCACAAATACCAAAGGTTTGTTACACCCGCAACTCCTTGATCTGAATTCATTCTCTTTCTGGGGAGACGCAGAGAGACACTTTCCCTTTCAAAACAATAATTTTATTTACAATAAAAATTGGGATTAATTTAAAATCCGATGTGGGAAAGTGGTAATGAATAGCCAGCTCACAGTTTCCATCGCTGAATACTTTTTAATGTTTCTGCACCTCTAGAAGTAACCATTTAAGCCAGTTATCCTAAGTTTATGTGTCCGTTAGAAGCAAATTCCACTGAAAGGTGCATTAAGCATTCAGTCAGGACCAGTTTTAAATAGGGCACAAGGAACTTTTAAATATTCGCATCAGTGTTTCAGGTTTGCACTGCCTCACCCTAACCAGGCTGACTTAGAAATAAATGCCTCTGCTTTCAATTGCATTTACTTTTCCAAGTAAGCATATGTAAGGTTACAGCCACGACTTGCTCCAAGGTTGTGCAGGGGGAATCTGCAGGAATATCTGTCCTTGAAAACTTTTTCTGCCGGTGATGCTTTCCATTTGATTTCTCAAAAGCTGCAGTGTTAGTTTAAAAGGCGATGCATCGAAATTAGCAAGATGCGGCTTACTTAAAGGTCCATGAATTTAAGTGGGTCTTCTTCGACTAAAACTTACTTCAATGCAACCCACTTTCCCAAGCATGATTACAGATGAGATTTATATAAGGTTCTGCCATATTAGAGGTTCCACTTGGAACCCCTTTCCTAATAATTCCTGCCATGGGTTTTCCTTTATCACAGCTGCTACGCACTGCCTTGACATTTCCCTCAAGCTTGGGCGTCATGACCCCAAGATCTCTTTCCTGCTTAATCGCTGCCAGTTCAGTGTCATGTTTTCATTTAGGGTTTGGTTTTATTTTCGTCCACTGTGGACCACTTTCCAGCTCAGGGTGCTGAATCTCCTGAAACTCCCATTTTGCTGCCTGTTCCCCCAGTTTGGAGAGATCTTTGGGGGGCTCTTTGCGGTCTGTTTGAGGTTTCGCACTCGTGAGTCACTTGATGTTGTCTGCAGACCTGATTCCCTCGCCGTTCGACTCCTCATTCAGCACTCCCTCACACTGTGTTACGAAGGATCAAGCCCCAGTAACAATTTCTGCATCCAAAGGAAATTTCCACCAATAGGAATACCTTGGAACACTGGGAATTCTATAGTTGCTTTTTTAACAAGATCCACCCCCCCCAGTCTATGCCAGGCACTCTTATGCTGGTGATAAATGATGCAAGCTGGATATCATCTACATTATACATTACTTAATTTGCAGGTTCTAGAGAAGACTAGCTGTGCGGGAGCAAAAAAGAGCAAAAGTGCTCAACAGTTAACAAGGCTTTCATTTCTCTATCACTTATCATTTCCATTGGTAGACCGCTTGCTATCTGAGATCTCTGAGTGGTTTGCAATAGATAAAATCATAGAATCATAGAGTTGGAAGAGACCACAAGGGCCATCCAGTCCAACCCCCTGCCAAGCAGGAAACACCATCAAAGCATTGACATATGGCTGTCAAGCCTCTGCTTAAAGACCTCCAAAGAAGGAGACTCCACCACACTCCTTGGTAGCAAATTCCACTGCCGAACAGCTCTTAATGTCAGGAAGTTCTTCCTAATGTTTAGGTGGAATCTTCTTTCTTGTACCGGTAGTTTGAATCCATTGCTCCATGTCCGCTTCTCTGGAGCAGCAGAAAACAACCTTTCTCCATCCTCTATATGACATCCTTTTATATATTTGAACATGGCTATCATATCACCCCTTAACCTTCTCTTCTCCAGGCTAAACCTACCCAGCTCCCTAAGCCGTTCCTCATAAGGCATCGTATCCAGGCCTTTGACCATTTTCATAAATAAATAAATAGATAAATTTTCATAGATAAATAAGTACAAACACAGTAAGCGCCATGAAATCCATATTATTATTATTTATTAAGTGTAAATAATAATAATAATAATAATAATAATAATAATAATAATAATAAATTTATTTATACCTTGCCCATCTGGCTGGGTTTCTCCAACCACTCTCGACGGCTTCCAACCAAATATTAAAAACAGTACAGCATCAAACATTAAAAACTTCCCTAAACAGGGGCGCCTTCAGTTGTCTTCTAAAAGTAAAATAGTTGCTTCTTGCCCTGACATCTGCTGGGAGGGCGTTCCACAGGGCGGGTGCCACTACCGAGAAGGCCCTCTGCCTGGTTCCCTGTAACCTCACTTCTCGCAATGAGGGAACTGCCAGAAGGCCCTCGGTGCTGGATCTCAGTGTCCGGGCTGTATGGTGGGGGTGGAGACGCTCCTTCAGGTATACAGGATCTACCAAACAAAATATATAAACAATGCCCTTGCGCAGAAAGACGGAATTAATACAAACACAAAATCAATACAAAAATCAGAGGGCCTTACAAGGCAGTGTAATGCAAAATTTCAAACAACGTAACAAGCAATATTCACACAACCTCTCAACCTCGCTCACTCTTCTTCTTCTTCTTCTTCTTTGGCGATCACTCGTAGCCGAGTAAGGTTGTCTTCAAAGGCGAGTGTGGAGGGTTGGGACTTTTGGAACACATTTCTTGAGCTGGTGGGGGATCTGTGGAGGGCGACAGAATGGCAGAAACTGGTGTGGGGTGTGAGGAATAGGACTCCCACGCTTTGTTTTTTTCCTCTCCCCTGTAACTTGATGCAGAGCAGGCAGAAGTTCAACAGGTGCACCTCTCTTCCTGCTTCCCCAAGCCCAGCAAATTCTTAGCATGTTTATCATTAATATAACTATTTATTGATCCCTTCACACAACAAACTCACCAGGGGCACACAACGCTAATGGAAAAGAAAAGAAATTAAAGCCACTTGACAGTGCTAAGTGGTTTTACCAATAATAAAACTGCACCTCTTGACATTCTGCCCGTGAATCTGCACCTTAAAATCAGGAAAGGGCGGGGGGAGGTGGCACAGGGTGGGGAAGGTGGATGGAAAGAAACGATTAAAGCTGCTCACAGACTCTGGGTTGTGCCTACCATTAGTCCTGCTCAGAGTAGACCCATTGGAATAAAGGGAGCTGAGGTTGCCATGATCTGCATTGGACGGCAGCTTGCTCTGCTATGATCCGGTGCTGCAGTCTGGGGGAGAAGAAGGATCTGGGGGGAAGTCAAGGCAGGATAGAAATGCAACAGATTCGCCAAGCTCATGCTAAACATCCTTGCTTTAAAACGAAGTGTGGTGCTGATAATGCCAAGGTCGTAGGTTTGATTCCCGTATGGGACAACTGTGTATTCCTGCACTGCAGGGGGGCCAGACTAGATGATCCTCAGGGTCCCTTCCAACTCTACAATTCTATGATCCTAACCAAACCAAGCAAAATTTGATGTTCCTCCCTCCTCCCAGCCCCTGGGAGCATCGCTCGGCATTTAAAACATCAGATTCGGATTGGTTTTGCATGTTTCGGTGGGTTGATTATCTGTCCTTAACCAAGTTGATGTGCATAGTAGGAACACAGGCAGCTCCTTTACGCAGAATCAGGCCAATGGGTCCATCTAGCTCAGTATTGTTGACACTGGCTGGCAACAGCTCTCCAGGGTCTCTCCCAGCCTTACCTGAACATACAAACTGGGGAGTGAACTGGGATCTGCCACTGAGCTGCATCTAAATTCACCTTATGCTCTTTCTGAGATGCTGCAGATTAGAGTGGCCGAAGGTGCGTAAGTTCACCAACAAAAGCTTTTGCTCCTTGCGAGGTGGAGATACCGCCCCTTGACATTTCCTTTTTCCTTCCTTGACGCAGCAAAACTCCAGGAACAAAAGTGCTCTCAACTCACAAACCAGTTGATTACATTTGCACTCGCTAATTAAATTAGCCCTGATCCGGCTATAAACACGCCGGCATTCTTATTGCCGAATTATTTCAGATTTATCTCTCCGCCTTCATCGACTTTGCCCCCTTCCGAAATTCTGGATATACTTGGGTGTCGAGAATGAGATGTTGGGCGATGGCAAAAGCGTGCTCACTCAAGAACATTTAGATGTGAAGCGGGTTTTAGAGGGTTGTCGGTTTGCTCTGAGGCTGCTGGCACACTTGGCAACCATGGCAAGTGGAAGTGGAGTACCCTCGGTGAAGTCCATTGAGTTCAATAGGTCTACTCTGAGTACAGCTAGCGCTGGACATCACCCTATAAAGCCTCAAAGTCGCATTTGCCAGGGGTGTGCAAAGAATCGCCTCTCCCCATATGAACTGACCCAGACCCTGTGATCATTCCCTGAGGGCCTTCTTTGTGTGCCCTCTCCATGAAAGGTCCGGGGGGGGGGCAGCAACACATGAGCAGCACTCAAAGGCTTTGATCAGGTGCCACGCAATACCCGTTCCATATTTGTAAGAACTTGATTGTTCAGTGTGGCAGCACCGGCACTTTGGAACTCCTTGCCACTTGAGATCAAGCAGGTGCCTTTGCTTTTCTCTTTTCGGCACCTGCTAAAAACCATTCTTGTTTAGACAAGCCGGTCCGGATGCTTAGAAAGTTGAGGTGATTTCCAGCTGTTTTGATTTTTGTGTGTTTTTTAAAGTATGGCTGTGAATTTTTCTCGCTTTTATTATTTCATCTTTTCATAAACTGCTTTGAGGTTTTTTTTAAACAACCGAGCGGTGTATAAAATGTATGAAATAAATGAATAGGTTGCACCAAACGAGCTGAATCGTTATTATTATTAATTAATTTGCGCAGAACAGACAATGTTAAATGCGTAGCGTTGGTGGTGTAACATAAGCCGAAACTTTAAAATGATCGCAGTCCTCTGTCCCGAGCAGCCTACATTCTCAACGCCAACATTCTGACTATAACAGGCACATAGAGAAGAGGACTGGAAAGGGAGTTGATGTTAACAGGGGGTGACTGTGAGCCGGTGGGCCGAGTCCAGCTCATTGCAATGCATGCTTTGCTTAATTTTCTCTTTGTGCCAGCCTTAAAGGGGTTTCCCCTCCTCCTTGCTCTCTTCGCAGGCAAATCCTGGAAGGCTCTAACCCTCTCCCAGAAGCGGCCGTACGTGGAAGAGGCCGAGAGGCTGCGGGTGCAGCACATGCAAGACTACCCCAACTACAAATACCGGCCACGGAGGAAGAAGCAGATCAAGCGGATCTGCAAGCGAGTGGATCCGGGTTTCCTGCTGGGGCACCTCTCCAGGGACCAGGACTCTGCTGCGCCAGAGAAGCGAAGGTGTGGCAGGGCGGCTGGAGAAAAAGACGGGCATGCCGACTACTCTCCCGGTCCGGTGTTTCCCAGCCTCGGCAGATACCGGGAGGTTCAGAACAGCGGCGCTGGTACCCCCATGGACACTTACCCCTACGGCCTGCCCACCCCTCCAGAGATGTCCCCCTTGGATGTGATAGACCCTGAGCAGAGCTTCTTCTCCTCCCCCTGCTCCGAAGACCCTTGCCACTCCAATCTGCCCGGGGCCCCCTACTCTCTGGAGTACGCCAGCGGCTCCCTGCAGTGCGGCCGCCCTCTGGGCCACATGCCCATCTCTCAAGCCACCCACCCCGCTTCTTCCGCTTGCTCGGCTCCCCCCTCGTGCAACTACTACCCTCCTCCATCTTTCCACCCGGCCATGCAGCCCCACGGCCTCCACCCCCACCTGGGCCAGCTGTCGCCTCCCCCCGAGCACCAGAACTTCGAGAGCCTGGAGCAACTGAGCCAAGCGGAGCTGTTGGAGGAGATGGACCGCAATGAGTTTGACCAGTACCTGAATGCCCCTGGACATGCGGAGCCCGGTGGGCTGGTCGTCAACGGGCACATCCAGGTGTCTCAGGCACCGGGCGGCTCCCATTCCTCCGAGACCAGCCTCATTTCCGTCCTTGCCGATGCCACAGCCACTTATTACAACAGCTACAGCGTTTCTTAGGCGTGTGGGGAGAAATTGGCTCCGCAGGCTGACCGAGGACAGGCTTTGCCGGACGATAAAAACCTGTGGGTCACCTTTGGCCTCTCTCTGCCCTTTCTCCTCAGGGTTTCTCTCTCCCCCCCCCTTCCCCGCAGCCGTCTGATCTGAAATCACCTTGGACGTTGCCTGCTCGGCTTCAAGACTCTGTCGAGTGCACCTAAATATTATGAGCATCTTAACTTCAGAAAGGCCTTTTGAAAGTTGGAAAGTTTCAGTTGGAAAGGCCCTTTCGGTTCCACTTCAAAGGGTCGTGGGAACCTTTTGATTGACCGCCCGAGCGTCTTAATCTGGAAACATTCCTGTCCCTCTCATTGGATCGAAGTGTCTGCATTTCCCCCTATTGGGACGATATTAAATATGTCATTCTAAAGCAGGCATCCCCAAACTGCGGCCCTCCAGATGTTTTGGCCTACAACTCCCAGGACCCCAAGTTACAGGACCAGTGGTTGGGGAAGATGCGAATTGTAGTCCAAAACATCTGGAGGGCCTAAGTTTGGGTGTGCCTGCTCTAAATCGACACAGGGAATACTCGTCAATTAAAATGTTTTTCACCTTGCCCCCAGTCAAATGTAAGTAATCCCCAACTGGTTGCTGGTTACTCTGCTCCTCCACTCCGGTGTAGCATTTTAATTCTTCCTTCCTCTCTCTCTCCTTCAGTTTAGGGGAAACTGAACACCGCCCCTTGAATACCATTGGAACGGCGGTGGGGGGGGGGGTTGAGTGTGTTCTGTGTTGGAGTTTGAATGCAGTAAAAATATATATAGGTAAAACACTACACGGGGACATATGAGCAGTGTTTCACCAATATAGCAGCAGAAAGCATTTAAAAATTAAGTGATAAGATAGACAAGGCAAAGATGTGTTATGAACGTAAAACATAGAACGTCAGGTGTCCCTCTGAGTCATCAAAACCATTCCTTGATGATCCCTTGACATTAAAAACCATGCGTGTAGATCAGGCATCCCCAAACTTCGGCCCTCCAGATGTTTTGGACTACAATTCCCATCATCCCTGACCACTGGTCCTGCTAGCTAGGGATCATGGGAGTTGTAGGCCAAAACATCTGGAGGGCCGCAGTTTGGGGGTGCCTGGTGTAGATCCTCTCCAGGTCTTCGTCATAGAGTCTATGCTCAGCTTTCTGTCCTTTCCTTCCTTTTTGTGGGGCTGCCGTGGGATAGTTTCTCAGGTTGAAGCCAGAAATAGCCCGTCAGAAGGGTTGAAAGGGATGGGGCATCCCCGGTACACCAGGACATTTCCTTCCCCCCCCCACCTACCGCCAACTACAAAACTTCTTTTAAAAATGATGTTAGTAGGACGAATATTCACCCTTTGGAACCGATACCTCTCTCGTCCACTCCATAAAATCTGACCATCAGTCTTGCAATAACTCCTTTGTAGAAATGGACTTATTTGAAAGGCTGATTTAGCACCTATATTTTCAAACTTGGGAGCATAGTTCATGTAGAAAGCAGTGAGGGTTTTGTTGTTGTTGTTTTAGGTGGGAAAAACCCTGGGAGAACGTGCATGCTTGAGTGATAAGTCATAAGGATTGCTGATCCCCAGAGAGGCCTTACAGTACCAGGAAGAGAAGGGATACCTGAGGACACCTCAATGATTTCTTAAAAAAATAAAATGCAATATTGCCACCAAGTCTCAACATGTGCCCTGCATCTTGGGAAACACAGAAATCCCTTAAGTGTGCCTTGTGAAAGGCAACCTTTGCATCATGGTTGTTTTTTTTCCAGAGCAAGGGTGAAGTTGGTTGACTTCCAGGGGTGTCAGCCTTCTATGCACACATCTGCAAAATGACTAAGCTGCACAGGGAGAATTTCACTTAGAATCATAGAATCATAGAGTTGGAAGAGACCACGAGGGCCATCCAGTCCAACCCCCTGCCAAGCAGGAAACGCCATCAAAGCATTCTTGACAGATGCCTGTCAAGCCTCTGCTTAAAGACCTCCAAAGAAGGAGACTCCACCACACTCCTTGGTAGCAAATTCCACTGCCGAACAGCTCTTGCTGTCAGGAAGTTCTTCCTAATGTTTAGGTGGAATCTTCATTCTTGTAGTTTGAATCCATTGCTCCGTGTCCGCTTCTCTGGAGCAGCAGAAAACAACCTTTCTCCCTCCTCCATATGACATCCTTTCATATATTTGAACATGGCTATCATATCACCCCTTAACCTTCTCTTCTCCAGGCTAAACATACCCAGCTCCCTAAGCTGTTCCTCAGAAGGCATCGTTTCCAGGCCTTTGACCATTTTGGTTGCCCTCTTCTGGACACGTTCCAGCTTGTCAGTATCCTTCTTGAACTGTGGTGCCCAGAACTGGACACAGTTCTCCAGGTGAGGTCTGACCAGAGCAGAATACAGTGGTACTATTACTTCCCTTGATCTAGATGCTATACTCCTGTTGATGCAGCCCAGAATTGCATTGGCTTTTTTAGCTGCTGCATCACACTGCTGACTCATGTCAAGTCTGTGGTCTACCAAGACTCCTAGATCCTTTTTCTTCTGACGCTTCGTGCAGGATCCTTCCCTGGCGAAAGGGTCCAACTCAGGTCTTCTCCATAACGAGAAAGCAAAGAGAGGGAGAGAGCAAAGCTTCCTGTTCTCACGGTGGACAACATGAAACCTACAAGCAGATTTTGAGCATAATACCACTCTCCTCACCTAGTAGCCGTGGTTATTCTTTGACTCCAGTGCCAGGCATTCAGGGATACACTGCCTCTTAACCTGGAGGTTCTCTTTAGATAATCAAGCCTTTGAGACGTCTGTGAATCTGCCCTATGCCCCTTCTCAGGTTCTTCGAGTCACTGGCAATGGTGGCGACTCAAGCAGTGAATGCTCAATGTTTTCTGTGCCTCGTGCAGAGAAGCATTTAATTTTGCTTGGCGACCCCCAGATCTCATCTGGGAGGAGGAGGAGGAGGAAGCAAATTTCTCCCTCTACCCCAGATTTCTTCTCGCCATGCATACTTTTTATAAACCCCTGTTTACATTTCATCAACAGAAAGTACCGAATTAGGGTATTTTCAAGGGGGACTAGTGCTTCAGAGCAGACTGTTTGCTAGTCAAGGTGAAGTTTGGATGTTCTCTGAGAGCCCTGAGAGAAGTGACCTGGCGGCCATCCAACTCTCTCCCCCCCCCCGCCCCCCAAGACAGGTAGCTGCCCTACGATGGCAACAGAGAAAGTGGACACCCCCAGAGAGAAAACCCTCTCTCTCGTAACGCCAGAACTCGTGGACAGCCAATGCAGCTGAATGTTGGAAAGGTTCAGGCCAGATAAAAGGAAGCATTTCTTCAAGGAATGCCATAGATAACCTGTGGAACTCCCTGCCACAAGAGGCAGCCGTGGCCACCAACTTGGATGGCTTTAGAAGAGGATTAGACAAATTCTTGGAGGAGGAGAGGGCTACTAGCCATGGCTACTAGCCAGGATGTCTATGCTCTGCTTCCACAGCTGGAGGCAGCAATGCTTCTGAATCCCAGTTGCTGGAAACTACAGGAGGAGGAAGGGCTCTTGGTGCTCAGGTCCTGCTTGCAGGTTTCCAACATGCATCTGACTGGCCCCTGCGGAGTAGACGGGCCACTGTTCTGACTCAGCCAGCTCTTCTAATGTTCTTAACTGGCCTTCCCTAGAAGCTCCATCTTCCAAGCCAGCTCATTCCATCACTTGAGAGCCAGTGTGGTGTAGTGGTTAAGAGCGGTAGACTCGTAATCTGGGGAGCTGTGTTCGCGTCTCCACTCCTCCACATGCAGCTGCTGGGTGACCTTGGGCTAGTCTCACTTCTCTGAAGTCTCTCAGCCTCACTCACCTCGCAGAGTGTTTGTTGTGGGGGAGGAAGGGAAAGGAGAATGTTAGCCGCTTTGAGACTCCTTCGGGGAGTGATAAAGCGGGATATCAAATCCAAACTCTAAATGCAGGCTTCCTCAAACTCGGCCCTCCAGATGATTTGAGACTACAGTTCCCATCATCCCTGGCCACTGGTCCTGCTAGCTAGGGATCATGGGAATTGTAGGCCAAAAACACCTGGAGGGCCGAGGTTGAGGAAGCCTGACTTAATGACTCTCTTGGCAGCGACGTTTTTGCCCAAACCTTTTATTCCAAATGTAACTTTGAGGGGGGGGGCTTTTCCCCCCACCCACCACAGCTCCTGTGCTTTGTGCCTCTGGAACATCCTTTTTCAGTATGGAGAGGAGCTGTTGTCTCATCTCCTCCTGTATCATTTTTTTTTGTCCTGGTCAGCAATCATTAAATTAGATGGTAGGGTGACAAGCGAACCACTCCCTGATCTGCCACTCTGGGCCATTTCCACACCTGGTGAAACGGCTCTTTGTAGGCCCAGCGTGGCAGGTCAGGTCTGGGTGTGGCTTGTCATTTCCAGGCACTCCTCCAGCTTCACGTTGCTTTGCACAACATGCCGAGATGCCGCGCTCTCGGTGTGGCAAGAAAACGAGAGAGGTTTCCATGTCCCGGCCATCTGCAGCAGACATTGTGTTGCAAGTCGAACCACCCCATGCTTCTCTGAATCTAAACCGTGGTTTCCCAAACTTGGGCCTCCAGCTGTTGTTGGGCTACAACTCCCATCATCCCTAGCTAGCAGGACCCAGTGGTCAGGGATGATGGGAATTGTAGTCCAAAAACAAAAGGAGGCCCAAGTTTGGGAAACCTAGCAGGGCTCTTTCTTAAGGCTACAAACCGGTGCTTCTAGGAAAGGGGGATAAATTTGAGTTTGTTTTCATTTTAATGAGAAACTACCCCATTTGCTCTTGAACCAATATGTAAACTGAGCCGTGTTCGTCCTTCGAAATGTGCAAGAGTTTGAATTTTGCAGTGCCCACCCCTCAACCAAACAGTCTGTGCACTGTTGCATATGTTAGAGAAAGTGCACACAAAACGCGTATCTCAGCAAAAAACAACAACAACATACAGAAACACATTTTATCAGGGGAAACAGCTTGCCAAAATGTGTACGTCGGTCAAAAACTGGATGCAAAATTGTGTTCCTTCAGAGGAATTGGCACTGAAGTGGGGATGAAATTTCATGGGGAATAATAATTTCAAAGATGCAAATTGCTGCCAATAGAAAAATGAGAAAGTGGAAAGATCCCTCCAGGCCTGCCTTGCACGTTTCATTTTGCGGTGCACATGTGCGTTGCGCACTGAAAATGTGTGTCTTTTAAATTGGAACTTAAGGGGGGAAATGCGTGAAACAGGAATTCTGTTTCCTTGGGCAGAGACTGCAGGCAGATTCTCATCCTGTGTCTCTAACAAGGACATCTCCCATGTAAGCAGCTATAGGCTGGCAGCCTCTGTGATCCAGCCTCTCCAAAGATTTTGCCATTTTGCAAGACGAGACGTTTTTGCCCTTGTTTCTTCCCGCGATCCGGAGACTGCTCCCACACTGTTGCAACCCCACTGACGTGAGTGGGAATACGATGGGGCCGTAAATCGTTTGCTCTATCTTTAAAACTCACCGCCCAAGTAAATGTGTGTCGCGGGTGCGGTTTCACGAGCCGCTTGCTCCAGCAGACTAAAAATCAGGGCGCCTTGCAGAAATAGTTATGCAGGCTGACGCTGCCAGTTGAAAAGTTCAGACGTTTCAGATGTTTTGTGATTCATTTCAGAGGCTGGCTATCGGAGAGCATATTCTCAGAGATGTGATTCATTCGTGTGCTCCAGGGCTGAGTCTTGGCTTTAACTAGATCCCCTGACTGTGCGAAATTAATTAATTTAACAGCCTATTCTGCACACACACACACACACACACACACACACACACACACACACACAATTAATCTTCTGCGTTTCACATCCCAACGTCTTCATCGTCACTGGCACAAAGTCCCTGCAAAGCTTTGTTGGAAAGGATTTCACAACCTCACAACGCTCTGGTGTTTTTGTCAAACTATCACTGAAGGAAGCCGCTTTTAATGTGTTAACCGTCCCCTTTTCCAGCATCAGTATATCTCTGCCTGAAATGACATTGTACATACCGGTATCTGTGTCACAGCATCTCCCCCTTGTCTAGCGCATTCCTGGGACGTTCTTGTATCGATGTAAATTGACTAGTTCCTGCTCCCTCCTTTGTTAATCAGTTATTTAATAGAGTTATTCTTATTGTAATGATTAGTTGGCAGGTTTTATATCATTCTTGTTTTTGTTTTTTCTAATAATGTCCCTGAAGTATGTGATTTAATATACAAATAATACTTCTATATATATATAATAAATATATATATAAATAAATGAATTAAACACCAATGTTTAAGCTAAAACATTCCTTTTAATTTTGCTTCCCTCTGTGATCTTAAGTGTGGACATTTTCTGTTGGCATAAAGTATTTAAGTTAAATAAATGCATTTTTATATGAAAATTGTCAGTCTTTTCGGAGGGCAGAAGGTTTGGGGAAGGTGGATTCTCGTTCCTTTTTTTTCTGTTGCCACAAAGATAAAAGGCCACACGCTACATTTAAAACATTATTATTGAAATTCTTCTAAAAAAATACTAATAGAAAACAAAATTAAAAAGAAGGGAAAAATACATTTAAAGCACTGTAATGCCACTTTAAATAGTTGTGGCGCCCCTCAAATAATTCTGGGTGCTGTAGTGTAATAAAGATAAAGACAATTGTCAGGATCCCCCTCCCAGAGTTCCCTGAGGACAAGGATTGTGATTGACAAACGACTCAGGGAACTGTAGCTCAGGCAGGGGGTGGGGCTGAACAAGGGTTTCCTAGCAACTCTCAGCACCTTTCACAAACTATAGCTCCCACAATTGACTGTTCAAAGCAGCGGTTCTCAAAGGGTGTGGCAGGAGAGGATGGCAAGTGTGACTTGAAGGTTCAAGGGCAATCAAAGAAACATTTAAACATAGAATCGTAGAGTTGGAAGGGACCACAAGGGTCATCTAGTCCAACCCCCTGAAATGCAGGAATCTTTTGCCCAACGTGGGACTCAAACCCACAACGCTAGAATTAAGAGTCTCGTGCTTCAGTGTAGTGTAGTATGTTATCAAAATACTTTTTTGTTGTCTTTAGTTGTGTTCTATGTTCGTTGTTCTTTAGTCGTTTAGTCGTGTCCGACTCTTCGTGACCCCATGGACCAGAGTAACATAGCTGCCAAGTTATCCCTTTTTTTAAGGGATTTTCCCTTATGCTGAATAGGCTTCCTCGCGAGAAAAGGGAAAACTTGGCAGCTATGCAGAGTAACTCAGGGCTGATTTCCTTCAGAATGGATATAGGTTTGATCTTCTTGCAGTCCATGGGACCCTCAAGAGTCTCCTCCAGCACCAAAATTCAAAAGCATCCATTCTTTGGCGATCAGCCTTCTTTATGGTCCAGCTCTCACTTCTCAGATGCATAGGTAAAGGGACCCCTGACCATTAGGTCCAGTCGTGACCGACTCTGGGGTTGCGCGCTCATCTCGCATTATTGGCCGAGGGAGCCGGCGTATAGCTTCCACGTCATGTGGCCAGCATGACAAAGCCGCTTCTGGCAAACCAGAGCAGCACATGGAAACGCCGTTTACCTTCCTGCTGTAGCGGTTCCTATTTATCTACTTGCATTTTGACGTGCTTTCGAACTGCTAGGTTGGCAGGAGCTGGGACCAAGCAACGGGAGCTCACCCCGTCACAGGGATTCGAACCGCCGACCTTCTGATCAGCAAGCCCTAGGCTCAGTGGTTTAATAAATAAACACTCACATTTTTATTGATAGGGAACATTTAAAATAATGAAGAAATGATTCAGTAGATTGTAAGAAACAGCAGTATGTAATAAGGGGGTAACAAACCAGAAATGGAAGCCGAGTGAAGGGGTGAAGATGTAATATGTATGTTATTGATATGAGATGTTTGTAATGACAGAAAAGAAAGTTAATAAAAATTTATTAAAAAACAACAAGCAACAAACTACAAACTACACTTTGTAGCATGCTTTGGATTAAACCATGCGCTTCAAATGTGCTTTAAATGTATGCTGTGTGCATGACACACACATAACACCAGTCTTGAAAGACCTACATTGGCTTCCAGTACATTTCCGAGCACAATTCAAAGTGTTGGTGCTGACCTTTCAAGCCCTAAACTGCCTCAGTCCAGTATACCTGAAGGAGCGTCTCCACCCCCATCGTTCTGCCCGGACACTGAGGTCCAGCACTGAGGGCCTTCTTGCGGTTCCCTCGCTACGAGAAGCCAAGTTACAGGGAGCCAGGCAGAGGGCCTTCTCGGTAGTGGCACCCACCCTGTGGAATGCCCTCCCACCAGAGGTCAAAGAGAACAACAATTACCAGAATTTTAGAAGACATCTGAAGGCAGCCCTGTTTAGGGAAGCTTGTAATATTTAACAGACCAATGTATTTTAATATTTTGTTGGAAGCCACCCAGAGTGGCTGGGGAGGCCCAGCCAGATGGGTGGGGTATAAAAAATAAATTATTATTATTATATATAAGGCTGAGATATGATATGATAGCCATCTTCATGGATCTCAAGGGCTGTCACATGGGAAAAGCTTGTTTTCTGCTGCTCAAGAGGGTAGGACCTGAACCAATGGATTCGATTTACAAGAAAGGATATTCCGACCCAACATCAGGAAGAACTTTCTGACAGCGAGTGCTGTTCGACAGTGGAACAGACACCCACAAAAGGTGGTGGACTCTCCTTCCTTGGAGGTTTTTAAGCAGAGGTTGGGTGGCCATCTGTTGCGGATGCTTTAGCTGAGTTTCCTGCATTGCAGGGGGTTGGACTAGATGACCCTTGGTGTAACTTTTAACTCTACAATTTTTTAAGTCTAGGAAGCATCATCTAAACCTTCCCAGATGGGTGGGGAATAATTATATTATTATTATTATTATTATTATTATTATTATTATTATTATTATTATATTCATAAAACGTTAGGAAAGAGGGAGGGTGTTTCGTGGGATGTTCACTCTCTGGTCACATTAACACTGAATCACCTCAGCCTAGGGGGAAGTACCAGCATCGATTAGCTTCAGCAAATAATAGAGTCATAGAATTGCTGAGTTGCAAGGGACCCTGCAATGGAGGAAGGAAGTCCTTCTGGTAGGACTGCCATATGTCCATGTTTTCCCAGACGTATACGGGATTGACCTGTTGGAGATAGTGTCTGGGCAAAATTTCAGAAAATCTCAAAAGTATCCATGGAAACCCGGAGGTATGACAGCCTTACCATATTGGAAGTGTTGTGTTTTTGCTGAATTTCCTTAAAACAGCTGAATGAAAAAGTTCATTCTATTTACTCTTTTTTAAAAAATTAAAAAATCCCCAAAAGAACAACAACAACAAATTATTTATACCCCGCCCATCCGGGTGGGTTTCCCCATCCACTCTGGGCTGCTCCCAACAGAATATGGAGGAGGGAGAAAGATTGTTTTCTGCTGCTCCAGAGAAGCGGACACGGAGCAATGGATTCCAACTTCAAGAAAGAAGATTCCACCTAAACATTAGGAAGAACTTCCTGACAGTAAGAGCTGTTCAGCAGTGGAATTTGCTACCAAGGAGTGTGGTGGAGTCTCCTTCTTTGGAGGTCTTTAAGCAGAGGCTTGACAGGCATATGTCAAGAATGCTTTGATGGTGTTTCCTGCTTGGCAGGGGGTTGGACTGGATGGCCCTTGTGGTCTCTTCCAACTCTATGATTCTATGGAGTTCTATGAATATTAAAAACATGATAAAACATGAAACATTAAAAACTAATGTTATAGGAATTGGGGGGGGGGCCTTGAAGACCCAGAGAAGTAAGGGTTCTGACCCAGGAGGAGTCCAAGAACCTCAGCAAGAGGAACAAATTAGGAGCTCTTACTGACAGCGAAATGACAGAGACCACACCAGGACTTCCTAAAAAGCAAGGCGATTTATTCTAAGACAAAATAAAAAGCTGTTGCAACAGCGGTTCCCCTCTCACGTCGCAAGACGGAGCGAAGAACCCCGAACAAAGGGAACTCCCCCCCCCCAAATTCCTATAACACTTCCATAAACTGTCCCCTTGGAAACAACAACAACAACAACAACAACAACAACAAATTATTTATACCCCGTCCATCCCAACAGAATATTAAAAGCACGATAAAACATGAAACATTAAAAACTTCCCTAAACTGTCCCCTTGGAAACAGCAGAGAGCATTATTACTCTAGGTGCATTTACACACAATCTATTTTAATTATTTTGTTCAACAGCATCCCCTCCCTCACATACAGCCAGGGAATGCTGGGGAGCCACGGCAGAGCAGGGACCCATATGAGGCTTGTGGAGGAGAACTTCCCAGAAAGTTCCTTCGCTGCAATTTACGCCCTCAGTTCTCCAGATGGAAGAAAAGCGAAGTGCATGTTAAAAGCGATGGTCTGGTTTGCTTGTTTGTTTATTTCATAAAATTCACATGCTGCTTGGTTGTCATAAAAACCTCAACGTGGGTTATGGAGAGAATAAAGCAATTAAATAGTTAAAAACATTCCAGGGAAACAAAATCAGCAGTGAAATAAAAATGGATTAAAAGACCCTCCAATGTTCTATGCATCTGAGTAGACCTATCTAAACAAAAAACACTTTTAGCAGGCACCAAAGAGCACACAGCCTGAAATCAATAGGCGGGGAGTTCCAAAGTGTAGCCAACGCCAGACTAAAAAAGTGATTTCTTACAAACGTGGAACATTTATTATGTGGGACTTGTAATAGTGCTGGTTCTGTGATGATGGGAAGAGGTTATTGCCATACTTTTCCGTGTGTAAGACTATCTTTTCTTCTGTTCAAAATCTGGGCTCGTCTTATAACAAGGATAGTATCTTCCCCCTATTTTCTTAAATCGGAGTCCCCCCAAATAGGGGGTGTCTTATAGGCGGGAAAATACGGTACAGCCCCATTGAAATGCGTTGGGGGTGCCTCTCCGACTTCATCTGCTTGCCCTAGGAACTGCTACAGAAGGAATCACATCAAAGATCGAGCAATTCTGAGAACATGGGAAACCTCAAGAATGCAATGCAGAGGCGGTTTGTTGATCTGCGTCTGTATGTTGCTTTGAAGTAGGTTTGTGCAACTGCTGGGCGGTACGATGCTATCTTGGTGATAAAGAAGCTATCGACATCTTTTGCCTCACCTGCAATCGAGGCACTTTGAACCAGCCTATTCTGCATCTTAGGTCTGGGTAGAGAAAACCAGCGGTTGCCAAATAGTTCATCCTCCCTGCCCTCCCGCCCCCCTGCTAAAAGGCACCCATCAATCAACAAGCCATTGATTGATAAACCTGGCGGGCTGATGATTGCGTCTCAACCTTTGCAAAGAGCAATCAAACCACAGCAACCCAATTTAGCCCAATCAAGTAATGATAACTTTACATGTCATTAAAAAACGGTGATATGTTTGGACATTGCTTCTCGGAGCATTCCATGTGCACATCAGCATTCCATGTGCAGGATCAGGCCAAGGGCCTGTCTTAGTGCAGCAGCCTGTAGACCAGGCATTGCCAAACTTGGCCCTCCAGCTGTTTGGGGACTACAGTTCCCATCATCCCTGACCACTGGTCCTGTTAGCTAGGGATGATGGGAGTTGTAGTCCCAAAACAGCTGGAGGGCCAAGTTTGGCCATGCCTGCTGTAGACAATCAGATGCCTCAGTGGGAACCATGCAAGCAGGATCCGAGCACAAGAGCCCTCTCCCCTCCTGCGGTTTCCAGCAACTGGAATTCAGAAACGAGAGCATAGCCATCACAGCTAAAAGCTATTCATTGTCTTCTCCATGAATTTGTCTAATCCTCTTTTAAAGCCATCCAAGTTGGTGGCCATCATTGGTTGGTGGCCATTCCTGTGGGAGCGAATGCCTTCTTTTATCCGTCTTGAATCTCCCATCCTTCAGATTCCTTGGATGCATAGCTGCCAAGTTTTCCCTTTTCTCGTGAGGAAGCCTATTCAGCATAAGGGAAAATCCCTTTAAAAAAGGGATAACTTGGCAGCTATGCTTGGATGTCCACAAGTCCCAGTGTTAGGAGAGAGAGAGAGAGAGAGAGAGAGAGAGAGAGAGAGAGAGAGAGAGAGAGAGAGAGAGAGCTTTCCTCTCTTCTCCATGCCAGGCAATTTTTTTTGCAAACTTCCATCAAGTTGCCTCTTACTTGCCTTTTCTCCAAACTAAAAAGCAGCAATTGCGTTCCATCGACTACCCTTCTCCCGCCAATCTCAGGGGAAATTCCATGCCATGGAATTGTGGTTGGTTAAACTGGCATTCCCTGGGAACTGGTAGCAGAGCGCAGCAGGGACGAAACACTGCTGCTCATTCCACAGCAGGGACAATGGTACCATCTCCTGGGGAGTTGTCATAAACGGCCTTGGCCCAGTATACCTGAATGAGTGTCTCCACCCCCATCGTCCAGCCTGGACATTGAGGTCCAGTGTTGAGGGCCTTCTGGAGGCTCCCTCCCTGCCAGAAGCAAAGTTACAGGGAAGCAGGCAGAGGGCCTTCTCGGTAGTGGCACCAGCCCTGTGGAACACCCTCCCATCAGATATCAAAGAAATAAGATTGAATCCTGACAAGACAGAAGTACTGTTTGTGGGGGACAGGGGGCGGGCAGGTGTGCACCTGGTCCTGAATGAGGTAACTGTGCCCCTGAAGGACCAGGTGCGCAGCCTGGGAGTCATTCTGGACTCACAGCTGTCCATGGAGGCGCAGGTCAATTCTGTGTCCAGGGCGGCTGTCTACCAGCTCCATCTGGAACGCAGGCTGAGACCCTACCTGCCCACAGACTGTCTCACCAGAGTGGTGCATGCTCTGGTTATCTCTCACTTGGACTACTGCAATGTGCTCTGTGTGGGGCTACCTTTGAAGGTGACCCAGAAACTACAACTAACCCAGAATGCGGCAGCTAGACTGGTGACTGGGAGCGGCCGCCGAGACCACATAACACCGGTCCTGAAAGACCTACATTGGCTCCCAGTATGTTTCCGAGCACAATTCAAAGTGTTGGTGCTGACCTTTAAAGCCCTAAACGGCCTCGGCCCAGTATACCTGAAGGAGCGTCTCCCCCCCCCCATCATTCTGCCCGGACACTGAGGTCCAGCGCCGAGGGCCTTCTGGCGGTTCCCTCACTACGAGAAGCCAAGTTACAGGGAACCAGGCAGAGGGCCTTCTCAGTAGTGGCACCCGCCCTGTGGAATGCACTCCCACCAGAGGTCAAAGAGAACAACAATTACCAGACCTCAAGGCAGCCCTGTTTAGGGAAGCTTTTAATGTTTGATGGATTTCTGTATTTTAATATTTTGTTGGAAGCCGCCCTGAGTGGCTGGGGGAACCCGGCCAGATGGGCAGGGTATAAATAATATACCGTGTTTCTCATATTATAAGACATGTCTTATATTTATTTTTTCCTCAAAAAAACACACTATGGCTTATTTTCAAGGGATGTCTTATTTTTTTCCTCCTCCTCCTGCCATGGCTGGCATTGCTGCTGCGCCTATCACTATGTCTTATTTTCGGGGTATGGCTTATATTCTTTGAATGCTTAAAAATCCTGCTATGGCTTATTGTATGGGTATGTCTTAAAATATGAGAAACAGGGTATTATTATTATTATTATTATTATTATTATTATTATTATTATTAACAACTATCTGACTTTTACAAGACATCTGAAGGCAGCCCTGTTTAGGGAAGCTTTTAATATTTGATGTTTTATTGTATTTTTAATATTTTGTTGGAAGCCACCCAGAGTTGCTTGGGAAACCCAGCCAGATGAGTGGTGTATACTGTAAATAATAAGTTGTTGTTGTTGTTGTTGTTGTTGTTGTTGTTGTTGTTGTTGTTGTTGTTGTTGTTGTTGTTGTCAATCCTCTGCATGCTAGACATTTTTTCTCAGAGAAGAACTCACTCAATAAATTCAGCAGGGGAAGCAGGTGTGTGTGTGTGTGTGTGTGTGATGTTAGCATGCAGGTCTGAGAGTTAAACTGCCGCTTTTATTTTGGAAAATAAAATAAAAAACCCTGTTAACAAAATAGCAAAACAGCTTTTGGGTTCTCCAGAACCAGTGGAGGATTGACAGGGCTCAATAACCAGCTTGTCTGGAAGTGGCCCCGGATGGTCTGGGAAGTTACTGTCCGCAATGAGGCCTTCGTGATCCTAGTGAGACAGAAGAGAGGAAACTGTCTCCCTCTGGCACATTTTTGCAGCGGTGGCTCTGCTATGAAGCAATTAGAGGCAGCGCCTTCCAAGGGTGAGAGCCACAAAGAGGGAGGGAGGCAGACAGGATTACCTGATGTGGATGGCATGACCCACCTGTTGGGCTGGAGAAGAAATTCAATTCAGTTCAAGCTTAAAGTCAATCACACCCAATTTGCAATTTCCGAGGCAATCCGCAAACCAAAACAGAGCCGTCTTCTGAAATCCTCACTTCTTCGAATTTCGCAATGCGGTTCTCCAGCCAAGCGATGTGTACAAAACTGCAGATAAGTTGGGTAAAGTATGCGTGGAAATGCCTACATCAGTGTAGACAACATGCAGACGCGCATTAGGGACAATTGCTTTGCAAAAAAAAAAATGCAAAAGAAGAAGTGTGCATGCACACGAAAGCTCATACCAATGACAAACTTAGTTGGTCTCTAAGGTGCTACTGGAAGGATGTTTTTATTTTGTTTCAACAATGCATATGTTTGAAATGTTGGTGTGTTTCACAATGACTTTTTAAACAGTCACAAGTTCAGTAGTACCCCCTGCATAGTTCTCTTGCAGGAGCTGGTTCAAATTGTCCGAGGCTGCACCAAGATCCCTGAAGCTAGAGGAGTGGAAATTCAATTTTACTTTTTTAAAAAAATTACCCATCATTCAGGTCCATCTGCAGCCTATATGATTGCCGTGCAGACTGCTGTTGTTAGTAATCATGAGGCAACATTACATCACCCTTCCCGGATAGCCACTGGAACCTGGCCCATGTGTGTGAAGATCATTTCCTTGAATCTTGAGAATCGGGGGGGGGGGTGATTTCCACCCCCCCTCCTCAATACCCTTGATTGCCAGCCCCAGAACTCCGGGAGTTAAAACCCAAGAAAGGAAATGTTGTGGATGCTGCAGCCTTCGGATCAGGACTCTGCAAAATATCTGCTCATAAGAAGAGCAGCTTAGTTCTGGTTTCAGAATAGCCTGGAAATGTGTTGCGTTCCAGCAAATCGTGTTTTCTGCTGCTCCGGAGAATGGGAGTCAAACCAATGGATTCAAATTGCAAGAAAGGAGATTCCACCTAAATCTCAGAAAGGGATTTCTGTTGGTAAGAGCTGCTAGGGGAGCGGACCCCCTCGGAAGGTGATGGACTCATCTTCCTTCCTTGGAGGCTTTTAAGCTGAAGTCGTGGGTGCTTTAGCTGAGATTCCTGCACTACAGGGGGGGGGTTCCTAACATAATAATAATAATAATAATAATAATAATAATAATAATAATAATAACAATAATAATAATAATACTTTATATACCCTGCCCATCTGACTGGGTTTCCCCAGCAACTCTGGGCGGCTTCCATCAGAATATTAAAATACAATGATTAATCAAATATTAAAAGCTTCCCTAAACAGGGCTGCCTTCAGATGTCTTCTAAAAGTCAGATAGTTGATTATTTCCTTGACATCTGATCGGAGGGCGTTCTACAGGGCGGGCGCCACCACCGAGAAGGCCCTCTGCCTGGTTCCCTGCAACTTGGCTTCTCACAATGAGAGAACCGCCAGAAGGCCCTCAGAGCTGGACCTCAGTGTCCGGGCTGAAAAATGGCGGGGGAGATGCTCCTTCAGGTATACAGGACCAAGGCCATTTAGGGCTTTAAAGGTCAGCACTGACACTTTGAATTGTGCTCAGAAGTGTACTGGGAGCCAGTGTAGATCCTTTAGGATACAGTCATACCTTGGGTTGCGAACGCTGCGGGTGATGCGTTTTCGGGTTCTCTGCGCTGAACCCGGAAATACCGGAACGGGTTACTTCTAGGTTTTGGCGCTCGTGCATGCGCAGAAACACAAAATGACGTCATGCGCAGAAGCGCCGAATCGCATCACGCACATGCGCAGACGCGGCGCTGCGGGTTGCAAACGCACCGCCTGCACAGATCACGTTCGCAACCTGAGGTATGACTGTATATGGTCTCGGCAACCATTACCAGTCACCGGTCTGGCTGCCGCATTCTGGATTAGTTGTGGTTTCCCGGTCACCTTCAAAGGTAGCCCCACGTAGAGCGCATTGCAGTAGTCCAAGCGGGAGATAACTAGAGCATGTGCCACTCTGGCAAGACAGTCCACGGGCAGGTAGGGACTCAGCCTGCGTACCAGATGGAGCTGGTTGACAGCTGCCCTGGACTCAGGGTCCCTTCCAGCTCTGCAATGCTATAATTCCATGAAAGAGGTCAATTTTTATCATAGGCCTCTCAAAGCTGGGTTTGCGGCCACCTCTGGGACAAGGTTAGTAGGCGAGACATTAGCCGTTCAGATCCTCCTGCTCTCCCAAGTCAAAATACTTTCTCCTGCTCTAATCTGCTAGGGAAGGGAATATATTTTCCCCCTGCAGAGGCAGGGCTCCCGCTGTGCTAAAGGAGAAGGAATCAAGGCACGACACTGGCGTGTTTTCCTGCCAGATCTTGCCACTGGAGGTGGCTTGGGCTGCCGAGGCGAAGGAGAGGATGTATCCAGAGCTGTTTCCTGCCTGATAACAGAAGCCGGCCCCTCGAGCCGGATGTTATGAGCCCTGGTGCTGCCTTCATGTTTAAGCAAAGGGCTGAGGAGGAGAAATCACGGCTTGTTTATTCTTCAAGAAAAATAGCCCCCCCCCTACCTCTTTCTCTCTCGCTTTCTTCCTCCTCATGAACACACGTAGAGGGGCTGCCTTGGAAGCATGGGGAAATAAATGGCTCTGTTTGGATTTTTCTCAGTCCTCGTCCCCCCGATCTTAGATTCTGCACTACTTTGCAAACTGGTGTTTTTTTTATATAAAGTCCCCATGAAAATTCACCAGCATTTTAGCATGAGTGTCTCTCCCAATAACACACATTTTTGTACCAACGTCCTTCCGCAGATTTTGGAGAAATCTGCAAGTACTCCTCTTTGTCCTGGCTTTTGATGCTTGAGGCGCAATGCCGCAGCGGTACCTATTTATCTACTTGCACTGGTGTGCTTTCAAACTGCTAGGTTGGCAGGAGCTGAGACGGAGCGATGGGAGCTCACCCCTTCGCAGGGATTCGAACCCGAGGCTCAGTGGTTTAGACCACAGCATCATCCCTGAACCTTAATAAATAAATAATAATACAGTGGTACCTCGAGTTACGAACTTAATTCGTTCTGGAGGTCCGTTCTTAACCTGAAACTGTTCTTAACCTGAGGTACCACTTTAGCTAATGGGGCCTCCCCCTGCCGCGCGATTTCTGTTCTCATCCTGAAGCAAAGTTCTTAACCCAAGGTACTATTTCTGGGTTAGCGGAGTCTGTAACCTGAAGCGTCTGTAACCCGAGGTACCACTGTAATGTGCGTCCTCCCGTTTTTTGTTTTTTGTTTGCAAAGCAATTTTTATAATCCCCAGTGGAGATTTGAACCCTGGTCTGCAAAGTCTCAATCTGACACTATAACCACAACACCACACCGGCTCTCCTAACCGTGACACCATCCTGCAAGTTATCACAGCATTCTGTTCTTACAAGACATGTAACTCGCAACTTGAGCCCACTTCAAATGCACGATTTCAACTTTATGCGATTGAAGGCCGACCCATTGAAATTTTTTAAATTAAATTTATATACCTCTTATACCCGTAGGTCACAGGGCAGTTGACAGCACAAAAATACAAGATTTTAAAAAACACCACAAAATACATAATAAAAAATAAGATTTAGATCATATTTAAAACGGCATCGGATGTCCATCTGCCAAAGGCCTGGTCAAATAGGAACATTTTTGCCTGGTCCCTAAGCAGGGCTGTCTTAAGCATATCTGGCGCCGTGGTGCAAAGATCCCTCCGGCGCCCCCCTCCCCCCGGTTTCCCAGAGTTCTGTGAAACAATTTGGTATTCTTTCTTTTTAAAAATAAAAAAGCGCTCTTTGGGTGAGGCATAAGATATCAAATAAAAACAAAGGACAAAATATTAGGGGAGTTAAAAGGTTGAAACAGGTTTGACATCCACTTGATTGGAAAGTAGTTTTGGTCTCTTTCATCCTAGCCCACCCCTCTATTCAAATAATAATAATAATAATAATAATAATAATAATAATAATAATAATAATAATAATTTATTTATACCCCACCCATCTGGCTGGGTTTCCCCAGCCACTCTGGGCGACTTCCAACAGGAGACTAAAATAATCGATTAAAGATTTAAAGCCTCTCTAAATAGGGCTGCCTTCAGATGTCTTCTAAAAATCAGGTAGCTGTTTTTCTCTTTGACATCTGATAGGAGGGCGCCACTACCGAGAAGGCCCTCTGCCTGGTTCCCCGCAACTTGGCTTCTCGCAAGGAGGGAACTGCCAGAAGGCCCTCGGCACCGGATCTCAGTGTCCGGGCAGAACGATGGGGGTGGAGATGCTCCTTCCTTACTCCACCGCAATATTGTCTTATTATAGCAGTTTTGGTAAACAAGAGAGATGGTAAACAAAAGAGAAAGAAGAAGAGATGGACAGGCCGAAAGAGGAGGGATGCACAGGCTCGTAAGGTGATGACGTGGCGCCAAGAGGAGAAAGCGGACAGCGGCGGGAGATCCTCTGCCCGTTGCAGGCTCTTTGCACGCACACACGGCTGCGTCCATGGGCTCGTTGGCTCGCGGGCTTTACCTGGGTCTTTGCGCCTGCTGGTTGCTGGTGGGCTGCGTGGCCGCGAGCAGCAGGAGTCCCAGGGCCACGGAGGTTGTGAGGCTCTGGGGCGCCTCCTCCTCCTCATAGAATCATAGAGTTGGAAGAGACCACAAGGGCCATCCAGTCCAACCCCCTGCCAAGCAGGAAACACCATCAAAGCATTCTTGACATATTCTATGATTCTATGAGTCCTGGAATGAATTAAATTCCTCTTGCGAGGCACCACTGTAGGTGGAAACTAATTGGGAGCTAGTGCAGTCAGACCAGGATCTGTGTAATATGCTCAAACCGTCTTGCCTTGGTGAGCAACCTGGTTGCTGAATTCTGGACCAGCTGAAGTTTCTGAACTGTCTTCAGAGGCAGCCCTACGTATAACGTGTTGCAGTAATCTAACCTTGAAGTTAACAGAGCATAGACAGCAGTAGTTAGGCTGTCTCTGTCCAGATAGGGGCGCAGCTGGGCCACCAGCCGAAGCTGATGGAAGGCAGTCTGGGCCACTGAGGCCCCCAGAGCCTCGAGCGACAGCAAAGGATCCAGGAGCACCCCTAAGCTACGAACCAACTCCATCAGAGTGAGAGTAATCTCATCAAGAGCAGGCAACTTCCCAGCCATTGCACAAATCAAATGCAAGGAAGCTATTTTTGTGCAGGGTTTTTTCTGGCACGCTCTGCAGCAAGATCTCGCAAGAACTGTCTGCCTTGTGGGGTTTTTTTTTTAATGTGGGTGGGGCCTGTTCAACTCTGGAAGGTAACAGGTAGGTAGCCGTGTTGGTCTGGGTCGAAGTAAAATAAAAAAATTCCTTCAGTAGCACCTTAAAGACCAACTAAGTTTTTATTTTGGTATGAGCTTTCGTGTGCATGCACTGAAGAAGTATGCATGCACACGAAGTATCTGAAGAAGTGTGCATGCACACGAAAGCTCATACCAAAATAAAAACTTAGTTGGTCTTTAAGGTGCTACTGAAGGAATCTGAAAGGTAAGATTGCTCAAGTGGGGGCAGTTTGAGTATACATGTTTTTCGGATATATGCGTCGTCCCAGGAACATAACCCCCTCATAAGACGCGAGTTGCCCGTATCTTGTTTTGAACAATGATTTTGTGTTGGTTTTATTTCTTTGATCATTGCTTGCTCTCCTGAGCATTGCTAGGGGATAAGTCACCCCAGATGTTAAGTTAGCTCAGGGGAGGTGTATTCCCTGACTGAAGGCTCTGTTAGAAGAGGATGGGAGCCCCAGGTTACCTGTCCTCTTAGGTTAAACATTCCCTGGCTTCTTGGCGGTTGCTAATGTCATTGGCCACCTCATGAGAAGAGAAGAATCCTTGGAAAAGACCCTGATGTTGGGGAAGATGGAGGGCACTAGGAGAAGGGGACGACAGAGGACGAGATGGTTGGACAGTGTTCTCGAAGCTACGAACATGAGTTTGACCAAACTGCGGGAGGCAGTGCAAGACAGGAGTGCCTGGCGTGCTATGGTCCATTGGGGGCACGAAGAGTCGGACACGACTAAACGACAAAACAACAACAATGTCATGGAGCACATGAAAACATAAGCCATAATAAATCTGTTTGTCTCTTGAAAGGAAGGGTGGAATAGAAAGTTAAGATGATGATGATGATGATGATGATGAAGAAGAAAATGAAAATTTGGTGCCTCAAAAATTTATTGTTTTTGCTGCACCACTGTCCTTCTGGAAATACTTGGCTCACTTTGGAGCTACAAATTACCTTCTTGTACCATACTTTGTCATTTGAATCCATTGGTTTGTGTCCTACCCTCCAAAACAGCAGAAAATGACAGGATCTTTCACGGGACAGCCCATCTTTGAAGATGTCTATCATGCCATATCACACGCTGAAGTCTAAGGGCCAATTCCCTGGGGAATCATGTGTCTTCCTGGAAGTTCTTCATGCCGTAATTAACAAGGCTGGCTAAACCACAGAGGTTGCTCCTAAATTACCTTCATTAACTGCGGCATTGCTGTTTGAACATAGAAATGTTCACAGCCCGGAAAAGAGAAGACTCAGAGGAGATAGGATAGCCATCTTCAAATTCCTCAAGGGCTGTCACATGGAACATGGAGCAATCTTGTTTTCTCCTGCTCTGGAGGGTTGGACTCGAACCAATGGCTCCAAGTTACAAGGAGATTCCCGACTAAACATATGTGGAAACTTTCTGACAGCAAAAGCTGTTTGACAGTAGAACGGACTCCCTTGGGAGGTTGTGAATTCTCCTTCCTTGGAGCTTTTAAGCATATGTTAGATGGCTACCTGCCAGGGATTTTTATAGTTGTAGTTCCTGCCTTGCAGGGGGTTGGACTAGATGATCTTTGGCGTCCCCTCCAACTCCACAGTTCTCTGATTCTGTGAACATATCCCCATTCAACTGAAGCTTCTTTCATCTTAGATATTTCCATCGTATTAGTTCCTCTCCCCACCCCCAACCACAGACCTTTCCCTCTTATTTCCAGTACGTTCTGGGTCTTGGGGACCCTTCCACCGTGATCACGCCCCTCCCTATGAGCTCTGGGGAGAGTGGGACATTAGTCGTCTTGCCGTGGTCTCAGGAAGGAAATTCCCCAATCCGCTTGGATGCAAGGCACCAGCCCAAACAGTGTCTGATCTTCCCCTGAAACCCCATGGAAGGAGAGAGCAAGACTCCCGAGAAGATGGCTCAGAAGTCGAAAGCAATGGATGGGGGGTTTGGGAAGGGTGGGGTCTCTGAGGCTGACTTACCTTCCTGTTTGATTTGTTTATGAAAGGGCAGAAGCGAGAGGTTCCTAAAGAGGAAGACCTGAGCGGAATGAGAGGTTAAATGCCGCTGGGTTTGCTTAAAATATCTGGATTTGTTTTATGTGCTTTCAAAGTGTGTGTGTGTGTGTGTGTGTGTGTGTGTGTGTGTGTGTGTGTGAGAGAGAGAGAGAGAGAGAGAGAGAGAGAGAGAGAGAGAGAGAGAGAGAGAGAGAGATTTACTCCCTACTGCAACATAGTGTGCCAACTTGCTTACTTAGATTTCCAAACATTCTGCCGGAATGCTGAGGACTGAGTATTAACAGTGCATTGAAATAGCCAGACTGATCCAGGTACAGTGGTGCCGGGCTAGACGAATTTAATTCCTTCCACGGGTCTTTTCTTATAACGAAAAATTCGTCTAGCGAATCCCATAGGAATGCATTGAATTTTTTTTTGCCCATAGGAACGCATTAATTGAATTTCAATGCATTCCTATGGGAAACCGCGATTCGCTAGACGAATTTCTCATAAAACGAATTCGTCTAGCGAGGCAACCTCCGCTCGAAAAATCATTTCGTTAAGCGGAAATTTCGTTAAGCAGGGCATTCGTTAAGCGAGGCACCACTGTACGTTGATTACACCCCCTCCTACATTTCTCCGATGAAAATAGGGACGTCCCATTACATACACTCCAACATTTCTCCGAACGAAATCAGAGACGTCCGAAGGAAAAGCAGGACATTCTGGGATTAAATCAGAAACCGGGATGTCTTCTGAAATAGGGACACTCGGAGGGCCTGTGATCAGTATGTGTGCAATTGGGATTCTGTGCCCATTATCGCCCATAGAGGTGGTCTATCCCAGG